>NW_004443939.1:26084594-26119993 GCF_000243295.1 Trichechus manatus latirostris | reverse complement strand
ATTTGATGTTCTAGGGTTTCAGGATTGTTGATTCTCTGTTTGGCTTAGTTTTTCGGATCTTTGTTGTGGAGGGACGGCGTGGTGCTTCTGCCTAGACCGCCATCTTGCCGGAGACCTCAGCATATACCTGTTTCTTAATGTAGTTATTAATAGCTTATCTTCCTCCCCCAGAAGTATCCTAGTATGAGCAGTACATGCTGTATTTGTCCTACATAAGACCTTTCTCATCTCCTTGACTTGTGTAGCCTTTCCTCCTTGTACTTACATAAAAATCCTTAGTCTCTATCATAGCATTTAACTTACTCTTACTTTTCTGTTTGTGTATCTGTTTCCTTCACTAGATTTTGAACTCCAGGAGGTCATTGTTTATATCTTTTTCATCTTTTTATCACTAATGCCTGTCCTATAGTGGTATTCAGGAAATATGAATGTTGATCAAAAGATGTTTAATAACTTTTTCAGAGGGCATTCCATTCAACTATGTGGCCCACAAGCCTAAAACGTTTACCATCTGACCCTTTACAGAAGAAGTATGCTTTTCTGTAATAGAATAGGAGGACTGATAATTATAATAAAATTATTAATTGCTAATATTTATTGATGCTTACCATACATCAGGCAATATTTTAAATGTATTGCATGTATTAACTCATTGAATCCTCACAACAACCTAATGATTTAGGTGCTCATATTCAAGGCTGCCATATAGGGTTGTGTGGGTTGTGCACTGCACACAAGTGTCTGGCTAGGTGGATGAGTGGGAGCTGAAATCTAGTATGTGTTTACATTTCCTTAGCTGTGTGCATTGGCCCAGGGTTGTGTCTAATGAGAGAGAGGAGTACCTTTTTCCCATAAGAAGATAGCCACTGACCATTTGCGAGCCCATAAGGCTGCATATATCCAGAGGGGACGCTAAAATAGACAGATTTTTCTACTTTGCTGCCCAGAGAGAGGAACATTTTCAAACTTTGCACAGAAGAGCTGTATAGGCAGGCTAATGATCATCTTGCTGATATGTTTCTCATTTTACAGCTGAGGAAACTGAGGTATATATAGAAAGAAAGATTAAGTTATTTACCTAAGATAACACAGTCAGTAAGTGGCAAAGCTTGTGTTTGAATCTAGAAACACTGGCTCAATAATGCATACTAAATGTTAGCATCTTCTGGTGAACCCTCATGGAGCAGTGGTTGCTTGTAGTGAAAACATCAATTTTTAGGTAAGAACTGCACTTCCTAGTAATATTAGCATTCTGAGTATACACTGTGGATAGTACTAGCATACCATGCAACTTACGTAGCGTCTTCAACTCCTTTCTCCCTAAAAATGTTTGCTTAGTGTGCTGAGGAATTTGGAAAGTCCTTTCTGATATAATGAGCCAGTGGAAAAGCATAAATGTGCTTTTCTGGAATTGAATGATAGAAAAACTCTTAAAGATCTTCTATTTTTATATCTGCTATTTTTTACACAGTCTGTCATTATTCTCTTTTTAATTGGTATAAAGAAAAATTAAATTCATTTGTTTTCACAGTACTTCTTATTTCAGAATATAAAATAACGAGGAATATTAAAATATTTCAGTGAATGAAGTAGAAGTAAATGTATCTGTCAGGATGTATGTCGTTTGCATAAAAAGTGTATCTGATCTTTTTGACTCTTATAAGGACATGGTGGAAATGGTTTCTTAAAATTTCAAGATTCTGAAGAAATTACTAACATAGAACTTGCAGATGCTTTTGAACAAATGTGGCAGAAAAGACGGTAATTAGCAAATTCTTTTCATAATATAAATTAGTGCATGATTTTTGCATGGTTAGTAGATTTGTGGCTCTTAATTTATAGGATTTTAACTTATTTTAATTATTCCTTCTTGCATTTTAAATTTGTGTTCATTATTTATACTGACCTAAGGTTTTTTGTTTTTTTTTTTCCCCCAAGAAGAACTCAGGCTTTTTACAGAACATGAAAATAAGGTCAATCTTTTGAGGTTACATCTCTTGTTATTTAGCATTCTTTCCGGAGGAAATAAAAGCCCCTCCAACCAAGTTTCCCATCAGTTATGGGGATTAAGAATTTATATTTATTTTTCCAACTTGTGCCTATAGTAAGGAGCCCTGGTGGCGCAGTGGTTAAGTGCTTGGCTGCTAATGGTTAAGGTTGATGTTTTGAACCCACCAGCTGCTACACAGGAGAAAGATGTGGCAGTCCATAAAGATTTATAGCTTTGGAAACCCTATGGGTTCTATTCTGTCTAAAGGGTTGCTGTGAGTCAGCGGGCAATGGGTTTTGTTTTGTTTTGTTTTGGTACCAATTCTTACTTTCTAGCACATTCTCTGGTTCTTAATATGATAAAAACAAAAAACTAAACCTGTTGCCCTTGAGTTGATTCTGGCTGATGGTGGCCCTGCGTGTTAGAGAGTAGAACTGAACTATATAGGGTTTTCTTGGCTGTAGTCTTTGTGGAAGCAGATCGCCAGGCCTTTCTTATGTAGTGCAGCTGGGTAGGTTCGAACTGCCAACACAATTCTGTTCTGACACACATGGGGTTGCCATGAATCAGATTAACTCGATGGCAACTTTTTTTTTTGTTTGTTTGTTTATTTTAAATTCAGTTATATTTTTATGTGTCTGTCTCTCAGGGTTTTTAAGCATGTTATATATATATATTATATGAACTTAGGTCAGTTTCTAGGACAGCACAGGTGCCAAATAAGTGTTTGAATATTGAATCTTTTTTTGGATTCTGAATCATGTGGCATAGACAAGGGAGGGGGAAAGTATTGGGGCAGCCACTTGAGCACAACTACTCCGTGTTGTTAACTTTTCAAATATCAAATTTCTATTGGGTATTCTGAAAAGTCTTCAAATTTTTAGCTAATGAAATGACTAAGATATGACTTAAACATCTTATGTTATGGAGGTATTAAAAGTGTTAATGTATGATTAACGTCATTATTCATGTCAAGCATATTATCACTTTTTTTTTCAGCTACAATGAGCTACTGTTTATTATTGATACTTGTCAAGGAGCATCCATGTATGAGCGATTTTATTCTCCTAATATAATGGCTCTAGCTAGTAGCCAAGTGGGAGAAGATTCACTCTCGGTAGGTGTATTTTTCTCATTTGTAAATTTCACCGTCTTTGAAATGTGTAGCTATTTCTGAATTACTCGTATGCCATATGACTATATCTGTTATTTCTTATTCTTGGACTTTTTAACACCTTACAAGGAAATGTTAATTACAGTTTAAGCATTGTTTTCTAGCACCAGCCTGATCCTGCGATTGGAGTCCATCTTATGGATAGATACACATTTTATGTCTTGGAATTTTTGGAAGAAATTAATCCAGCTAGCCAAACTAATATGAATGACCTTGTAAGTATTTGCCTGATTTGATTGTAGCATATCAATATGCTAATATTAATGTGATGAATGAAGTCTATTTTTCTGTGTACTCCTAAGGTGCTGTTTCATGTGTTGAATGGTGGCCTTTTAAAATGTTTTGAATCTACTGTTATAGTAGTATTTCTTTCTTTACCACAAAAGATCGAAGCTTTAGCCCAGTTTACTTCCTATTCCTTGAGGTGCTTTCCTGTTTTCATTCATTTGCTTATGCTTTTTTTCCTACCAGAAATGTACTTTTGTTAGTTTCACATGTTGAAATTCTACGTATGCTTCAGGACTCTAATCAGATTCTACTTCATGCAGGAAATTTTCCCTCATTCTTCTCAGTTGGATTGTTTCTTTGTATTTTCCCAGCCCCCGTGGAACTTTCCATCTCTTCTGTAGCATTTACACATTCTTTTATTGAACTTAATGAGTATGAGTGTCTTTTTTAATAGGGATCTCCTGGAAGAGAGAAACCTTATCTTAGATATTTTTGTGTGTCTTACAACTTCTAATATAGGGTTTTGACATCACTTACTGAATTTCAAAAAAAATTCCTGACTTTCTGTGCTGATTGTATCTTTTTAACTAGATCTACTTTGAAGTTGCTGTTGAAAGTAGGCATAATTAAAAGCTGAAATGACAATCCTAGACTGGATAATTATTGTACATCAATGTTTTTCAGTCTTTTTTCCATAAATTTATACCTTGTTCATTCATTCACAAAAATTTCTTGAGTGTTTGCTAAGTGCCAGGCACTGGGTATACCGTAGTGAAAGAGGCAGACACTGTTCCTGCCTTCATGGAGCTTAGGAATGAAGGGGAGGCTGAGCAGGCAGGGCTGTGGACTCTCAGCACCACTTCAGCTAAACAGCTTTGCATTTATCTATTTTATTATGCAGTAAGTTTTGGGATAAGTTTTCATTTAGTAAGGGGGTTTGTGATGGTTAAGACTGTGTGTCAACTTGGGTGGGCCATGATTCTCAGTGTTTGGCAGTTGTATAATGTTGTGATCACTTTCCTGTTGAAATTTGATACGTGATCACCCCAATGATGGAATCAGCTGAGTGGTACTGGCGGGGGCGGGGCCTGTGGCGGCCCACTGCCGCCTCAGCCTTCGTCTCCTCGCCCTCCTCTGCGTACTTCCTTCCTGCTTGCCTTGCCAGGGCTTTTGCTTGTTCTGGATCCTGCAGCTGGCTCCCGTTTGTCTGGCCTCTGGTTCTTGAGACTTGGGCTAGCAGCTTGCTGGCAGTCTTGCGTGCTGATGGTTGATCTTCACAGCCTATTTCAGCACTGCTCTCCAGCCTGCGAATCTTGGGTTCACCAGCCCCTACAACTGTGTGAATCAGGAGAATTTTCTTTCCTTCCTCACGAACTTGAGACTTACACCCTCTTAAAACAGTGTGAGCCATTTTCTTGATGTAAATCTCTCTTTATGTATATATGTGTGTATTATGTGTGTGTGTGTTTATACACATATATACATATACCCGTTACTGGTTTTGCTTCTCTAGAGAACCCAGTCTAAGACAGTGTTCTACTGCAAAAATCTGAAAATCACTTCTATAGGCTCTCAAATTTGATAGAATAAAACCACTTACTATATTTTGAAGGGAATATATTTTGGTATCTATTATATCTTAATATGAATTTGAATATTAAAACTATATAATGATATTTTAACTATAATAAAATTATAGTCACTGTATTAGTTTTCTAGGTCTGCTGTAACAAAATACTTCAAGTGACTTATAAGAATAGAACTTTATTGTCTCACAGTTCTGGTGGCTGAAAGTCCACATCACGGTATCGGCCATGTTGATTCCTTCTGAGGGAGAATCTGTTCCATTCCTCTCTCCTAGCCTGGGAGCCCCAGACGTTCCTTGGTGTGTAGCTTCAGCATCACATCATATCCTTCTTCTGTCTCTCTGTCTCTGTGTATTTTCTCCTCTTTTATAAGGACACCAGTCACATAGGATTAGGACCCACACTACTTCAGTATGACCTCATATTAACCTAACTTAGACATCTTCAAAGACTCTGTTTTCAAACTGGGTCACATTCACAGGTACAGGGGTTAGGACTTCAATAAATCTTTTTGGGGGACACAATTTATTCCTTAACAGTCCACCTAAATTCCAGTTACTTTAATTTTAAAGTTTACTCCCATTTTGGATTATACATAACCCATTACAATCTGTACTGGATTTTTTAAAAACTTAATTATTTTAGAGCAGTTTTAAGTTTATGGAAAAATTGAGCAGAAAGTAAGAGAGTTCCCATATACTTCCCCCTGCTCCCCATACAGTTTTCCCTATAAGTAACATCTTGAATTACTGTGGAACATTTTTTATAATTGATGAACCAATATTGATACATTATTATTAGCTAAAGCCATAGTTCACTTTAGGGTTCACTCTTTGTATTGTACAGTTCTGTTGGTTTTGATGAATGCCTAATGTCACGTATCCACCATCACAATGTCATACAGAATAGTTTCACTTCGCAGTGGTATACCTATTGATCCCTCCACTTTTCCCCTTGAGCCCCTGGCAACTGCTGATCTTTTTACTGTCTCTGTAGTTATTTCCCTATTCTAGAATGTCATATAGTTGGAATCATATTGTTTGTTGCCTTTTTTCCAACTGGCTTTTTTCATTTAGCAATATGCATTTAAGTTTCCTCCATGTCTTTGTGTAGCTTGATACATCATTTCTGTTTATCACTGAAAAATGCTCCGTTGTATGAATTTACCATAGTTTATCCATTCACCTATTGAAGGACATATTGGTTGTTTCCAGTTTCTGTCAATTATGAATAAAGCTGCCATAAACATTTGTGTGCAGGTTTTGTCTGGTCAGATGTTTTCAACTCATTTAGGTAAATATCTAGGAGCACAATTGCTGGATTATATGGTAGGTCTATCTTCTAGCTCTGTAAGAAACTGCCAGACTGTCTTCCAAAGTGGCTGTAGCATTTTGCATTCCTACCAGCAGTGAGTGAGAGTACCTGTTGTTTCACATCCACGCCAGCATCTGGTGTCAGTGTTTTAGATTTTAGCCATTCTAATAGGTGTGTGTCCCTGGGTGGTGCAACCAGTTAATGCGCTTGGCTGCTAACCGAAAGGTTGTAGGTTCAAGTCCACCCAGAGGCACCTTGGAAGAAAGGCCTGACAATATATTTCCAGAAAATCAGCCATTGAAAACCATATGGAGCACAGTTTTACTGTGACACATGTGGGATTGCCATGAGTTAGAATTTCCTGAGGTCTTAAAAGCTTACAAGTGGCCATCCAAGGTGCAATAATTGGTCTCTATTAGCATGGAGCAAATACAGCTGTGTTTTTGATGAGTGGCAAATGCCTCATTTAGTAGGAAGTGAACTTTTTGACCATACGTCAGAGGTATACCTAATATTTCATTCATTTTTAGCTTTTCGATAATACCTATCTGTAGGGACTAGGAAAAAAAATTCCTAGTCTTCATTGAGGAATCTCTTTCAGTTCTTTTGTGTGACATATGATGGAAGAAAATTAAGCTCATTTACTAAATTTTTGTGAAGAGATTTTGACTTGAATGGAATCATAGCTAAATCTGCTCAGTAAAAATTTAAGTTAGGAATTTATTTTATGTATATATATATTTTATTCTAAAAATAAAATGAGAGGAACTGAAATGGTTTCATTTAGAGATAAGAATTCAACAAACGTTTGCATGACTATCATGTAGTTCTTACTTTTCTAGGTTTTTAGAGGCTTCAGACGGAGTTCACACTTGTGAAGGTGTTGTGTGAAACATGGCAAAAAGCCCAAGAGTAAATGTTCTTAAACCAACATGAAGCCCACAGAATTAGTAACTTTATGATGGTAACTGTGAGAAGACATGGGAGAAGAATAGCAAGGCATCTGCTTTTTTTTTTTGCTGTGTTTTATGTTACAATTGGCATTATAGATCTCTAGAAATTGATAGCCCTGAATTTAATATCTGGCTTCTCTGTCTTACAAATTATTGTCATAAATTATTTCTAAAGCTCACTTTTTTCCTCCCCAACATTTTATTATGAATATTTTCAAACAAATAACATAATTGAAAGAATTTTCTGGTGGATATGTATATACCCACCACCTGGAATTTACCATTACCATTGTACTCTGCTGGTAAAACCCAATTTTTATCACGTTACTGCCCAACTTAGGAGTCCCTGAGTGATGCAAACGGTTAAGCACTCAACTGCTAACTAAAAGGTTGACTGTTTGCACCCACCCAGAGATGTGTGGGAAGAAAGGCCTGGCAATCTGCTTCCAAAAGGTCACAGATATGAAAACCATATGGAGCACACTTCTACTCTAACACATATGGGATCACCATGAGTTGGAATTGACTCGAAGGCAACTGGGTGTTTTTTGTTGTTGTTGTTACTGCCCAGCACAACAAATTTCAGTATCTTCCCATTATCTATTGGATAAAACCCAGGTTCTTCAGCCTCTCGTTTAAGGTTTTCCATGATCTGTCTCTGCCTTATCATTGGCCATTACTGTCAGTTTTACTAGTTTAAGGATATGGCCGTAAGGTAATAATGCTCACCAAGTTGCTCATACAGGAACTCCCTGAGAAGCTTTCAGTCTGCCTAGGACTTCAATCTTTGCTTATTTTGTTTTGTCTTTTACTGTTTCTTAAACCTTCCATCTACTTTGTTCTTTCTCTTTGGCACTTTACTTTCTTGAACTTCCTCCCCTCTGCTTTTTTCCCTTTTCTTTACTTCCTAATTTTATATCCTGATCTCTTTGTATTTCCTTGTATTGCTTTTCTGAACAGATAAGGCAAGGATTTGGAGTCAGCTAGATCTGCCACTTGTTGACATTGTGATGTTAGGCAAATTTCTTAATCTTTTTGAGACTTAAAGTGAAGATAATAATTTTGACATACCTCGGAGTAACTGGTAGGCTTAAGTGAGAATACCTACAAATTGCTTAGCACAATGCTTATAACACTGTGTTTCATAAGTTGTAGCTCCTGTGCCCTTTCGCCACCCCTCTTAAGTTGGTAATTACCTATCAGATAGTCAAGTCTCCACAGGTGGGGCCTGTGCCCCTACTGGCAGGACTGTAGTTGTTTCCTGTCATATATACTGTGCTTCAGCTAAACCAGGTTGTTTGTTGTACACGTCTCTGTAGCTGCTCCTTTATTAAGAATGCTCCTGTTTCCTATCTGTAAATCCTACTTTTCTTTCAAAAATTAGCTTAAATTCCACTTCCTCTTTTTTTCCATCCTCAAACTAAAAGAAGTTTGTCTTTCTGAAGTGGAACCTTTTTCTACCTTGTTATGTTTATTCACCTCTAACTAGGCTTAAAGCCTTGAGGACAGGATCATATGTCATCGATCTTTGTATCCTCTATGAAAGGTAACACTATCAACTCTTTTTATGTTATGCAGAGTGGATGAATATGTCTGTCCTTGGTTGTTCCCGGATGTGGAATATCAAGGATAAGATTAACACAAAAATTATTTGAAATCCATATGGCAGTAAAGTTGTGGTTTTCAGAGTATTCTTTGGAGCACTGGAGGATCTGTGGAGGGCCTTGGGTTTATTTACATCCTGGATAAACTAAGAAAGTTATTTGATTTTTTTTGTTTTGTTTTGTTTGTTTTAACGAAGAGAAGTTTACTTCCTCTCAGTCAAAGTAGGCTAAAAGTCCAAATTCAGGGTGTCAGCTCCGGGGGAAGACTTTCTCTCTCTGTCGGCCTTCTCATCAGTGTTCCCCCGGACTAGGAGCTTCTCGGCCCAGTGACCCCTGTCCAAAGGACCTGCTCTGCTCCCTGCACTGCTTTCTAGATGGTATGAGGTCCCCTGGAAGTTATTTGATTTTTAAAACAGTTTACATAGGCTCACAGCAGGAGATCAAGGGGAATATCTAGTGGAGAGGCTGTGCGTCAACTTCCTGTAATCCAGAGCAGCTCACTTCACCTTTTTTTTTTTTTAGCATACTGGGCTACTAAGTAATATTTTATTTGATTGAAAAGTTTGAATGGTAAGTCATGATTACAAAGTGTTTGAAAACCACTCTGGTAGAGCACCCCACTGAGATGGATATAGATGTAGAAAAAAAGGCTATTCTTTTGTTATAGTGCTGTTTGATTTCACCATGAATTAAGAGTTCAATATATATTTTGTAGCATATGATTCAAGAAAGTGAACGTTTTCTTTTTTTTTTTAATTGTACTTTAGATGAAGGTTTACAGAGCAAACAGTTTTCTCATTAAACAATTAATACACATATTGTTTTGTGACATTGGTTGCCAAACTCACTACATGTCAACATTCTCCCCTTCTGGACCCTGAGTTCCCCATTAGCAGCTTTCCTGTCCCCTCCTACCTTCTCATCCTTGCCCTTGGGCTGTTGTGTCCCTTTAGTCTCATTTTGTTTTATGGGGCTGTCTAATCTTTGACTGAAGGGTGGACCTCAGGAGTGACTTCATTGCTGAGCTATAAGGGTGTCTAGGGACCATACTGCTGGGGTTTCTCCAGTCTCAGTCAGATCAGTAAGTCTGGTCTTTTTTGTGTAAGTTAGAATTTTGTTCTACATTTTTTTACAGGTCTGACTGGGACCCTCTATTGTGATCCCTGTCAGAGCAGTTGGTGGTAGTAGCTGGGTACCATCTAGTTGTGTGGGACTCAGTCTGGTGGAGGCTGTGGTAGTTGTGGCCCATTATTCCTTTGGACTAATCTTTCCCTTGTGTCTTTGGTTTTCTTCTATATCCTTTGCTCCAGAAGGGGTGAGACCAGTGGAGTATCTAGGCTGCTCACAAGCTTTTAAGACTCCAGATGTTACTCACCAAAGTAGAATGTAGAATGTTTTCTTTATAAACTATGTTATGCCAGTTGAGCTAGATGTTCCCCAAGACCATAGTCCCCAGAGCCCTCAGCCCAGAAATTTGGTCCCTTAGGGAGTTTGGATGATGTGTCTGTGGAGCTTCCATGACCTTGCCTTGAACAAGTTCTGCTGGCTTCCCCAGTATTGTGTACTGTCTTACCCTTTACCAAAGTTATTACTTATCTATTGTCTGTTTAGTGTTTTTCCCTCCCACTCCTCTCCTCCCTTGTAACCATCAAAGATTATTTCTTATTTTGTGTAAACCTTTTCATCAATTTTTATAGTAGTAGTCTCATACAATATTTGTCCTTTTGTGATTGACCTATTTCACTAAGCATAATGCCCTCCAGATTCATCCATGTTGTGAGGTGCTTTGCAGATTCATCATTGTTCTTTATCATTGCATAGTATTCCATTGTGTGTATGTACCATAGTTTTTTTATCCATTCATCTGTTAATGGGCACCTAGGTTGTTTCAGTCTTTTTGCTATCATGGATAATGCTGCAGTGAACATGGTGTGCATATGTCTATTCATATGACGGCTCTTATTTCTCTAGGATATATTCCTAGGAGTGAGATTGCTGGATCATATGGTATTTCTATTTCTAGCTTTTTTAGGAAGCGCCGTAGTATCGTTTTCCAAAATGGTTGTACCATTTTGCATTCCTACCAGCAGTGCATAAGAGTTCCAATGTCCCTGCAGCCTTTTGTTACTTTGTTTTGTTATATTCTGTTTTTTTTTTTTTTAAATTTGTACCAGTAATGTTGGGGTGAGATGGTATCTCATTGTAGTTTTGATTTGCATTTCTCTAATGGCTAGTGATTGCGAGCATTTCCTCATGTGTCTGTTAGCTGCTTGAATGTCTTCTTTGGTGAAGTGTCTGTTCATTTCCTTTGCCCATTTTTTAATTGGATTATTTGTCTTTTTGTTGTAGAGGTGTTGGATTTTCCTGCAGGTTTTAGAGATTAGGCCTTTGTCAGATTTCTCACAGTGAAAAATTTTTTCCTAGTCTGTGGCTTCTTTTTTTACTCTTGGTGAAGTCTTTTGATGAGCATAAATGTTTAAATTCTAGGAAATCCCATTTATCTAGCTTATCTTCTGGTGTTTGTGTAAGAAAGTGAATGTTTTTGCCCTACATGGCCAGCTTCCCTTTTATTACTGTTATAACGTCTGCATAGCTTTCTTAGAATGTCAAGCATTACAATAATAATAAAACTTTAATCTTTAGAACTATTAGCTTCTTTAAGTTGGAAGAGCCTTAAAAGTACACTACAGTCTACTGTGTTGTATCATTGGTTTAATATATGTAGGTGTATATTTATTATTTATGTATATGTTTTTCAGTTTCAGGTATGTCCCAAAAGTCTGTGCGTATCTACTCCTGGACATCGCACTGATCTTTTTCAGAGGGATCCTAAAAACGTCCTGATAACTGATTTCTTTGGAAGTGTACGGAAGGTGGAAATTACAACAGAGACTATTAGTTTGCAACTGGATTCAGAAATTATGGAAGACAGGTATACATCTTAAATTATTATTTGAGTGGAATACTCTAGTCTCACAATTTATAAAATTTGATGAAGCCTGATATTAAGAGATGAAAGTTGGTGTTTGTAAATGAAATTACACATTTCACTTTATGTAGGCCCTGTGCTTTTCAGATATATGGGCAAAAATTGTAATTATCAGTGGGAAGCCACGATCGTGATTACAATTATATTGGAGTTCCAAAATACAATGCTTGTAGTGGTATGATTTAAGGCTTGCTAAAAAGACCTGACTTCATAACTGGCTGTCTCATAGCCTTACTTTTCTGTCAGTGGAAGTATATGTAATGGTTCAGAAGATCTTTATGAAAGTGCAAGTATGTGAACATTTCAATCCATTTGTACTCATTAACAGGTGTATGTGTACTGTCACCTACTGCAGTAGAAGCTGTTAAGTAATGGGGCGTTGAATAGCGAAGTTGGCAGCTGGGTATTTAGGGTGTAATAAAGGCCCTAGGAATCTGGCACATGCAAAGCAGACAAACATGAAAGGGGGAGGTGAGTTCTAAAAGAATGTAGATGCCGAATACATACTTCAAAGTGTAATATAATGCTTCCATGTTTAGAATTTCCCTGAGCTCCAGCAATCTGATTAGCCTGCTAACTGCCACTTATTTTGGTTCCTGTAGTCTGGGTGGTTGGTGAATTCAGTAAAATTCTAAGCTTTGTTATATGCTCTTAAGAATGTCATTTTGGCACTTAAATTATCTCCCTGTTTTAGTTTGAAAGCGAAGATTGTTGGTGCTGAAGATTGTCTTAATTTATCTTTAGTTTGAGGAGAAAATTATCTTAAGCTTCAAAGCCAGATAACCAACCACTGTTGAATTAGAGCACCCTCTAGTGTTTATAGTAAATTTTATTAAGGATGTTGCTATTTATGAGATGGTTTCATAATTACTGGTATACTTTTATGCAGTTAATTTATGAGAATTAAATTCCCAACCTGGTCCAGGAATTTTTACCTGAATGCTAGAAAATATGTGTAGGTGCTATTTATATGCAAAGATGAACGGCAGGCAGAAGTTTATTTAGAGAAAAGTATATTCAGGAGTGATCAGATATCACAAGAAAACTATTTTATTAAGGAAATTACAGGATAGAATGTATATGTATTTTTTTTCAAATCTTGGGTTAAAAAATCATTGGTTAAAAACAGTGTATTGGTCATTGTTATTAAAATTGGCAGTTGTACTTTTTAAGATATTCTATATATAGTAGGAAAAGAAGGCAGTCTGTTGGTTTAGATTGTCCATGTTTCATGTTTTGTATCCTAGAGTACACTAGACTGAAATCAAATATGATGGATAACTTTAGTTCATAAAATTGACTGGAGGAGCTATATGAAATTCAAATTGTTCTTAATATGTTTCTTAAAACCTAGATATTGAGTAGGGTACAGTCATATAGTGTGTAACAACACTTTGTTTAGGCATATGTCTTGTTAACTGTTAATTTATTTGCAAGAGCAGATGAGATTATATAAGGACTCGTTGTAATAAGCTTGGTTTATTTAATTCCTTTTGAAACTACTTTATAGGAGTACACATAGGTCTACTTTGGATGAGTATGCAGGTAAATAAACAGCCTGCCCTCCTCAAAGAGTTAGGCTTTCTAGAATCTCGTAATAATTCCATGTCAACATACCTTTTACACAGATGACCAGTTTTGTGTCCTTATTGTATAGGGAAAAATAGCTTCCAGCTGGTGAATTAAAAATATTGGCACATTTAGTGTTATAAAATGTAGAAGTGTAAATTCTGTAGGCATTGCCCAAGAAAAAATGGAATCTATGATAACATGGACTCTAAATCCTCAGTTTTTATCCTGGTTGATTAAGCAAAAATTTACCTACTGTAACTTTTACTTTAGGCTTTAAATTTAGGCACTTTGTTCTAACTATGAATTTTTTGTTCTTATAATTTTTGTTATACAGAAATTCGTTCTCTCTTCAGGCAGTCTTTGTTGTTGTTAGGTGCTGTTGAGTCAATTTAGCACTTTAAAACTTGTGAGTTTAGCAGGAAATTTGATGCTTGACCCTTACAGATTTTATTTATAATTCCTATCCTCTGCTTGCCTGTGTTTTTAGATTTTGAAAGGTTTTTGTTTTATGATTTAAAAAAAATTGTATTTTGAACTCCAGGTTTACCCTATGGGATAAAAAAAATTTTCCTGCTTAAGAATGACTCACAAGACCTGCCATTATTTGCTTTTGTATATTTTCCATTTCATCTAAGAATTTTGCTCTAATACGTTTATACCAAAGAGTACAAAGGCCAAGAAATTTGGAAGATAGCTACCTGACCAACCGACTGGAAGAGGTCCATATTTATGCCTATTCCCAAGAAAGGTGATCCAACCGAATGTGGAAATTATTGAACAATATCATTAATATCACATGCAAGTAAAATTTTGCTGAAGATCATTCAAAAGCGACTGCAGCAGTATATCAACAGGGAACTGCCAGAAATTCAAGCTGGATTCAGAAGAGGATGTGGAACCAGGGATATCATTGCTGATATTAGATGGATCCTGGCTGAAAGCAGAGGATACCAGAAAGAAGTTTCCCTGTGTTTTATTGACTGTGCAAAGGCATTCAACTGTGTGGATCGTAACAAATTATGGATAAAATTGCAAAGAATGGGAATTCCAGAACACTTAATTGTGCTGTACATAGATCAAGGGACAGTTGTTTGAACAGAGCAAGGGGATACTGCATGGTTTAAAGTCAGGAAAGGTGTGTATCAGGGTTGTATCCTTTCACCATACTTATTCAATCTGTATGCTGAGCAAATAATCTGAGAAGCTGGACTATATAAAGAAGAAAGGGGCATCAGGATTGGAGGAAGACTCATTACCAGCCTGTGTTATGTAGATGACACAACCTTGCTTGCTAAAAGTGAAGAGGACTTGAAACACTGACTGATGAAGATCAAAGACCTCAGCCTTCAGTATGGATTACACCTCAACATAAAGAAAACAGAAATTCTCACAACTGGACCAATAAGCAACATCATGATAAACGGAGAAAAGATTTAAGTTGTCAGGGATCTCATTTTACTTGGATCCATGATCAACACCCATGGAAGCAGCAGTCAAGAAATCAAAAGATGCATGGCATTGGGCATATCTGCTGCAAAAGACTTCTTTAAAGTGTTGAAAAGCAAAGCTGTCACCTTGAAGACTAAGGTACACCTGACCCAAGCCGTGGCGTTTTCAGTTGCCTCATATGCATTGAAAAGCTGGACAATGAATAAGGAAGAACAAAGAAGAATTGATACTTTGAAATTATGGCGTTGGCGAAGAATATTGAATATACCATGGACTCCCAAAAGAACGAACAAATCTGTCTTGGAAGAACTACAACCAGAATGCTCCTCAGAAGCGAGAATGGTGAGACTACCTCTCACGTACTTTGGACGTGTTATTGGGAGGGATCAGTCCCTGGAGAAAGACATCATGCTTGGTAAAGTAAAGGGTCAACGAAAAAGAGAAATCCTCTCAATGGGGTGGATTGACAAAGTGGCTGTGACGATGGGCTCAAGCATTGCAACGATTGTGAAGATAACGCAGAATCGGGCAGTGTTTCGTTCTGTTGTATGTAGAGTCGCTATGAGTCGGAACCGACTTGATGGCACCAAACAACAACAACAGCTGTCATTTGTTACTCCAAAAGTCTTAGTTTTTACATTTTTTGTCCATTTTTTCTTAAGAGTTTGAATGTTTTGATAGCTGATAAATCATCCATTGATTACTGTTTTGAGAATGAATACTTTTTTGAATGTGCATATGCAATAATTTTGTACTTATAAAACCTGTGTCATAATCTTTGCCTTAAATGGTCTTTCATAAAGATAGTAGATTGTCTGGATCAATTTAGGCATTTAAAAATACATATCTGTAGGGCCAACCCCAGACCCATTGGATCTGAATCTCCTAGGGTGAACCCTGGAGACGGGTTATTTTTAGCAAGTTCTCTAGGTGAGTGTTCTACAGCCAGCCCAGCACTAATCCTGGGACTGATGATTTGGTGTCACTGATGTATAGATATACTTTTCAGGTTATTGCTGGCTGCCATTGAGTTGGCCTCCAACTCATGGTGACGCCATGTGTTACAGGGTAGAACTACTCCATAGGGTTTTCTTGGCTCTAATCTTTACAGAAGCAGTTCAGCAGGCCTATCTTCTGCATAGCTGCTGGATGAGTTCAGATCACCAGCCCTTGGGTTGGCAGCTGATCACAAACCACTTATGCCACCCAGGGAACTTTGCAGGTTGTAGATGTAGGCTATATACTAATTAAATAAAAATAATTTCAATGCTAGTTGTTTATCACTGGATAGGTTATTTTGAGTTGAGGTCCAGGATAATGATTTCCAGCTATCTTTTCCAACCTCAAGGCAGAAAGGCTTGGATGAGTGGATGAGTTGGAGTATGGACTCTTGCATGAGAGATTTCCCTTTGGAAGTCTTCTCTGATAACTAAGAGGCCTGTCGGTCCCTTATATAAACTCGACTTGCCTAGTACCTTGGTGGATTTTTACCCTTTGAGTGGTTGACAGGAAACTGTTTTCCTCTTCTTAAGTATCTTGTGTACTTCAGAAGATAACTTGTAGATAGAGTGGTGCTTTGTGGTTCCATTTCTGATTGTGTACAGGAGAGTGTCAGGGATACAATGAGCCATGAGTACAGTATGTATGATCAAGAAGTCTCTATTTTCATTTCTAATTGGCTATACCAATCATATAAAATCATTAAACCTGTCCCATTAAATTCACATGATAATAGCATCTGTATAGCTTATCACATTGCTTACTTGCACCCCTGCTGAATAGTGAAGCAAACTATTTTTATGCCATTGTTAGTTAGCAGGAGATAGATACCCTTTATACAATCAATTTTGTGACTTGCACAAAAATGACATAGTGGTTATTTATCATAAACTTTAGAGAAAGTTCAGGAATTAAATTCCGGTTCTGTCATTTCTGGGCTCTGAGATCTTAGGTTAATCATGTAACTTCTCTAAATCTTAGTTTGTTATTGTTGTTAGGTGCTGTCGAGTCTGTTTTGACTCATAGTGACCTCATGTGACAGGGTAGAACTGCTTCTGTCACATAGGGTTTTCTTGGCTGTAAACTTTATGGAAAGCAGATCACCAGGTCTTTCTACCATGGAGCCACTGTGTGGGTTCAAGCTGCCAAACTTTCGGTTAGCCACTGAGTTCTTAACTATTCTGGGATCTCTTAGGATTTAACAGATTTCTTCTTCTATAACTCGAGATAATGATAATACATAAGAGCTAAGACAGTGCCTACGGCATAGTGGGTACCCAAAAGATACTGATTTCTTTCTTCTTACCATCTAAATTTTATTGCTGATTATTGAAATTTTTATGATATGAACATTGTGCAAGAAGAGAATATTTATCTGAGATAAACTTTGGAAGAATAAAAACTGTTCCCACCCTTCCCGCTTTAAATACCTGAGCCTAATGATGCCAGTCAAATTTTACTTGTTTGGTTTAAATTTTGTATTTGAAAGACCTGTCCTTATTAATGAATCTTTATGCCCCATTCGCTTTTTAATATTTTGAATCACACACTTCTTTTAATGTGAAGTATCTTAAGTAAAGGAAAAGAAGAAAAGAAAAGAAATAATAGTTTTTTTGAATGTAGACTATTATCATTTATTTATATTCTTGTTTTATTCTTTTATAATTTATCTTGAGCTACTTGGCTTGCTTTCTTTAAAAATTAATCAGTTTTCATATCACACATATGGGAAAGGATACAAAATACAGATGATAGCTCAATGAATTATCACAAAGTGAGCACTCATGTAACCGCTAGAAGAAGAAATATAACAATGCTGGTATACCAGAATCCCCTTTATGTCTGTTTTCAGTCTCTACCCTCTTCCTACTCCTCAAAATTAACCACTGTCCCAACTTTTATGGAATTTTCGTTTTTGCTTTTTGTTTTAGATTTTATCACCTAAGCATGTATCGCTAAAACACTATAGTTTTGCCCATTTTTTTGAATTTTATAATAAGTGTACTTATACAGTATGTGTTTTGCTTCTTTTGGTATTATTATGTTTGTGGGATTCACTTCTGTTTTTCTGTGCGTGTGTAGCTGTAGTTCATTTTTTTAAACTGAGGTATAACTTAAAATAAAATCACCCTTTTTAGTATACAGTTCTGTGAGTTTTTATAAATGCATACAGTTGTATAATTACCATGCCAATCCATCACCACAGGAAATTCCATCATGCCCCTTTTTAGTCAGCCCCCACCTTATCCCTAGAAACCACTGTCCCCATGGTTTTGCCTTTTCCAAAATGTCATGTAAATGGCATCATACAGTTTTATATCCTTTTGAATCTTGCTTCTTTCCT
The DNA here is from genome assembly GCF_000243295.1 of Trichechus manatus latirostris. Lineage (NCBI taxonomy): Eukaryota > Metazoa > Chordata > Mammalia > Sirenia > Trichechidae > Trichechus > Trichechus manatus. The sequence goes on along the minus strand of NW_004443939.1, from coordinate 26,101,791 downwards.
GAGCATAACGCATTTGAGATTCCTCCATGTTGTCATTTGGTAAGTTCATGTTTAACTTTATAAGAAACTTCGAAACTATTTTCCAAAGTGACTGTACCATTTTGCATTCCTACCAGTAATATATGAAAGTTTTAGCTGCTCTACATCCTTGACAGCACTTGATATTGTCTTTTTAACTTTAATAATTCTAGTAGGTGTATACTATCTCATTGTGATTTTAATTTGCATATACCTGGTGACTAAGGATGTTGATCATTGTTTCATGTGCTTATTAGTCATTTGTATGTTTTTCATGATGTCTTCAACTCTTCTGCTTATTTTTTAAAAATTGAATTATCTTCCTACTGAATACAGCATCTGTATATGTCCTGGATACAAGTTCTTTATCAGATATATGTATTGCAAATGTTTTTTTCTCAGTGTGTAGCTTGCCTTTCATTTTCCTTATGCTGTCTTTTGGAGAGTAGAAGGTTTAATGTTGAAGTCCATTTATATATTTTTTTCTTTTATGATTTGTACTGTTTGTGCAAGAGATCTTTGCCTAACTCAGGGTCACAAAAATTTTCTACTGTGTTTTCTTCTAAAAGTTGTATAGTTTTAGCTTTTATGGTCTGTTTTCTAGGTCTGTGGATCATTTTGAATTAATTCTTGACTATGATGTAAGGTAGGGGTTGAGTTTCATTTTTTTCCTGTATGGATATCTACCTCTTCCAGTACCATTTGTTGAAAAGATTATTCATTCCACGTTGAATTACATTGGTGCCTTTGTCAAAAATCCCATGACCATATATGTGTGGGTCTATTTCTGAACTCTGTTCTATTGCATTGAGCTATATATATATATCTTTACATCAGTATCTTACTATCTTCATTATTGTTGCTTTAAAGTAAGTCTTGAAATCAGGTTGTTTAAGTCCTCCAAACTTGTTTTTCAATTTTGTTTTTACTATTCTGGGTCCTCTGAGTTTCAGTATAAGTTTTAGAATTAGTTTTCAACCCCTGAAACAAGCCTGCTGGAATTTTGGTTGGGATTTGGTTGACTCTATATACCAATTTGGGTGTTATGGACGTTTTAACAATATTGAGTCCTCCAATCCATGAACATATCTCTACATTTATTTAGGTCTACTGTAATATCTCTCTGCAGTGTTTTAGAGTTTCTAGTGTGGATGTGGAGCCCTGGTGGCCCAGTGGTAAAGAGTTTGGATGTTAACCAAAAGGTCGGCAGTTCAAATCCACCAGTTGCTCCTTGGAAACCCTAAGGGGCAGTTCTACTTTTTCCTGTAGGGTCGCTATGAGTCGGAATGGGTTTAGTGTGGATGTATTCCACTCTTTTCATTAAACTTATTCCAAAGTATTTTTTGTTGTTAGATGCTATTTAAAAATATCTTCTAATTGTTTGTTGCTAAAGTATAGAAGTACAGTTGATTTCTGTATGTTTACTCTGTATGGGATCTTACTGATTCTGGTAGTTGATCAACCTAATCCCAATCAAAACTCTAGCAGCTTTTTTTACATGGAAATGCAAAGGGCCTGCTATAGTATTTATTTTATCATTAAACATCTGAATTCTAGTCTCTGTGTTTACTACAAAATTAAATCAAAACTTAAGTGTACATATATAGTAGAAACATCTGTTTGGGAGTTAGGCAAAATAGATTGTGAGGAACATGAAACTTTGTGATTAAGCAATTCACTAGAAATTGCTTATAGTAAATTAATAGTATTATGAAAGTTTATAGACCAAAGATTCACTTAAATGGCTCAAATAACAGTTGACAGGGTTTCTCCCCAACTTTTCAACATAGTACATATATTTTTCAAAGTGATGAATTTACTCATCAGTATTATTTTGTGTTATCTTAAGCATCTTATTTGGTGATTTTTTTTATTGTTATTTACAGCTGTTTGTCACTTCAGTTATTCAGGAGCTCATAAAAGTGAAATTTCAAAGCATAGTTAGATGTGATTCATTTGAATTATAAAGACTCCAAAATTGAAAATTAAATTATCCATTCTGTTATATGGCATACACATAAAGTTCTTATAGTGTAGTTTCAAAATAACAAGTTGATTATTTTGTGGGCAGCTGTTTGTTTTCTGTTTTTTACAATTTATTTCACTATCTACAATTAACAGAAACATCCATTGAATTGCCTTTTGACTTTTAAAAAATCAGTATTATAAATAGTAAAGCAGAATATAGTATTATATCCCTTTATATAAATAAAACCTCTGTGAATATAAATTACTAAAATTTTATGTTTTATAACTATATTTATTGATTTTAGTCATTCTACTGGGTGTGTAGTAATATCTCATTGTGATTTTAATCCTGTTTACTGGAGATTTTTCCTCAGTATAATTAAGGGCATTTATACAAAGCCAACAACCAACATCATCCTAAATGGAGACTTTGAAAGCATTCCCCTTGAGAATAGGAACCAGACAAGGATGCCCTTTATTACCACTCTTATTCAACATTGTGCTGGCGGTCCTAGCCAGAGCAGTTAGGCTAGAAAAAGAAATAAAGGGCATCCAAATGGGTAGGGTAGAAGTCAAACTATCTCTATTTACAGATGATATAATCTTATACACAGAAAACCCCAAAGACTCCACAAGAAAACTACTGGAACTAATAGGAGATTTCAGCAAAGTTTCAGATACAAGGTGAACATACAAAAATCAGTTGGATTCCTTTACACCAACGAAGAGAACTTCCCAGAGGAAATCACCAAATCAATACCATTTACAGTAGCCCCCAAGAAGGTAAAATACTTAGGAATAAATCTAACCAGAGGCGTAAAAGACCTATACAATGAAAACTAAAAGACACTACTGCAAAAAACCAAAAGAGATCTGCATAAGTGGAAAAACATACCTTGCTCGTGGGTAGGTAGACTCAACATTGTGAAAATGTCAATTCTACCCAAAGTGATTTACAGATACAATGCAATCCCGATCCAAATTCCACTGGCCTTTTTTACTGAGATGGAGAAACAAATCACCAACTTCATATGGAAAAGGAAGAGGCCCTGAATAAGTAAAGCATTACTCAAGAAGAGGAACAAAGTGGGAGGCCTCACGCTACCTGATTTTAGAACCTATTATACCGCCACGGTAGTCAAAACAGCCTGGTACCGGTACAACAACAGATACATAGACCAATGGAACAGAATTGAGAATCCAGACGTAAATTCATCCACCTATGAGCAACTGATATTTGACAAAGGCCCAAAGTCTGTTAGTTGGGGAAAAGACAGTGTGTTTAACAAATGGTGCTGGCATAACTGGATGTCCATCTGCAAAAAACTGAAACAAGACCCATATCTCACACCATGCACAAAAACTAACTCAAAATGGATCAAAGACTTAAATATAAAATAAAAAATGATAAAGATCATGGAAGAACAAATAGGGACAATGCTAGGAGCCCTAATACATGGCATAAACACAATAGGAACCGTAAGTAACAATGCACAAACACCAGAGGAGAGACTAGATAAATGGGAGCTCCTAAAAATCAAACACTTATGCTCATCAAAAGACTTCACCAAAAGAGTCAAAAGACAGCCTACAGACTGGGAAAAAATTTTGGGCTATGACAAATCCAATCAGTGTCTAATCTCTAAAATCTACAAGATGCTGCAAAACCTCAACACCAAGAAGTCAAATAACCCAATTAAAAAATAGTCAAAGGATATGAACAGGCACTTTGCCAAAGAAGATATTCAGATGGCTAACAGACACATGAAGAAATGCTCATGATCATCAGCCATTAGAGAAATGCACATCAAAACAATGAGATACCATCTCACCCCAACAAGGCTAGCTTTAATCCAAAAAATACAAAATAATAAATGCTGGAGAGACTGGAACACTTATACACAGTTGGTGGGAATGTAAAATGGTACAACCACTTTGGAAATCGATTTGTCGCTTCCTTAAAAAGCTAGAACTATAAGTACCATACGATCCAGCTATCCTGCTCCTTGGACTATGTCCTAGAGAAATAAGAGCCGTCACACGAATAGATATATGGACACCCATGTTCATTGCAGCACTGTTCACAATAACAAAAAGATGGAAACAACCTAGGTGCCCATCAGTGGACGAATGGATAAACAAATTATGGTATATCCACACAATGGAATACTGTGCAACGGTAAAGAACAATGATGAAGCTGTGAAACATCTTATAACATGGAGGAAGCTGGAGGTCATTATGCTGAGTGAATTTAGTCAGTCACAGAAGGATAAATATTGTATAAGGCCACTGTTATAAGAACTCAAGAAAAGGTTTAAACACAGAAGAAAACATTCTTTGATGGTTATGAGGGTGTGGAGGGAGGAGTGAGGGTTATTTACTAACTAGATAGTAGATAAGAATTATCTTAGGTGAAGGGAAGGATGGCACCTACTAGAGGGGAAGTCAGCACAACTGGACTAAACCAAAGCTAAGAATTGTCCTGAATACAATCAAACACTTCGAGAGACAGAGTAGCAGGGGTGGGGGTCTGGGGACCATGCTTTCAGAAGACATCTAGGTCATTTGGCATAACAACGCTTATTAAGAAAATGTTCTGCATTCTACTTTGGTGAGTGGTGTCTGGGGTCTTAAAAGCTTGCAAGCAGCCATCTAAGATGCATCAATTGGTCCCAACCACCTGGAGTAAAGGAGAATGAAGAACCCCAAAGACACAAGGAAAGTATTAGCCCAAGAGGCAGAAAGGTCCACATAAACCAGAGACTTCATCAGCTTGAGACCAGAAGTACTAGATGGGGCCCAGCTACCACCAATGACTGCTCTGACAGGGAACACAACAGAGAGTCCCAGATGGAGCAGGCGAAAGGTGGGGTGCAGAACTTAAATTCTAGTAAGAAGACCAGACTTAATGGTCTGACTGAGACTGGAGGAACCCCGGAAAGCATGGCCCCGGATTCTCTGTCGGCCTAGAACTAAAACAATTTCCAAGGCCAACTCTTCAGACAGGGATTGGACTGGACTGTGGGACATAAAGTGATACTTACGAGGAGTGTGCGTCTTAGCTCAAGTAGATACAAGAGACTTAATGGACAGCTTCTGTCCGGAGGTGAGATGGGAAAGCAGAGAGGGTTAGGAGCTGGTTGAATGGACATTGGGAATCAGGTGTGGAAAGGAGGAGTGTGCTGTCACAGTATGGGGAGAGCAATTAGAGTCACTTAACAATGCATGTATAAATTTTTCTATGGGGGAAAAGAATTCTATTTACTAGAGATTAAATCCTAGGGATTAAAAACTTTACTGGGGGTTACTTGGGTGGCACAGTTAAGCACTTGACTACTAACTGAAAGGTTGGTGGTTCCAACCCATCTAGAGGTGCCTTAGAAGGCAGACCTGGCAGCCTGCTTCCAGAAGGGCACAGCCTTGAAAACGCTATGGATCAGTTCTACTCTGCCCACACTGGATTGCCATAAGTTGGAATCGACTTGATGGCAACTAACAACAACTAGTTATTTCGTACTTGGAGGTTTTTCATTTGTGGAAGTAGTATAAAAAATTGGGAAATCATGTTTTACCAGAAGATGGCAGTAGTAGTATATATATTTGTACGTACTGAACAAGCTAATTTTTTAAAACGCTGGAGATTGAGGTAGATTGTACCTTTAAATAAATCATTATATTTGTTTCTGCCGGTCACAGAAAGAAAAGACTTTTTGATATTTAATTGCCAGTTTAAAAAAATGGTAAAAGTTTCTCTCTATATGCAAGTTTTTCTGCTTTAAGACACCTAAGAATGTGGAATTTGGGCTATAAAATAGGTAAATGCAAGATCCTTTTGAATTATTGCTCTTCTATCATATTTTTAGATACTCGTTTGCATATTATTAAATACTTGACCAAGAAATTGAAGGGTCAAAAAAAATCTTAAGATATATGTGTGAGAATTATTTATGATTAACTAGTAATAAAGATAAATCAATTTTTATTTATAATGTATCAGTGGGAAAAACTGCATTCAATTATTAAAAGACTGATGTTCATATAACACTTTAGAATTGTAACTGTTAGGTAAAGCAAGAGACAATATAAATCTGTAATACCATTTCAGAAATTACCATTTTTGTTGAAATCATTATATGCTTTATTACCTGATCTTTGAGCATTCTTTGGTTGCTGGTGTTGCTACATTGCTAAAGGGAACCTCTGAGGCAGCCTGGTATAGTAGAAAGTGCACGGAGATGAATGGATTTGGATTCAAATTTTGGTTTACTTTCTTTGTGTCTTTAGGCACATTAATTAATCTCTCTGAAACTCACATATTTTATCTGTAAATGGTGACATACTCTCTATCTTCAGAGTTTTGTGAAGATTGTGGATAGCGTATATAAAATAAGCATACTTTTATATGTGTGTCATCTAAGACTGATCACAGTGATACTGGTGCCTTTCTTCTAGTGCAAGACATATAGTTGGAGTATTACTGTTTTTATATGGTATACTGTAGCTCCATTAATATAGCTTTGTCTGCATTTTTTATCAGCCATGCCACACGTGACCCATTTTGACAGGAATTATTTTTAGCCTGGCATTCTCATACTTACCTGTGTAGTTGATTTTTTAAGAATTCTGTTTCAGGATTCTGCTTACTAAAGTTTTTATTTTACTAATTATTGTCTTGTAGGGATTCGTTATTGTAACTTATCAGTCTTTAGAATACTCATTCTGACATCCATAGTATTAGCTTTCAATTATCTGTAGGTTTTATTGTGGAGAAAAAGTGAACTTGGTAAGGGACAGGGACCTGAAATCTTTGCTAGAGATATCTGTTATGTTTGATACCAATGTGGGAACACAGCTGTTAACTTTTTTTTTTTTTTTTTTTAAGAAAAGTATGATTTTTCTTAGGGTTAATTGATAATTTGAAATTTCATGATAAAATTATTTTTAATAAAACCAAACTGTACCTAAAAATTGAAACTAAAGTCATTCATGTGAGCCTTCGTTAAATTGATAAAATAAATATTGTTTAAAGTATATTTTTCTCAGTGTAATAGATAAATTTCTGCAATGTGACAGATTATTAAAAATGCTTATTTCAAAATTAATTTTTTCATAAAAATAAAGGAAAAAACAGACTGAGAAAAAAATCATGTTTGATTTTGGCCTGTTGTACTAATATAAATGGTAATTAAATATTTATGTGAAAAAGAGAAACATATTATGTTTCTTCATGAAATAAAAATTTGTTGACAGTTTTCATTTGAGCTGCAGTGACATTGATCTACCAGCATTGACTACCTACGTTATTCTCTGTCTGTGCCCTTTCTGGAATTCATGTATACAAAGTTCTTGTCATACTCTGTGACATTCCAGATTTTGCACTTTCTTTAATTTGATGAGATTGTCCCATTATTCTGACAGTACCATCACTAAGGGAAGCGTGCCGCTGATACTGGTATAGAATGCCTTTTTCTATAAGATTCATCAACTTCATTTTTGACTTTAGTATTGAGAACCTTTGTCTGTTTGTTTATCTGATATCAGCCTCAACAATGTTAATTAATATTTTCCAGTTACGATTTCACCAAGAAGTAAAAAAAGAAAAAAATGAATGAAATACAAGAGTTATAGGGCATGATCTCAGAATACCTGAACATGTCCCATGGTTGCTGAGTGTGGGTGCTGGCTGAGAATTACCTTGCACCATGCTATGAGTAGTAGTAGACCTAGTTTGCTTGGCTACCCAATGGCACTCCTGAACTGCATTGCCAGTCAGAGATTGAGAGATACCTGATGGGCAGTTTAAACTAGGTTCTTTTAAAATTAGTATAACAAGCTTTTAAAATGTTTATTTCTTTATACCAATGGTGTATATATAAATAGTAGTATGTTGAGAGGTAGGTATAGTAGGAACATGGTGTGCTAGAATTCTGTTGGATGTTTCAAGGATTGTATGCTTTAAGACAATCTTTTGTACTTTTGCTTTATGGCACTAAGGCAGATAATAATGAACTATATGATGAGATCATAAATTACAAGCACAGGCAATCTCTGGCTTACAGATGCCACCCTCAAAGTATTGCTCTGAGAACTTTTGGGAGAAGTGGAGCTGGGGGTCGGGGGGAGAGTAGAGATAGAATCTCTGGATTCAGTAACAAAGGAAGGTAAGAAATTTAAATTCTAGAAATAGGGGAGTATTCAATGTCAGGAACCATGTATCCTTAGTGCAGTGTCTGCTATGAGGTGGTTCAATACAGATGAACTGAATTGATGGGCTGAGTATTACAGGGTATTATTTTATTGAGAAATGTTTCCTCCTGATGAAATTTCAAACTATGAATGCCAAAGGCCAGTAAAGTCAAGTTATGTTTTTATATCTAAGGAAAAAAGTAGGATTTCTCATATTCATTGTCAACTTGTTGGTGACTTTCCTGTACTCTTTCGTACCAGAGATTTCTAATTTCTGAATATTCATGTTTTACTATTTTGAGATTCTAAGGTGAAAGAATAGGCCTGATTTCTTCCTTCCTCTTCGTATAACTTAGAGCCCCAATTATCTTTGGTATATTACCCCATCCCTTCTCTGATCTCAATTCCTGTGAGTTGGAGGTCGCTCGGTTCTTCTTTCCTAAGTGGTAGGCGTGTGACCAAAGACAAGTCATTTGGATCCTTGCCCCAAGGATTTTAAATCTGGAATGAAATGCTATAAAATGGCAAAAAGATGGATGTGGTTCTTTCATTTCAAACGTGGTGCCCTGAAGTGAAGTTGAATAGTTTTTATTTGCTGATTCCTGTGCCAATTCATTGTTTGGTTCTTTAGCCTTTCAGTGAATTCTGAGTGCTCTCTATCCTTCCCATAAATTTTCTTTTGAGTTTAGTTAAGCCAGAATTAGTTTCTGTTGCCTGCAAGAGAAGGATTGTAACTATTATAATTGTTTTTAAGGAAACATGATGTATACATTTAAAATCTTATATCTAATAAAGGGAAGGCTTTAACTTATATTTTAAAATGTAATTGATGTTCATAATGATTTTTCTCTAGTACACTGAAACACTGTAATACATATCTTCTAAACCATAGAAAATGATTAAAGTATATCTTGTATGGTTTTAGTGTTAAGAATAGTTTTTTTCTTTGTAATTCTTTGAAAATTCAGTACAGTAATCCTTGAATATCCAGAAATTAGATAACCTCTGGTACTAAAGAGTATATGAAAGTCACCAACAAGTTGACGCTGAATATGAGAAATTCTATTTTTTGCTTAGATGTAAAAACATGACTTTAATGGCCTTTGGCATTCATAGATTGAAATTTCATTAGGAGGAAACATTTCTCAATAAAAGAATACCCTGTACTATTCAGAATGAGATACAACATTTTATTTTTTCCAGAACAAAAAATTAAACGAGTTAGACGGTTTGAAGTTAATAATAAAGAACGATCAATTGACTTCACTTTCGGAATTGTTGCTGACTAGATTTTTCTGAAAAAACTCCTCTGTTATAAAATACCCAGATCCTCTATAAACTACCAAAAAAGCACTTTTACATACATAGCCCAGCTGCCAAGAAAGTAGGTTTGTGGAGACAAACAAGATTGTTTGATGAATGGCACTGCCAGCTTTTTTTGGATTGACCTAAAACTGGTGGTGCCCCCTTATTTAGTGGAAGAGGCTATACTGTACAAGATTTAATTTACCACACTGTTTCTAGATGGTAGCAGCTGGTATTTCTTAAAGATACTCAACTTCCTTTCTCAGTTGGCAACAAACTCAGACTCTGTTCTCCATTTGCAAGGCCTGCTTAACCAGTTGCCATTGAGTTGATTCTAACTCATGGCAACTCTGTGTGCATCAGAGTAGAACTGTTCTCCATAGGGTTTTTAATGGCTGATTTTTCAGAAGTAGTTTGTGGGGCCTTTCTTCCAAGGTGCCTTTGGGTGGACTCAAACTGCCAACTTTCAGTTAGCTGCTATGTTAACATTTGCATCACGCAGGGACTTCAAGGCCTGTTTAGACTTAAAATAGAGAGTATCAGTGGGGGAACCTCTCTCCTGGAGCCAACCTATGATGTGTCCAGTTGAACTTTGATCCAAGTATGTCTTCCAGAAGCCATGTGCTTTTTCCTGCTTCTGGCCTTTATCTGTGAGGAAGAAAGTATTTGTAAGCGCCCATTCCTCAACAGTGGCTCTCAATAGGAAGTTCCATGTTGCTCAACAATAGGGAAATCTCTTGGGGAAAAAAACATAAGGAGCTAAAACTCAAGTGGTAAATGAACATGGAAGCAAGGCTGTCTAGGTGATGTTTATGATACTAAAACCTGGAGTTTTGAGTTACGGTGGCTTTGTGAGGGACAGGAAAAGGCTATGAGTCCATTTGTGGATAGTTGGACTTAAGATCTCTGCATAAAGCCATTATCCTTCCAAGGCTTTGCCATTAATTACAGAATGGGCTGAGACAAAATCTAACAGTCTGCAGAGGAAACTACATGGAAACTTTTCTGATTTGATTTGCCTGCAGGTAGAGGGATGGGTTTGGGGATGGGGGAGCCTTCTCTGAGATCTGTCAACATAGTCCAGCTCTGACATGGTTTAAGCTTATGATTTCCTTCTTGGTCCATGAGATTTTTTAATTGAGAAATTAAGTTGAAGTGGTACTAGGTTAATAGCACCCCAAAGCAAGACAGAAGGAAACTCAAATTCTATATGGAGAAATCACCCTCATTTGAGGTTTTTTAGGATCTTGAAGGAGCCCTGGTGGTGCAGTGGTTAAAGCACTTGGCTGCTAACCAAAAGATTGGTGGTTCGAACCCACCAACTGCTCCTTGGGAGAAAGATGTGGCAGTCTGCTTCCGTAAAGATTTCAGCCTTAGAAACCCTATGGGGCAGTTCTACTCTGTACTATAGGGTCACTTTGAGTGGGAATTGACTCGACGACAGTGGGTTTTAAGATCTGCACAGATTAAGTTGAGTCAAATATGTGCTCTCAATCTAAAATTGAAAACTCTTTGGGAAATGAGCCACTACGAGAATATTAGTTTTCTATTGCTGTGTAACAAATTACCACAAACTTTACAGCTTAAAACAACACCCATTTACTATCTGACAGTTTCTGTATGTCAGAAGTCTGGGTATGGGTAAGCTGAGTCCTCTGTTCAGTTAAGATAAATGATTACTGATGGGACAAAACATTTTTAAAAAGGCCATCTCTTGTTGAATTTAAAAATATTTGTAGAATTAAAATATATGACAACTAATGCAAAAGGCAGGGAGGGTAAATCTAAAATGTTCTAAAGTTCTACTGTTACTGGAGAAATGGCAAAATGATCGGTTTTATTAGACAAACAGTTCAAAGTTGGGTGTTGTAATGCCTAGGGTAACCACTAAAATAATAGTAACAATATTTACAACTGTCAAGTTAACAGAGTAAAAAGGGATTAATGAAATATTTGATTTTTTCAAGAGAAGAGAAAAAATGAAAGAACCTTAAATAGATGAGCCTAATGGAAAAATCCATAGTGGTTATATGGGTCAAATTTAAAATGGATTGTTGTTGTTAGTTGCTGTCAAGTCATATCAGTTATTATGTTAAATATAAATGCACCAAATAGTCTATTTGAAAGAGTAAGGTAAGCAGACTAAATTAAAAACCAAACCAAAAAATATGCTATTTACAGGAGACATCTTTAATAAAAGGACATAGAAAGGTTGAAAGTAAAAGAATAGAGAAAGATACATTATGTACTTAATCCAAAAAAACCTAATACTAATATTAGACAAAGTAAATTGTAAAACAGAAAACATTACTAGAGATAAAGAGGCATACTTTATAATGCCAGAGAGGCCAATTTACCTGGAAGATACCACAATTCTACGTTTGTGTGTGCCCAATAATATAATGCAAAATATATAATGCAAAAAGTCAGAGAACTAAAATGATACACAAATCAACCGTAAAACAAAACCCATTGCTGCTGAGTTGATTCTGACTCATAGTGCCACAGTTACACCCCTAAACTTACATATATCTCTCTCAATAATTAATAGAAAAAGCAAAGTAACAGCCAAAAAAAGAAAAAAAACCCAGTAAGATCAGAACCAACACAATTATCAAACTGCACCCAATTAAAACAAAATTGATGTGCTTTTCAAGTGTACATGGAACTGTTACCAAAATTGACCATGTGCTGGTCTATAAGGGAAGCCTCTATAAATTTTGAAAGATTGATTTCTATATATTTTGAAAGATCAAAATCATGACCAGCATGGAAGTAAGCTAGAAATCAGTAACAGAGAAATAGAAAATCACCAACTGTCTGGAATTTAAACAGTATTCTTAAATACGCCATGGGATCAAAGAAGAAATTATAATGGAAATTAGAAAATATTTTGGCCTGAATTATGATGATGACAGTTGTATCAGAACTCATGGAATATGTCTAAATGAATATTTAGAGGGAAATTTATCACTTAAGTACATTTATTAGAAAGTCTGAAGATCAGTTATTTAAGGTCACAAAGTTGGAAAAAGAATGGCAAATCAAACCCAAAGAAAGTAGTAGAAAGAAAATAATGATGATTAGAAATTAATGTAATAGAAAACAAATGTGCATAGGGAAAATAAAAGCCAAAAGTTCATTCTTTGAAAAGATTGATATTGATATACCATTAGCAAGGCTGATCTAGAAAAAAGGGAAGAAAGCATATATTACTAATATCAGAGTAAAAAAAGACACATGTATAAAGTGTACAGACATTAAAAAGATGTGTTTATCATGAAAAAACTTACGCCAATACATTTGGCAATATAGATGAAATGAACAAATTCTTTGAAAAATACAACTTTGCTAAACAATCAGAAGAAATAAAAATCTGGATACTCTGTTATCTTTGAAAAAATTGAACCTGTTTATTTAAAACCTAAATACATACTACACCACAGGCCTAGTTGTCTTTTCTGGTGAATTCTTCCAGACATTTAAGGAAGAAAGAAACAAACTCTTTCAGAGGATAGCAAAAGAGGGAACACTTTCAAACTCTTTTTATCCAGTCAGTATAACCTTCATATCAAAACCTAAGAAAGACATTACAGAAGTGTACATTACATTTCAAGCTCTCTTATTAAAATAGATAAAATCATCCTAAACAAAATATTATCAAATGTAACTAACTATATATAAAAAACAATAATTTACCATGACTGTGTGTTGTTGTTGTTGTTGTTTTTAACCAGGAATTAAAAGGGGAGTTAATATTTGGAAGTCAATCAGTGTAATTCCCCAGGTTAACAAGGGAAAAAGTAAAAAAAAAAAAAAAAAAAGATCATCTCATAGATGCTGTAAAAATACTCTTTGCAAATTAGGAATATGAGGAACTTCCTTTCTCTTACAAAATGTACCTCAAAAAACCTACAGTAAACAACATACTTAATGCTTTAAGATTGAAAGCTTTTCCTCTGAGACTGGGAAAAAAATCAAGTAAAACAAAATTGTTATGATTTTCAAGTACACATGGAACTATTACCAAAATTGACCATATGCTGGGCTATAAAGGAAGCCTCTATGAATTTTGAATACATTTTTAATAAAATATGTTACTGATTTTATTCAGTATTTTATTGAAGGTCACAGCCAGTAGAATAAGACAAGCAAAGGAAATAAGACATACTGAGGACTAGAAAGAAAGAAACTGTTTTGTTTGCAGGCGACATGAATGCATGTAGAAAATTCAAAATAATCTATAAATAAATATTAAAATTAAATAGTAAAGTTCTGGATAAAAGGTCATTATAAAAAAAGAAATTTTTTTCTCTCGACTCTCAAAGAACAATTAAAAAAATGAAATTGAAGAAACCATTTATATACTATTACTAACAGAATAAAAAAACAAATGCCTACTATCTCAGTTACTTAGTGCTGCCTGCCGTAACACAAATACCACAGGTGGGTGGTTTTAAAGAACAGAAATTTATTTTCTCACAGTTCAGGAGACTAGAAGTCCAAATTCAGGATGTGGCTCTTGAGGAAGGTTCTTCCTTGTCTGTTTTAGCCTCTAGTAGCTGCCAGCAATCCTTGTTGATGCATCTGTTTCAGTAGTCTGTCTTCTTCTCCCTTGTCTGTGTCTCTGTGTCCAGTTTGCTCTTTTTGTAACTCAGAAATGATCAGATTTAGAACCCTAGGTGCAAAGAAAACATTTGATTAAAATTCATTAATCATTAATTAAATGAAACAAAACAATAGCAACATGACTTGGCAAACTAGAAATATAAGGGAGTTGCCTTAACTTAGTAAAAGCCATGCATGTATCTAAAGTCAGTAGCAAATGTTATACTTTAGGGCAAAACTTTAGAAGCATTTCAGTGAAAGCCAGGGATGAGATACAGACGTGTGCTGTGATTGCTTCTGTTTATCACTGTGCAAGAATTCCCAACCTATGCAGGAAGACAAAAGAAATATGAGATGTAAGAATCAGGAAGAGACAAACTTTTACCTTTTTCTTAATGGATAATGTAATAGAGTATCTAAGAGTATCTACCATTATTAGGTTTAATAAGAGAGTTTAGCAAGATTTCCAGATACAGTATCATTCTATGAAATTAAACAGAATGCATAGTATCACTTAGAAAACATAGTAGAAAAAAAATTATCCCTTTTGAAAAAGCAACAAAAACTATAAGCTACCTAGGTATACATCTTACAAAGATGTTTACTGTCTTTGTGGAGAAAATTATAAAATTAATCATAGGACATAAAACCCATTGCCATTGAGTCAATTCTGACTCATAGCAACCCTACAGGACAGTGTAGAACTGCCCCATAGGGTTTCCAAGGAGTGACTGGTGGATTCAAACTGCTGATGTTTTGGTTAGCAGCCGAGTTCTTACCACTACACCACCAGGGTTCCAGACATAAAGGTACACCTAAATAAATGGAGAGGGACACCACACTCAGGGATAGGAAGAACGTCCCCCAACTTAGCTGTATATTATACAGACTATAATATCACATCCCCAAAATTATCTGTAAATTCAGTGCTTGTTTTTGTTAGGTGCTGTCGAGTCAATTCCTACTCGTAGTGACCCCACATGACGTAGTAGAACTGCCCTCATCGGGTTTTTTTTGGCTGTAATCTTTGTGGAAGCAGATCACTAGGTCCTTTTCCCACAGAGCCATTGGGTGGGTTCAAACTGCCAACTTTTCGGTTCGTCATCGAGTGCTGCATTGTTTTTGCCATTTAATCCTCAAAACAACTGTGGGAGTCTGTAGTCGTTTTATGGATGACTACAGGTGCAGGTGCCTGGGTGGTACAGATGGTTCGAGCTCATCTACTAACAAAAAGGTTGGTGGTTCAAACCCACCCAGTGACACCTCAAAGAAAAGGCCTGGTGATGTGCTTCCATAAAGATTACAGCCAAGAAAACCCTGTGGAGCAGTTCTAGTCTGTAACACATGGGGCCACCATGAGTCAATCAACTCGATGGCAATGGGTTTGGTTGTTGTTTTTTTTTTTTTTTAAACAGGCACAGAGAGATTTTGTAACTTGCCTAAGGTGACACAACTAAGAAGTGGAGGTGCTGGTTGTCTGATTCTAGATCTGCACTCCTAACCAGTACTGTGTCCTAGTCTCCCAGGATTTTTTCATGAAACTTAATTAGCTGATTATCAAATTCATGTGGACTACTAGGGAGCCAAGGCCATTTAGATGAATAAGGCGTGTGGGTGACAGAGGTGGTGGGGAATTTGCTTTATCTGACACCAAGACTTTATATTTTAGGGTTGTGGTCATTAAAATAATATGATACTGGTTTAGATTAGAGAAACAAATAAGTCAGTGCAACAGCATAGAAGGCCCCAAAAAAGAATCTTGCTAATCTGTATGTAATAGATATGATTTTACAAAAGAAGGAGAAAAAGATAGACAAGCAAAAAAAAAAAAAAAAAATTGTTGAAACAGTTTTGCCACAGAGAAAAAATAAAATTAATTTCACCTTCATACCATACATAAAAACAAATTCCAAATGGATTAAAGATCTAAACGTAAACACATACTGGAGAATATCTTTTTAATTATTTAGTAGGGAAAGATGCCGTGCTACCTACCCAAATAACAACTAATAAAAGAAGAGCTTGATCAAATTTACTGCAACAAAATTAAAATCTTATTTATGTCAAAATTTTAAAAAGGTAGAGTTAAAAGAGAAGAGAAATTCTGGGTGAAATTGTTTGTAATATGTATTTCAAAGAATTTCTGGCCAGATTATGTAAGTAACTTGGCACATTGATAAAAAAAGGAAAGAAAAATTAGCAAAGGAAATATAGTTTGGAAAAGAGGAAAGACTCATGTCCATTGATTATTTAAAGATGTTTTTAAAAAGGGAGATGGAAATTAAAGCAATGATACCCTTTCTTATAGAAAACTAGGTGGTGAGGATGGAGGGAAATGGGAATTTATACATTTATAGTGGCAGTATAAGTTGATACAACCACTTTGGACTGCAAAATTTAAAATGTGCATTAAGTTATGACCCAGCAAGTCCACTTCAACTCAGACATTCCAGAACAGGAGTTGACAGACTTTATCTGTAAAGGATTAGATAGTAAATATTTTAGGCTTTGCAGGTCATAAGGTCTCAGTCACAAATACTCAAATCTGCTGTTGTAGCACAAAAGCAGACATAGACATAATCCACAAGAGGGAGTGACTGTGTTCCAATAATAATTTATTTATGGGTACTGAAATTTGAATTTAATATTATTTTCATGTGTCCTGAAATATTATTATTATTTTGATTTTTCTCCAACCATTTAAAAATGTAAAAACCATTCATAGTACACAAGCCATACAGAAACAGATGACAGTCCTGATTTGGCCTATAGACTGTACTTTGCCAACACCTGATCTAGAAAATCTTTTGTACAGAAGACAAAAGTAGCCTGGAAGATATTTATTTATTTATTTTTCTTCTTCTTCTTCTTTTTTTTTTTTAATTGTACTTCAGGTGAAGGCTTACAGAACAGTTTCTCATGAATCGGTGGTACACATATTGTTTTATGACATTGGTTAACAAGCCCACAACATGTCAACCCCCTCCCTTCTCGCCCTTTTTTTTTTTGGTGAAAATATACATAGCCAAAGATACATCATTTCAAAAATTTCTACATGCACAGTTCAGTGACATCGACTATGCTCTTCCAATTGTGCTGCTATTCTCACTT
>NW_004443939.1:26042563-26081877 GCF_000243295.1 Trichechus manatus latirostris | reverse complement strand
TCTTTCATGATATTGGGTAAGTTTTCTGTCAGCAGTTCTTCAATGATCCTATCTTTGTGTTCTGTTTTCTCCCCCTGTTTCTGGAACTCCAATCACTCACAAATTTTTGCTTTTAATTGTATCCCACATAATTCTCAGGGTCTCTTCATTTTTCTTTTTCTTTTTTCTGAGTTTTCCTGAAACAGAGTTGTATCCAAGTGTTTGTCTTCAATTCCACTGATCCTGTCTTCCACCGTTTCAAATCTTCTTCTCAGCCCTTCTATGACACCGTCCATTTCTGTAGTCTTGTTGTTTATCTTTTGGATTTCTAATTGCTGTCTTTGTATAATTTATAGTTGTGAATTTATTTTGGCATTTTGTTCCTGCATTATTTTCCTGAATTCTTTCAGTTTTTCGTCTGTATTTTCCATGAATTTGTCTATTTTTTTCTCATTTTTGTCTGCTTTTTGCTTCAGCTCTTGGAGAATTCTGAGTATTAGGGATTTGAATTCCCTATTAGGTAGTTCTAGTGCCTTTTCTTCCACTGGAAAGTCATCTGATGTTTTATTTTTGATGCCTACTGGAACCATTCTGTCCTGTTTTTGTAGATGTTTTGATAATGTCTGCTGTCTTCAGGGCATTCAGTAGTTATTTTTCTTGTTTATTGATTGTAGATTTGTTTCTTTCGTCCCTTTTTTTAAAAAATTGGCTATGTCTGAGTAGGCGGGCTGTGTGTTCTTTGTTGTTTGCTCATCTGTGGGCACAATACTTTTCGCCTCCTTCTCCAATTGGCAGGGTCAGTCACTCAGATATGGTATGGCAGGACATGTCTAGCTGAAGAGGAGTTACTGGGACGGGTTGTTTGTGGCACTTACTACAGCCACCAGGGCAGGTTGGTAATCAGTGCAGGGCAGGTTCCCGGTGGCCGTACCTGTGCTGCTTGGTGGTGTGATGTTAAGTGCACGGTGCAGGTAGGCAAGATGTAGAGGGGAGATTGTTACATGTGGAGTTAAGATGGATATGGGAGAGAGGAGAGAGGAACAGGAGCCAAAAACATACAAACAAACAAAAAAGAATGCTAGGGGAGCTTGCTGTTGGAGTGGAGAGATGGGAGACTATGAAATGGAGAAAAACAAAAGGGGAAGAGGAAGAAAAAAGAAAGAAAAGAAAAGAATGAATAAATAAAAATTGGAAAGGGAAAGGAACAGCAGAGTTCCCAGGGATCCCACTGGTGCGGCTGTGAGGTCTGGGGAAGCTGTTCTCAGGTGTTGCAGTATAGCCTGGCTATAAGGTGTAGAGGTATACAATGCCAGGTATTCAGGGAAGAGAAAGAGAAGGAAGATATAGAGAGACAAGAAACTGAGTAATGAAGAAAGACAAAAAGGGAAAAAGAGGGAAAAGAAAACAAAACAAATTTAAAATTAAAAAAAAAAAATGAACAAGAAAAGCCCCCCAAAAAAAGAGAAAAAAGAAAGAAAAAAAATACCAACGAAAAAAGAAATGTCCTCAGGGATCCCTCTGCACGTCTGTGCAAGCCAAGGAGGTAGGTTCCAAGCCACGCAGCACCACCTGGCCAGAACGGGCTCCCAACTCAAGAAAAGGAAAAGAAAAGAAACAAACAATTCAAAACAAACGAACAAAATCCCTGGGATCCCACCAGCACGGCAGCCCAGACCAGGAAGCAGCTGCACACTCGAACGGAGCTCTGCAGCCCCTCTGGAAGAAGGAAAGATGGCGCACGGAACCAAGTATTTGAGAGAAAGGAGGGGGAGGTGGTGAGAGGTAAGGAAGAAATCAAAAGAAGTGGAAAAAAAGCAACACCAGCAGCCAACAAATGGCATTCAGAGAGCCAGCTAGTGCGGGCTGGTGGAATCCAATCAGCTGGTGTTTCCCAGAGAAGAGATTGTGTCCGTGGGAAGCAGAGGAGGCCAAGTTTGGGTGAAGAAGGGTAGGTGGTGGGAAAGCGTATATCACAAATTACCAGAGCTCTTCAGCCCCTAAGGAAGAAGCAAAGATGGCGCACGGAGTCAGGTATTTGAGTGAAAGGAGGGGGAGGTAGTAAGAGGTAAGGAAGAAATGAAAGGAAGCAGAAAAAAGCAACACCAACAGCTAACAAATGGCACTCAGAGAGCTTGCCCGTTCGGGTGGGTGGAATCCAAGCAGCCAGTGCTTCTTGGACAAGAGGTTGTGGCCGCGGGAAGCAGAGGAGGCCGAGTGGGTTTGAAGAAGGGTGGGGAGTGGGAAAGCATAGATCGCAAATTACGGGTAGTCTTTTCTCCCGCTGGAAGCTCCGTGAAGCTGCTGTCTTGTACCCCTTGTTTGCTGGTCTCCGATAGGAGTCCAAGATGGCAGATCCATGCTGCGTTAGCTGATAGGGGACCTCTGCACGAATCTCTCCTCGCTCTCCGTTCTCTGTCAGTTTTCTTACTCCATTTGGTGCTTGGCTGAGTTCTTTATCTCTTCATTTGATGTTTTCAGGTTTCAGGATTGTTGTTTTCTCTGTTTGGCTTAGTTTTTCAGATCTTTGCTGTGGAGGGATGGCATGGTGCTTCTGCCTAGAATGCCATTTTGCCGGAAGTCCC
Source organism: Trichechus manatus latirostris (assembly GCF_000243295.1). Classification (NCBI taxonomy): domain Eukaryota; kingdom Metazoa; phylum Chordata; class Mammalia; order Sirenia; family Trichechidae; genus Trichechus; species Trichechus manatus. Next base: position 26,079,316 of record NW_004443939.1, on the reverse strand, counting down.
TGGAAGATATGTATTGCAATATTGTTTGTAATATTTAATAATTGGAAACATACATTTTATTTACACATTCCCATACATCAATATGGGAATGTGTAAATAAAATCGAGCAGTTTCATATACCATAGAGCTGTTAAAAATAACGAACTAGATTGATAACCACATCAACATTCTTGGATCTTAAAAACATAATATTGAATGAAAAAATAAAGTAACAGAATTATATGTAGAGTATACTGTGTGAATGAAACAATTTATGGATATTCTATATATTTTTCATGCATACATAGATATGTATGTAAAAGCAAAATAAAGTGACTAGAACAGTAGGCATAAAACTCCTGAAGCTTTGTTATAGTACTTTGTACAGGGTAAGTCCTCAAAAATTTAAACAATTTTTTCTCTGCCCCGCCCTCACTACATTAGAATTATTTTGACTCTGTAATGATAGTTCATTATGTATACAAGTTAGCTGATTGTATGAACTTTTGGAAAGACTGCCTACAACTTCTTCGAGACAAGAAGTTATTTTATCAGGTTTACTGAGTTAACCTGCGAAGTATACTGTGTGTGCATTTATATTCTACAGTGCAAGCTAACAGTAAATAAGATACGTTTCAACAGTTGGGTGATAAATTAGTGTAACCTTAGCTCTCTTGGGAGTTAACTTTCTGTTTTCCACCTCATGTTACACTTCTTTCCTCTGGCTCATCTTTGTGGTGCTTCTTTAAAGTAGGTTATAATCAAGATAACTTTTTTGTTTTGTTTTGTTTTCTTATCTTCTCTCACAAGTTTTTAGTTTTTATAATTAGAATGTCAATGCTGGGAGTTTGAGAAGGGGATCTCATTTCAAGGAAGATGATTGTTAGATTGTTGTCTCATTCCTATATAACCTATCTTCACAAAAATAATCTACAATGACTCAGGATCTTTCTTGAATTGTAATAACATTTTTTGTTTGTCCGAATTGACCAATAAACTTGAGATCTTTTCTCCCTTAGAGTGTTTTTAAACTTTCGGGGATGTCATAGGACCTCAGGTTTGTTAATTATATCTTGAACAACGTGTTGTCAATTATATGACTCCTTGAATATTTTTTAAAATGTAATTTAGGAGCGGAATTTTTCTATTCTTTTTAAAAAACAAGATAATAAGAAATTAATTTGGTTTCTCTGTGTGTTAGTTTCTTAGGGCTGCTGTAGCAAGTTACCACAAATTGGGTAGCTTAAAAACAACATTTATCCTCTCACAGTTCTTGAGGCCAGAAGTCTGAAATCAAGGTGTTGGCCGGGTTAGTTCCTTCTGGAGGATCTGAGGAAGAATCCATTCCATGCTTTTCTCTTGGCTTCTAGTGGCTACTGGCAATCCTTGGCATTCCTTGGCTTGTAGCTACATAACTACAATCTCTGTCTCTATCATCATATGACTATCCCTTCTGTGCCTCTGTGTGTCTCAAATCTTACTTTGCCTTCCTTGTATGGGGACACCTGGTATTGGATTTGGGACCCATTCTAAATCCAGAATGAGCTCATCTTGTATCCTTAATTTAGACCCCTAATAAAGACCTCTTTTCTAAATAAGGTCACATTCACAGGTTCCGGGGAGTAAGACTTGGACATATCTTTTTGGGGGACACAATTCAACCCACTACACTCTGTTATATACTTTCAGTTTCAAGTAATTCTTTTGAGCTCTCATCTTCAATAATTGGCTAGGCTTCTTTCTTTGATATAGTTAAGGAATTTCTTCTTAGTGATTTTAGATTACCCTAGATGATGTGTCTTGAATTATATATTAATTTCCTTAATTTTTAGTTTGTATCTGACATAGTGCAGTGTTTCTGACATAGCACTGCTTCCTGTTGTTTTTGTTGGATATATTTCCAGTGTTTGAAAAGATGCTTTAACCTTCTGCCTGTTATGTCATTTTATACATGAATAATCTCATCTCAATATGACATCATAGAATAAAACTTTCCCTATTTCTGAATCAGAGATGACCTTTTGTGAGCAGAGTAACTAATTTTACAGTGTTATTTCAGGAATGCATGGATAGCACATAGGAGAAAGATTTTGGGAGGGGGGCACTGGACATCTGTGAAAGAGAGAAAAAGAGACAAAAGAGATTAGGGGTTATAAAGACTAACTTCACAGGCTTCATAATTTTGCCAGCACTATTTTATTTGCTTATGCAGAGAAGTTGGAAAATATTTTAATTTGAGATGGTAGCATTACTGTATTGGATCCAAAAATCTCTTCATTGAGTAAGTTCCATTTGTTATTTTCTTGTACAAAAACACAGTTTTTTTTTTTAAAAAGTAAAGTAAAATAAGTAATACACAGCCTATTCCATGTGGAAATTACTTCCTTACACACAGTTATTTAAGTAGATCTTCCTAGTGAAGGACCTTGGAAAGAGATAATGGAAAAAGTGTATCCTCTTGCGAGGGTCCCTGAAAGGACTCAAAAAATCAAATAAAAGAAAACTAGGATGGCTTTAAGAAAGAGAACTTTCCCATTTTGTAAAAGAAAATTTCAGGTTCCCTTCGGATGGTAGCCACATACAAATTTAAATTAAAATTTGTGGTTTTCTCTTTCTCCTAATTATACTTACAGGCATGGGCTATGGTGGATCAGAGCACTGGCTACCGGGAAGGGGATCTCATTTCAAGGAAGATGATCCATTAGATTGGAGATGAGAGATGGGGCTTAGAAAGTGTGGATGACCTTAGGTGGCAATCTTTGGAAGGCATTAATTTTTGGAAAATGGAAGATATCTTGCAAGGAGGGGGAGGTGTTCCTTGGAATGGTGGTGAGGGGAAAAAGGAAGCAGCTGAAGATAAGGGCCCTGTTGAAACTAACCAAAAACCAAACCAAACTATTTGCCATTGAGTTGATTCTGACTAATGGCGACCGCATGTGTGTCAGAGTAGAACAGTGCTCCATAGGGTTCTCAGTGGCTGATTTTTTGGAAGTAGATCACCAGGCCTTTGTTCTGAGGTGCCTCTAGGTGGACTGAAACCTCCAACCTTCCCATTAGCAGCTGAGCACGTTAACCATTTACATCACTCAAGGACTTCCTATGGAAACTAGATAGTATTTAGAAAAAAAGAAGACAGATTCTGCTCTCCACTAGAAGGTACCATTTATTAAAGAAACTACACTTCACTGTAGCATCAGAAGAGGGTGCTTTTGAACTGAGAAATCTGATAAGCAACTGCTCCTTTTCTTCCCCTACAAGATGACTTGCTGTTGTTAATTCTGAAAAAACCAACACAAATAATCATCAACAGAAAAAGAAGCTACCATCTGTACAAAATTACTATAAGAATAAAACAGAAAATGAAAATTAAACTCAGCAGATTAAACACATACACGAAGAATGAAAGGAAAAATAAAAAGAATTGCAAAAGATAAAAGAAAAGCCACAAAACAGAGGAAAACTGAAATACAGCTCTCAGAAACATGAATACAACCTATAGTAAACAAGCAATTGCATTATGAAAAGACACCATGAATCAGACATTCAAAAACTTACAGCAGAAATGGACAAACGATAGGAAGATGGATGAAACAAGCTGACTGATCTCTAGAAAGAAATTGATGAAAGAAGACAAAAATCATCTCAGAAATGAAAACTATAAGGTATCCAAGGGAAGATAGATATTAGCAAAAGTTCAATAAGATAGAAATGAGTCAAGAAAATGAAATAAGAGAGATAAAAAGGATCAGAGAGAAAGTGATAGAGAAGACAGAATATCTGATATATTTAGTGCAAGACCCTGAAGTAGAAAAACAAACAGAAATAGTATTTGAAATAATAATAATAAAAACTTCTCTGAAATAAAGAGAAATCTAAATTTCCATGTTGAAAGAACTTCTGCATACTTGGAAGAATTGACTTAGACCAACAATCAACTCTTAGATATAACCTGGTGTTAGACCTTAACATAAAAGAAAACAAAAACAAAAACCTGGGCTCTGAGCCAAAAAATAATAAATAATTTAAAAATTAAAAATGATTAATTAAAGAGAAAGGAAAATCAGTTTGCCATCAGACTTCTTGATAACAGCATATAAAGCTAGACAAGACTGGATATTTTCAATAAATCCAAAATGAGTAATCGTTTTAATTGATTGTAAAACATTGAAAAAATAAAAACTCAAAATCCAAGACTACTTATGAATTACACTTTGAGTGACTTTTAAAAACGTCTCACAGTTATTAAGAAATTTTCAAATGTATCTTATATTGGTGCACGTGAAGTATTTAGATGTGAACTGTCATGATATCTGCAGCTTACTTTTAATTGATTCAGCAAAACATAAAAGTATATAAAGAAAATGTAATATTTCATAATAGTAACTACTAGGCATTTTAAAAAAAAAGCCAAAACAAGTTACTAGATTTCCAATATTTTTGTATATTAAAAGATGTCTTTTCTCTTGACTGAGAGGATTTTCTGAGTAAAATGTAATCCGTCTTATGTATTGTTAACTTAGATTCTTGGAATAAATGTATTTCATATTTCTGTATACTCTTAATTATCAATTATCTAATCTTCATTTTTTCAACAGATATTTATTAGAACTGCTGGTGACTTAGCAGGTATCAAGCCGGTGACACCAAAATATACTAGTAGTGTACTTTTTACCTCTGCATACCCCGGTAAAAAAGAAAGGAACAAACAAAAATATCTCATTTCACTTATTACCGTTGATGAGGAAGGAAAAATTATTAATTTGGCCCGAGTGTCTGTCTTTTTAATATTCTGTGTGATGAAGTGGGAAGTATGCATAAAGCACTTCTGCATATCAAAATATGATGATTGTCTAAAGAAACATACTTGTGCAGGTGTTTTGAGTTGCCAGCTGAATTAGCCATCTTTTTCATGTAATGCCATTTGTAGTTGAAAAACCAACTGACAGAAAAGCTGTACTTACTGAGACTTAGATATTTGGCAGACATTTCCTTGAAAATGAACCTGTTACCTCAAGAAAAACAACTGATGGTATCTGTTACTAGTGATAAAATTTGAACTATCAGGCAAAAATTAAAATTTTGGAAAAATTGTATCTACTTTAGTAAGCTTTTCTGTTTCCCAATAGCTATGAAATCAGTGGTGATACTGACAGATTTAAGTTTGTGTTATTTTATGATGATATTTGTCAATATTTGAAAGATCTGAATAACTCAGTGAAGTAATATTTTCCAAATGACCGGTGTATGATGTTACAAATTCATGCATGAGTAGAAGATCCATGTAAAGTGCAAGGAAGATGGAAAGATTTTAATGTAACAGAATAGGAGAACTTCATTTATGGTTTCAGATTCTACCTTGGAAGTCACCAACCTTAAAGAAACTAAAACAACAAAACTGTTGAATTTTGGTGTATTTTAAAGCAAATTCCAAACATCTTATCTGTCAGTACTTCAGTATGAATTTCTAAATGATAAGCATCTTTTAGTTTTTTAAGAAACAGAAAACATCACAACTAACCAAATTAAGAATACTTTATGAGTCGTGCCTCTGGTCTTAAAAGCTTGCAAGCAACCATCCATGACACAATTGGTCTCTATTCACCTAGAGCAGCAGAGGAAGAAGGAGACCTGGGAATCAGAGAAAAGAACTGGACTACAGGTCTAATTGCCTCGGTGAACTACTGCCTCCTTTCTCACAAGACTGGAACTGGATGGTTCCTTGCCACTATTACTGAACACTTTAATCAGGGTCTCAATAGATGGATCCTGATCACAAGGGGAAAAAATATCGAACAGAATTTCAAATTCTTGTGGAATCTAGACTGACTGGACACATTGAGACTGGAGGAACCCCCAAATCTAATGCCCTGAAGTAATCTTTAAACCTTGAACTAAAACTGTCCTCTGAAGTCATCATTAAACCAACAGTTTAGCTCAATTAGTAAAGAATGTTTGCCTTGAGCATAGCCCTCTTTTAAAGAATTATCTAGATGATATCAAATTGACAACAGTAACTGTAAAGCATAAATGAGAGGTTTAGGGGGCACTGAATCTAACTTAATAGTGATGAAATAATTTGGGTAGAGATAGTCAGAATGATGACACAATATGAATGCAGCCTATGTCAATGAAGTGTATGTGTACAAATTGTTGAATGGGTGTATGTTTTGCTGTGTATATTTTCACCAAAATAAATAAATATTAAAAAAGAGAAGAATACCTTAATGTCACCTAATACTAGTCCATGTTAAAATTCCTTATATTTATTTACAATTGTCCTCTTATAGGTTGTTTATTTGAATAAGGATCCAAACAAGGCTCACCCATTATTTTGAGTTAAAATAGCTCATAATTCTCTTTTAATCTGTTACAGTTTCTCTTTTCTTTTTCTAAAGACAAAACTGAATCATTTCTCCTGTAGAGTACCCCACATTCTGGATTTAGCTAATTGAATCCTCATGGAATTCTGTATTTCTTGCTAAATAATTGAATCTAGAGACTTGATTAAGGTTTCTTCTTTTGGAAAGAATAATTCATAGATTGTGCTATAAACTTACCTTTTCATGTCTCAGGGTTGAGAGGGACAAAAAAATCAAGGCCTAAGTTCTAATAAAAGACTCTTCCCCACAATAAACTGGAAACCTAAATGCTTATACCTTCAATATGAACATGAAATGGACTAGAACAGTCTCAAAAAGGAGTTAAAACTTGGCATCTTTTACTTTGTTCACTATGCCTGGGAAAGTGTCAGGTGGTAGATTCCGTTTTAAAATGTTGTGGTGTAAATGAATGAATTTAAAAAAAAAAAAAGCTTACCAAAACTTATCCACCGCATTGTTCTGAATTTGTCAGTTAGTGTCGAACTAGTCCAGGGAAATCTCAGCTTCCTTCCCTGGTCAGTTCAGACATCAGCTGCTCCAGGTAGCCCTGTCGTTCTCATCCCCATTCAACTGGGCTATGTGAGGGGTACCTGTCCCTTCTGTCTCATCCCCATTCACCCAGGGTCAAGTCAGCTGGTACTGGTCCCTTCTGCTTCTGCTTACCTTCCCAAGAGCAAATGTTCCCTCTCCAACCCAGAAGCTGCAGTGAGCCTCTGTCCTCCACTGCCTTTTATTGGCTTTACCATGTGGCTATGGTAGATTGCCTCATGCCTCTTGAGACTTAGCATTGGGCCCTTAGGTAGTTCCTCTTGGTTGAGTTGGCCCCCACTCATTGGCTTTAGATGTGGTCCTGCTCTCAGGAACCGAGACCAGAGGCCAAATTGTTTACTACAGAGGGATTCCACACCTCACGCTGACCCACAGAAACTATAGAATATAAGTGATTATTGTTTATGAGACTAAGTTTTGGAGTAATGTGTTATGCAGCCATAGTAACTGAAACACCTTTCACGGAGAGTGTGAGAATGGGCAATATTTGTGAGTTGGTAATTGTGAGGCTTCGAGTTCTAGACCATCATCACTACTCTCATTAAAGATAACTTCTCTTTTATAGTCTTACTCTCAAGGTCCTAAACACTGATTCATTCAAAATCACCCAGTAACCTTTAGCAAATTCAGCTGGATTCTGAATCTTTTCTAATATCATCCTCATTCCATGATCTCTACTTACTTGATACACTTTGTACTAAAGATCTATTTGTGAGAAAGAGGGAAGCTGATAGAATTTATATAATTCAAAAGTTAAGCAACTCCATGTAAGATATAACTATTGGTTGTATCCGTCTGGAGCAAAGGAAAATGAAGGAAACCGAAGACTCCAGTAAGAAATTAGTCCCCAGGACTAATAGCCTACATGAACTATAACTTCTTCTAGCCTGAAACCAGAAGAACTAGATGGTGCCCAGCTACCACCACTGACCATTCCGACCAGGGACATAATAGAAGGTCCCAGTTAGAATGGGAGAAAAGTATAGAACAAAACTCAAATTTATATTAAAAAGATCACACTTACTGGCCTGATAAAGACTAGAGGAAGCCCCCGAGACTATCACCCTAAAATACCCATTTAATCTGAAACTGAAGCCGCTTGTGGAGGTCACCTGTCAGCCGAATAATAGATTGGCTATAAAATAAAACCCGTGAGGAATGTGCTCCTTTCAACAATCAACGTACAAGGCCAAACGGTCAACATTTACTCAAAAGCAAAGATGAGAAGGCAAGAAGGGCAGGAAAACTGGCAGGTGGAGTGGAAATGGTAGAGTGCTGACACACTGCAGATTGTAACTGATGTCACAGAACATTTTGTGTATGAATTGTTGAATGGGAATCTAATTTGCTTTGTAAACTTTCCCTAAAACACAAAATATTCCAAAAAAAAAGTTAAGGAACATTAAATTATACAGAGATTGAAATTTATTAGTGGTTACCAGGGGCAGGAGGGAGAGGGAAAAGGTGAGTCATTGTTTAGGAAGCACTGAGTTCCGGTTTATGGTGATGGAAAATTTGCCAGCGGATGTTGGTGATGGTTGCATGACATGATTAATGTAACTGATGTCACTAAATTGTATACATGAAAAATGTTAAATTGGCAAATGTGTTATTTATATTTTTACAACAATAAATTTTTTTAAAAAAACTAAAGAATAAGTTAAGAAACATTATAGATTGCATTTATTTTCAACTTTCTGAATTAGCTTAACAAAAAAAAATTAAGCATCTTTGAGTTGAAAGAAACAAAGTAACAACAGCTGCTACTTCGAAGTTGTCAACAATTTCATTCTACTTGGATCAACAATCAATGTCCAAGGCAGCAGCAGTCAAAAACTCAAATGGATGTATTAGATTGGGCAAATCTGTTTCAAAACACCTTTTTAAATTTTTGAAAAGCAAAGATGTTACTTTGATAATTAAGGTGCATCTGATCCAAGCCATGATTTTTTCAGTCATCTCATATGCATGCAAAATCTTGACACTGAAAAAAGAAGACAGAAGGATCGATGTATTCCAGTTGTGGTGTTGACAAATACTGACTATAACACGGACTACCAGAAGAACGAACAAATCAGTCTTAGAAGAAATATAACAAAAATGTTCCTTAGAAGCAAAGATGGCGAGCCTTCGACTCACTTACTTTGAACACATCATCAGGAAAGACCAGTGGATAGAAGAGGACATCATGGTTGGTAGAGGGTCATTGAAAATGAGGGAAATCTTCAGTGAGATGGACTGACACAATAGTCACAACAATGGAGTCAAATATACCAACTATCATGAAGATGGCACAGGGCCAGGCAATGTTTCTTCCTGTTATACGTAAGGTCACCGTGAGTCAGAGCCAACTCAATGGCAGCTAACAACAAAAACAACAACCTATTTTGAGGGGATTTGAAGTAGATGTCTAGATTATGTACCCTCCTTTACCGATTCTCTAATTTTTAGCTTGGCAAGCAGTTAACTCTGATTTGTCTTATTCTACAAAAACTGAAATCTGCTCTCATATTGGTGTGGTCTACTTAGTGTACTTCACATACATCAAATTTAGCTAACTTAAAAAAAAAAGTCTAGTAGATGCTAGCAATGAGCTCAGTAGTGGGAATGCATAGACAAGATACACAGTTTCAAATCTCAGGAATTCCTTGATTTAGCGGGACATTGTTTAAAGAGCTTTGGGATCGCACTGTGTAGACTGCATGAAGGTCTATATTGTAATCAGTTATAATGAACTAATTCTTCTACTCTTGCTCATACCTAGTGTTGAAATCTTTTGATATTCCCCTCCCCCTGCTGTGACAAAAACACATTTAGAATTTGATGTATTCTTAGTGGTTACTACGATTTCAACATGAGAATGAGCAAATCTAAGGAGGAGGATTAATTCATTACAGTAAAGATCTCAACATAAAGTAGATTCTTAATAAATTCTTAATTATGAAAGTATGAAAGACTTAAAGTATGACTAATAAGATAAATGTTGAAAAACAGCTAGAAATAAACACTCAGAAACAGACATTTGTAGTATATAAGCACTTTTATATTGAATTCAAGATAATGATCTGAAGTTATTTTTACAGGATTAAAAATTGCAAATGTCGTTGTTGTTGAATCGGCTCTGACTCATGACTACCTTATGTATAACAGAATGAAACATTGCCTGGTCCTGTGCCATCTCTGTGAGTGTTGGTATGTTTGAGCCCATTGTTGCAACCACCATGTCAGTCTATCTCATGGAGGGTTTCATTGTTTTTGATGACCCTCTACTTTACCAAACATGATGTCCTTTTCTAGCAATTGGTCTTTCCTGATGGCATGTCCAGAGTAAGCAAGATGAAGTCTCACCATCCTCACTTCTAAGGAACATTCTGGTTGTATTTCTTCTAAGATGAAATTAACAACAACAAAAAACACCAAACCCATTGCTGTTGAGTCGATTCCAACTCATAGTGACCCTATAGGACAGAGTACAGCTACCCCATAGGGTTTCCAAGGAGTGACTGGTGGATTCGAACTGCCGACCTTTAGGTTAGCAGCCAAAGGTATAACCACTGCACCACCAGGGCTCCAGATGGAAATTATAAATAAATTACATTTTAATTATTTATATGTAGTTATAAATAAATGCATATAATTCTTATAAGGATCAACACCCACCTGTTACCTATTGATATTAGGTTAGGTTAACTTTTCATGTAATTGGTAGGTGTTTCTTTGTTAACTGGCCAAATGGTGAAAAGGCCTAGCTAAACTATGTGGAAATGAGTCTTTTTGTTTTTGTTTTTGGTACCATCTTTATGGAGATATAATTCACATACCAGACAATTTACCCATTTAAAGTGTACGACTAAATGGCTTTTAGTATATTCACAGAGTTGTACAAACATCACCACAATCAATTTTAGAATATTTTTATCACCCCAAAAAGAAACCTTACAGCCCATAGCCATCACCCACCAATCCTCCTACTCTCCCCATCCCCTACCCTCCCAGCACTAGGCAACCATTAATCTACTTTTTATCTCTATAGATTTGCCTGTTCTGGACATTTTATATAAATGGAATTATACAATATATCCTTGGGTCCTTTGTAACTGGCTTCTTTTCACTTAGCTTAATGATTTCAAGGTTCATCCATGTTGTAGCATGTATCATTACTTCATTTCTTTTTTTGCCAAATAATATTCCAGTGTATAAGTATACCAAATTTTATTTGTCCATTCATTAGTTGATGGACTCTGGAATTGTTTCTACTTTTTGACTGTTTTGAATAACACTGCTACAAATATTCATGTACAAATTTTTGTGTGAATATATGTTTTCATTTATCTTGGGTGTATACTTAGAAGTGGAATTGCTGCGTCTTTATGGCGACTCTGTATAACATTTTGAGGAACTGCCAAACTGTTTTCCAAAGCTGCTGTACCATTTTACTTTCCCTTCAGCAGTGTATGAGGATTCTAATTTCTTCACATCTTTCCCAGTTTTTACTATTTTTCTTGTTGATTTTAGGCATCTCAGTGAGAGTGAAGTGGTATTTCTTGTTGATTCTAGGCATCTTAGTGGGTATGATGTGGTATCTCATTGTGGTTTTGATTTGCATTACTCTGATGACTAATAGTGTCGAGCATCTTTTCATGTGCTTATCGTCCATTTATATATCTTCTTTTGAGAAATGTCTATTTATATCCATTGCCTATTTTTAAAATTGGGTTATTTGTCTTTTTATTGTTGACTTTAGGGGTTCTTCAAAGTTTCTATAAAATAAGTTAATTATATTTATGCTAATTATGCAAGGTATACACAAACTTTTACCTAGATCAGAAGTTCTTTAACCTTTCAGATCACATGCAACATTTTATGTTTATTTGTGTATCTGCCTTTTACACAGCAGAGATTCCAGCGTTCTCATTAGATCCCTTAATTGTATCCCTAGAGACTTAGGCCAGTCATGTATGTTTGATTTATTTTTCAAGATAATTATGAGTTTAGGTTTTTAAAATTTAATATTTAAGTTGATAAGTTGACAATGTAATTCACAGAAAAGAGATAAAAATAAGCTTAAAGTGATCAAATAGAATGTGAAAATTATCAAACAATATCGTTAATACACCAGCAAAATTTTGCTGAAGATAATTCAAAAATGGCTGCGGCTGTACATCGACAGCGAACTGCCAGAAATTCAAGCCAGATTCAGAAGAGGACATGGAACAAGGAATATTGTTGCTGATGTCAGATGGATCTTGGCTGAAAGCAGAAAATACCAGAAAGACGTTTATCTGTGTTTTAGTGACTACATGATGGCATTCAACTGTGTGGTTCATAACAAACTATGGATAACATTACAGAAAATGGGAATTCCAGAACACTTAATTGTGCTTATGTAGTACCTGTACATAGATTAAGAGGCAGTCATTTTAATAGAGCAAGGGGATTCTGTGTGGTTTAAAATTGGAAAAGGTGTATGGCAGGGTTGTATCCTTTCACCATACTTATTCAATCTGTATGCTGAACAAATAATCCAAGAAGCTGGACTATATGAAAAAGAACGCACAATGAGGCTTGGAGGAAGACTTATTAATAACCTTTGATAGGCAGATGACACAACCTTGCTTGCCGAAAATGAAGACAACTTGAAACACTGATGAAAATCAGAGACTACAGCCTTCAGTATGGATTATACCTGAACATAATGAAAATGAAAACCCTCCCAATTGGGCCAGTAAGCAACATCATGATAAATGGTGAAGAAGCTGGTGTTATCAAGGATTTCATTCTACTTTGATCAACAATCAACACCTACAGAAGCCAAACCAAAACCAAACCCATTGCTGTCGACTCGATTCCAACTCATAGCAACCCTATAGGATGGAGTAGAACTGCCCCATAGAGTTTCCAGGAATTGCCTGGTGGATTTGAACTGCTGACCTTTTGGTTAGCAGCCATAGCTCTTAACCACTATGCCACCAGGGTTTCCCCCGCAGAGGCAGCAGTCAAAAAATGAAATGACATATTACATTGGGCAAATCTGCAGCAAAAGATTTCTTTAAAATCTTAAGAAACAAAGATATCACTTTGATAACTAAGCACCTGAGCCAAGCAATGGTCTTTTCTGTTACTTCATATGCATGTAAAAGCTAAACAATGAAAAATGAAGACCAAAGAAGAATTGACAGGTCTGAATCATGGTGTTGGTGAAGAATATTGAATATACCATGAACTGCCAAAAGAATGAACAAATCAGTCTTGGAGGAAGGACAGCCAGAATGCTCCTTAGAAGGGAGGATGGCGAGACTTCATCTCACTTACTTTGGGCATGTCATCATGAAGGACCAGTTGCTGGGGAGAGACATCATGCTTAATAGAGGATCAACAAAAAGAGAGGGGCCCTGAATGAGATAGATTGACACAGTGGCTGCAGCAATGGGCTCAAACATACCAGTGATTGTGAGGATGGTGCAGGACTGGGCAACATTTAGTTGTTACACATTAGGTCACTATGAGTCAGAGCCAACTTGACAGCAACTAACAACAACATATATGTTTAGATTTTATTGTCTTGAAATACAGTGTTTATTTGCTATTTCTAAAAGCGTCAGTAATTTTTTAAACATTTTATCAATTTTTTTTTTATTTGGAGAGTTTTTTTAAATTGGCAATCTGTACTTTCCTAATTTATACTTTATTAGGTATGTATTATGTCAACTCTGCATCTCATTGTTAATATAGTTACTAAAGAAAATATTTTCCGTGTAAAATAACCTCTCAGGGTTACTGTTGTCTTCATTTTATTTATTTATACAGTCATTCAAAAAATATTTATTGAGTGTTACTACATGCTAAATATTGGATATATAAAGAAGAAGAAGATAATAACTTTCGTCTTCAAGAAGTAAAAAAATGTACCTAGAGAGGTGTAAACAAATTACTATATTTGAAAGAAGAGTTAACAAAGAATAGAAATGGTGGTTGGTCCAAACAGAGGAAATAACATGAGCAAAGTCAGAGTCATGGAGGTGCAAGGCCCATGGTAGGCGATGGAGTGGCTAGTATTTGAATATGGCTGGAGCAAAGTTATATAGAGAACTGAGAAAGGTTGCAAGAAACAAGTCTTAAACATGGTTAGAGCAGATTTTGAGGATCTTTAAATGCTATGCTAAAAAGTATTCTGCATAAAAATAGAGTTCTTAAGTATTTTTAGTCTCAAAATGAAAGACAGGATCTGAGAACATTAGGTGATAATATCTGATTTTTTTACATTGTAATTAATTCAGTCAGAATGCATTTATAGTCATGTTTAAAAAATTATCGTTAGGTGGTTTTTCTGAGATTATTGATCAATGCTGATTATTTGAAAAACTTAAATATATGTATTTAAATATATTTCATATTTGGCGTATTTAAATATTTGGCATATGTAAAAACACTATTTTAAAGTATTTTAACTACCTTAGCTTTATATTTTTTAATTTCTTTTTTCCAGATATAAGGAAGACCAGATGTCTGGGGAGTTAATGGAACCTCTGAAATATGCTGAACAACTTCCTGTAGCTCAGATAATACACCAGGTTTGCTTCCTACTTTATTCTTTTGAAAGCAACAAGATTTTTAATCTCTAAAAAGTAATTGCTTTTGTTAGGTTTTTCAGAATCAATGTGCTATAGCTTCAAGGCATTCCGAGCCGTCTGTCCCTGTTCAGACTACACCTATTACAGTTGGAAGTCTCATTCACAGCACAGTATTAAAAGGCTACTTGCTGTGTAACACTAGAATTCCTGCTTATTATAAAATACAGGGTAAAATTAGGACTCTCTTGTGTATTAATAACAAAACTTAATTTCAGAAAACTTTCATTTTGAGCCACTATATGTAGTACTTACTAGTGACAAGGAAAAAAAGCTGAAAAAATTATGATTTAGTGTAATTTTTTTGAGTAGCTGAAAAGAGAATCTTAACCCTATTTCTTCCACCTCACCCCATTATCAACCCCTGTAAAGTATAATTCTAAATGTTATAAGAGCAATTTTTCCATTTTTAATTATAGTGTCTCTATCATCCGTTCTACATGACTGTAATCTCAGAGAAGGCAGTGTTGTGAACATTTAGGCTTAGATTTTGTACTGTAATTTTGACAGCATATAACCTCTGTCCTGCTAGGCCAGATTCTAATAATTTTAAATGATCTGTTAACTGGAGGTATGGCCTTTAGGCCTAGCAGGCTTTTCAGAACCTTACAGATTATAGAAAATAATAAAAACTCTTAAATGTTAGAATTTAATTGAGTCTTTTCATATGTTTTTTGTCAATCAAAAGAATTTTTTTTAGCTGATATGAGTTGATTAGAAGAAGTGCCACTTTGAGCTTATTAAAGGAAACAGAGGCTTTTACTTTAAAATGTTGGTGATATAAATCCTTTTATTGACCTTAAAATTTAGTATTAAAATTCTTTGAGAAATTACAAAAAATGATCAGAAATTTACCTCTTTGGGAAGCTCATCTGTGCTTGGTAATCAGGTCCAGTTTATATGTCAGGAATTCCCTAGTGTTGTCAGAGCTTAAATGACCTAACAGCCTGCAAATGTCACATTTAAAATTCTGTCTTCATGCCTGACTCGCAGTATAAATGAACTAAACAGCAAAGCAGGCAGCAAGTCAATATGTTCTTAACAGTAAGAGTGAGCAATGAAACAGTCTGGGGTTTGTTCAGAATAGGTAAATAGAATCTATCCAGAACAGTTCACCTAGTATAAAGTCTGAAACAGGAAACAGAATTAACCTTTAAGATGGTTGACCAGATGAAATGTCAGTAATATTTTTATAGCGTGAATGAACCAATGAACTAGTTGGTTTATGTAGCAGCCATGTGAATTCAAAGATGAAAATTTTTAACCCTGGTGAAAATTTTAGATTGTAATTTTTTTTAGTAGTATAAGAGACTGTATTAATTTTAAAATTGAATTATACACATTTTAATTAAAATCCTGTGGTATCTGATTTTATAAAATTTCCATTTGTAAGATCAAATTATAGTAGGGAGGGGTTTATTTATTCTTTATTTTTGTTGAGTAAAATTAATTCTGTTCTCAATTAAGGAGCAGTCAGGAAAGTTCACTGTTAATACCAGGCTCTTCATCTATTATTTTTGTTATTTCAGTTTACTGACAGTTATTTTACCATTGGGACTATTACCATTGGTCTATCCAAGTGGTCTTTAAGAAACATCTGACTTATGTCGCAAAGAAGTGCATTTATAAGTAGATCGTTTGAAAACAATTTTTTCCCTAAGAAATAGTGATACATGTGATAATTTAGTTCAGCCAATCCCACAAAAGCCTTTTAATCCATAATATATCTAAGTTATGGTATTATCACAGTTTATAACTAACCACCACCTGTAACTATTTTTATGGGAAATAGTTATCCTTCCTGTAATACCGCATTGTGCTTTTACGTTTGTATATTTTGGTTTATCATTTTTACCGTGAACTAAGTAATGTATTTACATGTTTTATATGCCCTATTTGATTATCTTTCTAGATATGCTTGATTTCTTAATGATCCCTTCAGCATCTTGCTTTGTGCCATGTATATGTGGATGAGTGGATGGATATACATCATAAACACCTCTCCCTTCCCTCCTTCCCCAAGGCATCAGAAGCCAGGGATTCTCACTGGTAGCACAGTTTAGAAGCAGCAGAAGAAATGGAGGCTTTTGGGAAGGAAGCAGGGATGGAGGCTGTAATTAATATAGAGAGGAATGAGTCTCGGTCATTTAAGTAAGGCATTTCTTGTATATGTTACTTAAACTGCTTTTTAAAATCAGAAACTAGACAGGATTCCCATTATTGCCATTTTATCTTGACAAATTATTTACCATTTTCCTTGAGGTCCTAGCAAATATGATTGTACATCTGGAAAATTGAAGAGACTTAAGTTATAAACAATAGAATTAATAACAGAATCTGATGAGATAGCCAGATATATATATTTGCCATCCATTCCCACTGCTGTTGAGTCGATGTCGACTCATGGGGATCCCATGAGTTGCTGAGTAGAACTGCGCCATAGGGTTTCCTTGGATACAGTCTTTATGGAAGCGGTTCACCAGGCCTTTCATCTGTGGAGTTGCTGGGTGAGTTTGGATTGCAAACCGCTTGGGTCATCTGGGGACCTTATATTTGCAATAAGTACGTGGAAATGGAAATGGGATAAAAAATGTTTTTTCACAACAATGAAAAGAACTATAAAATACTTAGAATTAAATTTAAGAAGTGAACCACAGGACTTATATAATAAGGACATGGAAGCATACCACATTTCAGAAACAGGAAGATATACCAAATACTTAGATGGGTAAACTTAATGTTATAAAAGTATCGATTCTTCTGAATTAGTAATTCTAGTTATAATAGAAAAAAAAAATTTTAATGTTAGAAAAAAAATGATCATATATTTCACGTGGGAAAAAAATCCAAGAATTGCCAAAAAAGTACACAAAACAAGGGAGGCACTTACCTTACCAGATATCAGCACATAGTCTAAAACCACTATAATCTGATAAATATGGTATGGAACAAAGGAATAGATCAGTGGAAAACAACGAAGGAGTGACTTTCAAACTTTACAGATTATAATTCACAATAAGAAATATACTTTACGTATGTAATTACTCTGTGTGTGTGTGTGTGTGTGTGTGTGTGTGTGCAAAACTGGAATAAAAGCTCCATGGAATATTTAACCTTATTACATATGTTGTACTCTGTTATTTTCTTTCTCTATTCTGTTTTTTAAAATGCTAATTAAAGCCTATTAAATCGATTTTTACAAGCAACAAATTAGTCCTGACCGTGGCTTAAAAGCTGCTTGAATAGAGAAGCCAGAAAAAGATTTCACCATATCTGATAATTTAACACAGGATAAAAATGATACTTTATATCATTGGGAAAAGGATAGTTTATTTAATAAACGGTGTTGCCACAGATCACTATTCATCCTAAAGAAAATAAAATTAGATGCCTATTTTATACCATATACAAAAATAAATTTCATACAGATTAAAGATTTAAATGTGAAAAACAATTTTTAGAAGAAAATGTAGGCAACTACATGAATGATCTGGGAGTAGGGAAGAACTTCTTCAAGAGCACAAGAAACCCAGAAGATATGTTTAGCTTTATAGAAATTGAATATTTTATTTGATAAAATATGCTGTAAACAAAGTTACAAGATAAAGGTTAGATTCATTTCTAGAAAATAAACAAATGCATTTTCAAAGAAGACAACAGTATATTGGCTAATATCTATAGCATACAAAGAACTCTTGGAGGTTTACAAAAGAAAAACAAAACAGCTTAGTAATAATAATAATAAAGATAGAAAATATGAAAAGCAATTTACAAAAAATCCTCAATCACCAATGAATCAAAGAAAAGAGGCTCAAACTCAGTAAGGAAGTGCAAATTACAAATTTAATGAAATTATTCTATATCCATAAAACCTACAAAAAGTAATATCATACTTTGGAAGACCATTTGGCAGTTTGTCAAAATATTAAATCAGAGTTACCATATGACCCTGCAATTCCACTCCTTGGTATAATTAAAAAAAACAACCAAACCTGTTACCATAGAGTCATTTCTGACTCATGGCAACCCCATGTGTTACAGAGTAGAACTGCTCCATAGTATTTCCTTGGCTGTAATCTTTATAAAAGCAGATTGCTAGGCCTTTCTTTTGCAGAGCAGCTGGATAGGTTCGAACTGCCATCCATAGGTTATCAGCTGATCACAAACTGCTTCCGCCACCTAGGCTTCTACCCTAGGTATATACCCAAAATAAATGAAAGCATATGTACGCACAAAAATTTGTACTCAAATGTTCATAGGAGAATTGTCCAAAACAGCAAAAAGTGGAAACAACACAACGTCCGTCAACTGATGAATGGATAAACAAAATGTGGTATATCCATATAAGGAAATACCATTTGACAATAAAAAGCAATGAAGTGTTGATTCATGTTACAGTATGAATGAACCTTGAAAACATGCTAAGTGAAGAAGCCAATCCTCACAGAAGGCCACATGTTACATTATTGCATTTATATGAAATTCCACACACATATCATTCTCCCCAAAGTTTACACTCATGAACTAGCCTGAACTCCTATCACATACATATATATATTTTTGTTTGTTTTTGTTTTTTTTACAGTTGCCATTAAATTGATCCTGACTCATGGCGACCCCATGTGTATTAGAGTAGAACTGTGCTCCATAGGGTTTTCAATGGCTGATATTTTTGAAAGTCACTCATCAAGCCTTTCTTCTGAAGCACCTCTGGCTGGACTCGAACCTTCCATGTTTCGGTTAGCAGCCAAGCACCTGTTTGCATGACCGAGGGACACCAATATATAAATGTCGTTGTTATGTGCCATCGGTCGATTCAGACTCATAGCAACCCCATGTGATGGAGTAGAGCTGCCCCATAGACATTTTTTGGGAAGCAGATAGCTAGGTTTTTCTCCTATGGAGCTGTTGGGTAGGTTTGAACCACTAACCTTTTGGTTAGCAGCCAAGCGCTTAATTGCTGCACCACCAGGGTTCCTAATATATATACAAGTACTAATAGATAAGAATCTCATTACAGTGATATTTATAGCAGCCACAATAAACAATAATGGCCACAGAAAACTGGAAACCATGTGAATGCCCCTCAGCATAGTTGATATAGTATATAATTTTCAGAAGCCACAATTCAGTAAAGCAAATAGATGTTTTTTCTTTATTTTCTCATAATTGGATTTATTTTCCTATCAACTAAGCCTCTGTTGCCACCTTCTGTTTCTGCCTAATGGCAGAAAACTTAATCTAATCACTTCTAGATAAAGTCACTGACACCCAGGATATTCTATTTCTTTCTTTCCTTCCTGGGGTGATGGAATCACAGCCCAGGGGATACATGGCCTCATGGCACTGAGAGATTCAAGGTGGTCCTCCCCGGAGGTACACTGTTATACTCTATGGTCTTGGATTGGCATCTGTCCCTGCTGGTATACACTGAAATGGCTGGTGTGCACCGCACATCTGTTAATTCTTGTCATCTCATCACACATGGTTGTATAGTACCAAAACAGCTCTAGCAAAGTTTCGAGGAAAAGAACAGAGTAGGTAATAGGAAAGGCCAGCTCCTCATTTGCTGCCATTCTTTTCTCTTTTTCCCCCTCTTTTGTCTTTTGACTTTCTCATTTTTCTTTGTTCTTCTCCCTCATATTTCTTTCTTCTGTTTCATTCGTGTAAACCAAAGTGCTCTAAATCCTTCTCAGTGAAAAATGAATTAAATGGAATGTCTGACACATAGTAGACATTGGATAAGTATGGTGACCATTGATTATTGAACTTAAGGGTTTTTGGCTTGCTAACCGAGAAGCAAAGAGAGTTATAGGATCTAAAGGGTCAGCGAAAACAAGGGAAAGCCTCAATGAGATAGACTCATGCGATAGCCACAACAATGGACTCAAACATACCAGTGATAATAAAGATGACACAGGATTGGGCAGTGTTTCATTCTTATACATGAGGTTGCCATGAGTTCGAGCCAACTCAACACAACTAACAACAACAACAAAGAAGGTGCATTGCAGTGAATTACTTAATATGGCCCTTCTAGCCATAGTCTTTGTAACTCCCACCAAATGACTGGGTGGACTATGCAAATGAGGTGCTTGTGGCCCACCAAGGGGATTGAATAGCTTGCTAATAATGTAAATAAGGTGCACGGCACTCCTTATGGGAGTGGGACCATAAAAATAAGGTGTATGGAGCTCTAACAAGGAGATTGGTCAGTTTTGCCATCATGCTAGGCTTAAAATAAGCCATCCCAGAGGTGGATAGAGGGGACTTCCCAACCACCAAGAAGAAGAGACTCAGGATCCCTGCGCTGAGAACCTCCTCAACACAGGAGAGAGAGAGAGAGAGAGCTGTAACACCAGAGACGACAAGAAGCAGGGGCAGAGAAACAGCGACAGCAGAGGCAGCAGAACTTGGAGACTGGCAGGGGATGGCGCAGTGGGCTTCCTGGCCTATGGAGCAAGAAAGCTGAGCACCTTCAGGCAAGAGGCTTGCTGGTGGAGTAGGGTGCCTCTGGGCACTTGGTGGAGCTAGATTTGTTGACCCATGGAGCTAGAGCTCAGCGCCTTCGGGCCAAGGCTTGCTGGCAGAGTGGGGGCCTCTGGACACTTACCGGCAGAGCTAAAAGAGCTTTGTAACACTCACCCAAGCAGGGCAGAGGCCAGGCCAAGAGGCTGAGGGCCAGAGAGAGATCTGCCTGCGAGCACGGCTGAGAAGAGGCTGTCCTGATGGAAGAACTGTATCCTGAGCCTTCCTGAACCTGAATTGTAACTTGTTAATTCCCTAATAAACCCCATAACTGTGAGTATGGTCTGTGAGTTCTTTGTGACCATTGCAATGAAGTATTGAACACATAAGAGAAGTAGAGAGTGCTGTGGGAGGGACGGTGGGTGTCAGAATCGGTAAAAAGTTTGGAGGGTAGAGGCATGTCTAACTTCTGCCTCATAGGAATCAGCCTAGGACTGTTTTGATTCTCTTTCCCCCTTGTGATGTTAGAGGAGGTTGGATGCCTCCACTGCACCATTTTTTACAGAAAGTCTCTACAATCTTCTTGAGAAACCTGTTTATGATCTTTAGATTCCTTTCATAGTCAACAACAGTAGTATCATACATTTCTGAGAAGTTACACATATTGTAGGGTTCATTATGTTAGCAATTCAGAAAATCTAGTGGTTTTGCAACAAAATAAAAAGTATAAAATCATAGGGAATCATAAATTGCAATTATTTTATGCAGAGAGAATTACTACATATGAAAGGTTATGAAGACCTTTGTGCCAAAAATTAGACAACTTAGATAAAATGGACAATTTCCTAGAAAGATACGAATGCAAAAATTGACTCAAAAGAAATAGAAAAGCTGAATAGACCTATAAAAAGTAAAGCAATTGAATTTGTAAATAAAAATCTTCCCACAAGGAAAAGTTAAGGTCCTGATGACATTACTGGTGAATTCTATCAAACATTTAAGGGAAAAAATAATACCATTCCTATACAATCTCTTTCAGAAAGTAAAGGAGAAGAGAATATGTCCCATTTTATTTTATGAGACCAGTGTTACCTTGATACCCTAGACAAACATCACAGAGGAAAAAATACCACAGACCAATATCCTCATGAACATAGACACAAAAACCATAACAAAATACTAGCACAGGAACAATGAACAACTAGTACAAGATTAAACAGCTAGCCTGTTGCAAAGCCAGCATTTTAACCTGGACAGTCTACCTCCCTTTGCTCTTATCCACTTGACTACACTATGCTATGAAACATCAGAAGCATGATGTGATTCAATAGTAATTGAATCTAAACCACCAAGGAGTATCTCTGTTCTTGGTCCTGATGATTATTTTTCCCATTTGTGAAATTAATTATATCTTTACTACCTCAGCCTATTTCTGTGTTAAACAAGCAGGTACATGAATGATTTAAACATCTTGATAAGAGCTCTTTTGGTAGATGTTTACCTGGGACTTAAGATCTGTGAGAGATTCAGTTCCGGAACTCAACATTATGAAATAGTTTAATCTTCATTAATTCAGAACCCTCCACTAAGGCAAAGCATCTTTGCAAACAAAGGCACAAACCCATGTATGCTTTTAAAAACTTTAACTTACTCAAATGTTATGTATCAAAGAATACTTTGCCTTGCCAAAAATAATGTTATCATTCTCCCCCCCGCCCCCCGTCCCCCACTGTGTTCTTATCCGTATCCCAGGCTTTCTCTAGGTTTCCCTATTTCAGTTACAAGGCCTGTTACAAATCCTGTTACATTTTTATAAGATCGGTAGTTTCCAAACTATTTTTTTTAATAATTTTATTTTTGTTGTTACTGAGAATATACACAGCAGAACATACACCAATTCAAGTTTCTACGTGCACAGTTCAGTAACATTGATTATATTCTTCGAGTTGTGCAACCATTCTCACTCTCCCTTTTCAAGTTGTTCCTCCCCCATTAACATAAACTCACTGCCTCTTAAGCTTCCTATCTAATCTTTCTAGTTGCTGTTGACACTTTGATCCCATATAGATAGTTCTTAAAAGAGGATAATGCTCAAGGCAGACATTTTTTACTAGTTAAGCTAAACTATTGTTTAGTTTTAAGAAGATTCAGGGGATATTTTTGGTTTAAGGTTTAAAGATCATCTCAGGGCAATAGTTTCAGGGGTTCATCCAACGAGGTCTTTGTTTTAAAAATCCATCTGTGCATACTGTACATGATGGTGGTACAATGTAACCTTACCGTTCTCTTTTATTCAGACAGGCCTCACAGAAGATTACTGTAGAGCTGTGTATCCACTGAAGGTTCAATTTACTATAAAGAAGTACTGGCAGTATCCTGCCAGGTCCTGACTTAACACATAGAAGATTATCTTGCAAAGCATTGTTTCATCTATTCTTTGTTCCTTTTTTCAGTCTTGAGATAATTTTTTTTCCCAATATTGCAAGTTCATATAGTATCCTAGTACATCCTGTGTCTCTCTTTGGGGTCACACTTGGTATTTGGGTTGGACAGTTTTTCCATTGTGCAGGGCTGGTCTGTGCACTGCAGGATGTTTGGCATCCCTGGACCCTCCAGGCACTGATTGCCAGTAGCACTCCTCTGTCATTGTGGCGCCAAAAAGTACCCTCACATTTTTGAATGCCCCCTGGAGGGCAGTACAGCCTCAGGTTGAGGACCACTGCAGGTAATTACTGCAGTGTCTGCACATTGCACCTTTTATTTGCATAGCTCAGCCTCTTAATCTTTTAATTGTGATATTTAAAAATATGTATAGTTAAGAATCTCTTCTCACTTTCCCATGTTCTAAGATGTTGTCTTCCTTCTGCAATGCTAGCTCTTGTCATTATGACAGGGACTGGGGTTAATTTTTCAGTTCTTCTGTTTTTGTTTATGATTACTCTTCTTTGTCTTGTTCTACTGTAGCTATTTTGGCATTTTAATGGTTTTTTATTAGAAAAATGACTACTCCACTATAGGTAAACTTTCCTAAAGGTTGACTGAAACATATGTCAAGTAGAAAAATCTCTTTTTTAAAAAAGTGTGCGTATTATCAATATCTGGAAACTCATCAAAAGACTGGTGAATCCATATCACTCTCCCTGCCTGGGGACTACCTTAGATTGCTTTAAAATCTTACAGAGCTTTCACTAACCATAGCAATTTGAAAAACTGAAATCTAGTGAAAGATAATATAGTGTTCCTTTATTTTCATTCAGATTATAAGGCAAGTAATGAAAATGAAACTACTTGAAGGTCATGTACTGCTCTTTTAATATCAACTGGGATATGTTTTTCAATTAATATAAATTAACCTTAGCTTTCATATTTTAACTTACGATGGTCACCTCCAAAAATGTCACTTCTCAAGGAATAAATGAAACCATAAATCTATTTGAAAATAGTAATCAACATTTCAATAGTGGTGTTTCATCCACTTTGTATGAGTTTGAAAATTTTTGATCCATCTATCAGTTTGTCATTATAGTTTATGATATATTAAATTTCTAAATGAAAAATGGTAGTCTCACTAGTCATTAGATATCCCCCCCACCAAAAAAAAGATTCGATTTTTCACCAAATTTATTAAGATTTTAAAAATGAGAATAGAAATGTTGGTGAGGAGGCAGTAAGATGGGCATGTTTATGAATTGCTAATGGGAGTATAAGTTAGTACAGCCTTTTCTGAAAAGTAGTTTGTCACTGTGTGTGTATTTGTAACTAATAGTAATTCCACTTCTAGGATTTTATTCTGAAAAGAGAATTAGATGAGAACAGAAAGATTGATGTTTAAAAATGTTCTCATGTTCATCGTAGCATTTCTTAAGCAGCAGTGTAATGTAATAGAATGAGCTGGATATAAATACAGGCTTTACTGTTTAATAACTGTGTGCTCTTGGGCAAGTGTCTTAATCCTCTTTTGCAAGCCATACATTGGACAGATGATGATGACGACAATGATGATGACAACAGTAACACAGTGAGGACAGCGACAGCTTCATCTGATTAAGTGTTGCTGAGTAAATCTTGCTGGGTCTCTTTCTAGTCTCCTGTAGCAGGTGTTGGAATTTTTTGCCACAGTCTTCATGCTTCTACCTCTTTTCTGTCCTCTTCCACTTTCAGCTTCTCCTACTTCTAGAGAAAATTGAAGTCATTAGGCAAAAACTCCTTCAGCATACCTTCTTTGTACCTTCAAACTTGTTTGTATCTTCATGAGTCTTTATCTTTTCTAGCAATCCTAGAGGAAAAAGTGTGTAAAGTGTATCAGGGATAACTTTGTTTGCTCCATCAGAAACTCCGTCAGTTATGCCTTTCTCTCTTGTCTCTTACAGTCTCTGCACTGATTATTTTAGGTGTCCTTAAAAAAAAAGTCTCCCTCATTCCTGCTTTACGTTCAAGAGTCATTCTTTGTATTGTTTTGAATATTAAAATACTTGATAATCACTACAAAAACTAGTGAATACTAATTCTCTCAATTTTTTAAAAGTAAACTAGGTCTCCTTTCTTCATCTCTGTCTGCTCCTCAACCTATTATATTCTAGTTTCTGCCCCAGATACTAATCTTGTAACTGTTCTCCCAGTTTCACTAAAATTTTCTAATTTTCACATCATCTTAATCCTTGACTTCTTTGTGACATTTAGCATTGTTAATCAACCTCCCTGCAACCTTTTGTCTTTGCTCTTGGCCCATCTCTGTATACTGGCTTTCCTCTGATCTCTTTTGCTGATCTCTTAATAGACTGATCTTGTTTTCAAAGTTCACTTACATGCCAGTAACCCCTAAATCTCCTGATCTCCTTCTTGAGTTGCAGAACACTATTTTACTCCCTATCCGATAACTCCGCTTGGATGTCTCATGAATATCTCAACACATTAGCTAAAACAGAGTCACCTCTTTCCTAAATGGTTCTTCTCTTATATTTTCTATCTTTATTAATGAAATTATATCCTCAATCTCTCTTTTCAAGTGAAGTCATCAATAGGTAAAATTTTAAATAAGCGAAGCTAATCTTTAGCACTCTCCCTATCACTTTTTGTACTCCCCCTTTCAGATCGCTGCCTTGTCTCAGACCCTCTGTTATGGCTTGAATTGTGTCCCCCAAAGTTTCTTCTATATGGTCACCTATTTTAAGAATCCATATTTAATTCAGATAGTTCAGCAACCTTAAGAATTTCGTAGGATTTTTTGAACTATCCTATCACTCTAACTACCATTTATAACTTGAGTTCCAAAAACACCTTTTTTGATTTCATAAATCTGACGATAAAAAGAACATTTGGAATATAACTGATTCACTGGTTGAAGATTGTCTCTATTAATTCCTTATCTGTTCCCAGCCAATGTGGGCAACCTAGTAGATAGTGGAATGTCCAAAGCTGTGTGAAAAATGAGCATCAGAGGGCCTTGATAGTCATTCATTTGCGTGAATGAACCTCGAGTACTTGAGAATTAGCTACATATAACCAAAACAATCAGTAATTAATAATAACTAGACAAATATTTCGTTCATAAGTCACAGTAATTTAGAGTTCATGACATTTAGAAAGCAGACATCCCTAGTGAATATTAGACATTTGACCCTTTGTGTTGTTTTGAGTATTAAGATACTTGGTAGTAATTAACTTTACTCTCTGTATTAAAGCTTCATCATTTTATTTATAAAGATAAAAGGCTTTCAGAAAGATTCATAGAGAATATACTATAAAATTTTAGTTTTTATTTAAAAATGTTTGCTGTGAATAGTAAAGACTTTTTAAAATATGTCTTATGATGGATGGATTTTCATACTGTTAAACAGATACCACAGTAAAATAATAACCCATTGTATTGAGTCGATTCTGACTCATAGTGACTCTATAAGACAGAGTAGAACTGCCCCATAGGGTATCCAGGGGGTGACTGGTAGATTCAAACTGCCAACCTTTTGGTTAGCAGCCGAACTCTTCACCACTGTGCCACCATGGCTCCAAAATCATAATGACAGCTCTAAAATTGAATTTTTATTTTTTAAATTATAATTTTATAAATGTGCCAAATCTAAAGAGTACTTTCATCTTCTGTATTCCATTATACAAAAACATATCACATAGTTTCTAATGTATTCTTAGGTTTTCTGACTGTACTTGTCTTAAGGGTGAAAGGTGGACCATAATATTAGGGGCATAAGTGTGCTTTGGTGGAGGATTATTGGTTTTTAATAAATCTTGGCTTCCTGGGGGCTGAGGTCAGCAGTACTGGAAGTAGGGAGATAGGCCCTTTTCTAGCTCCAGGAAAAGGAAAAGTGGTGCTCATTGACTAGTTCCTTAGTTGTACATTTATGCCGACTTTTAAGATAGAGAATCTGTACAAGCAAGGAAAAGTACATAATGAAGAAAATAGAACCAGATCACTCTTGCCCCATGCAACCTGTGCTTCTAGTAAGAAGGTTTTAATTTACAGTACAATAAGGTAACTTGACATCTTAGGAAAAAAAAAAAAAACAACAACAGGGAAATATGTTGTGGCTGTCATTAGTATATGCCCATGTTAATAAACTTCAAATCAGTCAAAGCCAGGAATCCACCAAAAGCAATATTAGAAGTTCTGCTGAAGTGAAGCCTGTCTCTTCTCATATAGCTGACTGGATATAAACATATTAAAATACAGTTCCCTTCAGCTTCATGCTATATATTTGACAGTAGTTAGATACTAACTTGCAACAGATTGAAATAGTGTAACTAGGGGTTATTTAATCTGTCATCTAAATTGACCTAAAATCACCTTAATGTGCTTCCTGCTAAGAGTTGAGGTTATCATTCACTTTAAAGCTAATACATGCATGTCAGAAAAGTCATGTTTTATATTAAAGTAATCAATATCTTTAGTTACAGATTTTAACATTCAGGATTAACTTTCATCTCATTGTACTAATTACATTTAGTGGGTTATAGTATATTATTATATCAGTGATCTCAGATTATAATTTTTTATGTCTTTTAGACAAGCACAAATATTTCTCTCAAAGATTATTTGTTTTACTTTGCTCTATACAGAAATGTATTTATCACAGCCTAATCAAGGTTTGTAATTGTTTGATTTTGTGTATCTTTTTTATTTACCAGTTCTACCTCCAAGATTATTAATATCTTGTGAAAACAATATAGTATCCATGTTACCTCATTTTAAGTAATTAATAAGTTTCTAGTTTAAAATGTGTTAATAGACATCTTAATATCTTAATATTGTGGAATAATTAGGCATGATCATTTTTAGGTAATGTTATTAAACCTGTAATATTTCTAGAGAGAGTTATAGTAGTTAGGAATGAATGTGTTAGGCACTAATTTAATTTTTTCTTATGGTAAATATCTCTAAGTACAATTATTAAAGTTTGTGTTGCAGTAGATTTAATCTACATTTTAGCAGTTAATTTTTAGAGATTTTAGACTTCTTGTTTTACTTCTTTGCTGACACATTTCTGTTGCTGACAAAAACAAAGTAAAATAATTCCAATAGACCATAAACCTTAGACCATTGTCTTGAACTAGTATAGAAATAGAAGAAAGCTGTTTCAGAGCACTGTCATTGATTAAATGATATAGACAGCCTTTAACCATGGGAAAATTATTATAAGTAGAGTATGGGGAAAATAATTGTAAGATTTGTTTTTGTTGTACAAATATATTAAACATTTTCATAATGACTGCCATGACTAAAAGTGACAACTTTGTTAAAAGTACTTTGTCAAAACTTCATAGAATTTATTTTTTTAAAAATCTGTGGTTTTTTTTTTTTTTTAGGTATAAGCAAATGGTGTTCCAAAAAATTAATTTGGCTGAAATTAACTTGTTTTTCCCAAGAATGACTTCAATTAAGTACAGAGGGAGGCATACAGATTTATTCTTCCCAGCAAATAGACTTCATATCTCAAAAGAGAAGATGCCAATGCTCGGACTTTAACATTGAGAGCATTGTGACGACTCTCTTGGGAGACCACAGTAGAGAAGTTATAAAAATTCTGCCTACAAACAAGGAGTTGGAATTTAACTTTTGCTTAGACAGGAAAGTAACAAAAACCCATTATAGTAATTTTTAAAATTTTTCCTTAACTAACCACTTCAAAATAGTTATACAGCTAGGAACAAGCGTTATTTATTATTGGTGTGCTAGTGGCTTGCTTGTTTTGTTTTACAGTAGTTTGGTACTACTTAGTACAGTAGCTTAGTAGTACTTTTTGGATTTTCAAGTGGAATAAGTTGTATTAAGTAAGTACTTGAGGTTTTTCATATCAAGGTGAGAGAATTTTCCTAACAATTTAAAATCATAAAAAAAAAACAACTAAGATTATACTGATTCCTCACTGCTTTTATAGAATCATGTTATCTCAATGTTAAAAGACTGTCTAGACATTTTTTAATCCATCCAGTTCTTGCATCTCTTGGATGGCATCCCACCAAAAGATTGTATAGTAAAGTATAGATTAAGAAAACTTTAAATGATGGAAAAGTCCTCTCATACCCCTCAAAACAGCCCATACTATCTTTGGACAGCTCTATTAGAAATTCTTTTCTTATATTTAATTCAAAACAGTCTCTCATATTTACCACTACTTCATTTTAGTTCTAGCCCTAAAAAAAACCTCATTGTTGTCGAGTCGATTCTGACTCACAGTGACACTATAGCACAGAGTAGAACTGCCTCGTAGGGTTTCCAAGGCTGTAACCTTTACAGAAGCAAACTGCCACATCTTTCTCCAGCAGAGCAGCTGGTGGGTTTGAACCACTGACCTTTAGGTTGGCAGCTGAGCACTTTAACCACTGTGCTGCCAGGACTCCTGTTCTAGCACTAGAGGCTACATAAAACAAATATAATCCTAGTTCCATCTGCAAATTATTTTCAGATATTTGAAAGGTTATTGTCTTTTAAGCTTTCCAAAATTCTGTCTTAAAGAAGACTTTATGGTATAGTGAAAAAAGCATGGTCTTTGAATAAGCAGGTTTCTGCTAATTAGTAGTTTTGTTATCTGGGGCACTTTACATGCCTCTTTTAGTCTAGTTCTTCCTCTGTAAAATGGGATTAATAATACCTTCACACTTTGTACATTCCATGTTTTGATTATTAATGGATGTTTATAGCTGTTGCTTCTCATTTTGAGTCATGCCACATCAGCAAGGGAAAGTCCTGAAGGCTTTACTTCATTTGCATCATTAAGGTCGACTCTACCTTGAGGAGGGAGCCCTTACCCAGTCGTGTTTTGGGTGCCTTCCAACCAGAGGGTTTTCATCTTCTAGGATTATATTGGACAATTCTGTTGTAATCTATAAGGTTTTCATCAACTAATTTTTGGAAGCAGATTTCCAGGCCTTTCTTCCTAGTCTGGAAGTTCCACTGAAACCTGTCCACCATTTCATTTGAAATACCAGTGGCTGGTTTCCAGCATCATAGCAACACTCAAGCCACCACAATACAACAAACTGACAGACTCATGTGGAACCTGTGGTTAGATCAAGAGGTAGTCATTCGAACAGAACAAGGGATACTGCATGCTTAAAATTGGAAAAGGTGTGTGGCAGGGCTATGTCCTTTTACCTTATTTATTTAATCTGTATGCTAAGCAAATTATCCAAGAAGCTGGACTATGTGATGAAGAATGTGGCATCGGGATTGGATAAGGACTCATTAACAACCTGCGATGTGATATGCAGATGACACAACTTGCTTGCCGAAAATGAAGATGACTTAGAGCACTTACTGATGAAGGTAAAAGACTACAATCTTCAGTACGGATTACAACTGAAAATGAAGAAAATGAAAATCCTCACAATTGAGCCGTAAACCACATCAGGATAAATGGTGAAGAAATTGAAGTTGCCTAGGATTTCCCTCTAGTTGGATCAACAATCAACGCCCATGGAAGCAGCAGTCAAGAAATCAAATGACGCATTGCATTGGGCAAATGTACTGCAAAAGGCCTCTTTAAAATCTGAAAAACAAAGATACCACTTTGATGACAAAGGTGCTCCTGACATAAGCCCTGGTCTTTTCAGTCTCCTCATATGCATGCGAAAGCTGGATGATGAAAAAGGAAGACCAGAGGGCATTATGCTAGTGAAATGAGTCAATCACAAAAGGACAAATATTGTATGAGACCACTGCTATGAAACATGAAACTCATGAAAAGGTTTACACACAAAAAGAAATAATCTTTGATGGTTAAGAGGGAAGGTAGGGGTAAGGATGGTAAAACACTAAATAGACAATAGATTAGTGGTAACTATAGTGAAGGGTAAGACAGTACACAATACTGGGGAAGCCAGCACAACTTGTATAGGGCAAGGTTATGAAAGCTCCATAGACACATCCAAACTCCCTGAGGGACTGAATTACTGGACTGAGGGCTGGGCTGTGGGGATCATGGTCTCGGGGAGCATCTAGCTCAGTTGGCATAACATAGTTTGTAAAGAAAATGTTCTGCCTTCTACTTTGGTGAGTAGCGTCTGGGGTCTTAAAAGCTTATGAGCAGTCATCTAAGATATTCCATTGATCTCACCCTGTCTGGAGCAAGGGAGAATGAAGAAAACCAAAGACACAAAGGGAAGATTAGTTCAAACGATTAATAGATCACAACTACCACAGCCTCCACCAGACTGAGTCCAGCACGACTAGATGGTGCCCGGCTACTACCACTGACTGCTCTGACAGGAATCACAATAGAGGGTCCCAGACAGAGCTGGAAAAAATGTAGAACAAAATTCAAATTCACAAAAACAGACCAGATTTACTGGCCTGAGAGAGACTGGAGATACCCCGAGAGTATGGCCCCCCCCACACCCTTATAGCTCAGTAATGAAGTCACTCCCGAGATTCCCCTTCAGCCAAAGATTAGACTGGACCATAAAACAAAATGAGACCAAAGGGGCACACCAGCCCAGGGACAAGGACTAGAAGGCAGGAGGGAACGGGAAAGCTGGTAATAGGGAACCTAAGGCCAAGAAGGGGAGAGTGTTGACATGTCATGTGGTTGGTAACCAATGTCACAAAACAATATGTGTATTAATTGTTTAATGAGAAGCTAGTTTGTTCTGTAAACCTTCATCTAAAGTACAATAATAAAAAAAAGAAAAAGGAAGATTGAAGAAAAATCGATGCATTCTAATTGTGATGTTGACAAAGAATATTGAATTCACCATGAACTGTCAGAAGAATGAACAAACCTGTCTTGAAGGAAGTACAACCAGAATGCTCTTTAGAAGTGAGGGTAGTGAGACTTTGTCTTGCTTACTTTGGACATTTTATCTGGAGGGACCAATCCCTGGAGAAGGATAACATGCTTGGTAAAGTAGAAAAAATGAGGAAGCAAAATGAGGAAGACCATCAATGAGGTGGATTGACACAGTGGCTGCAACAGTGGGCTCAGACAGCAACGACTGAGCATGGTGCAGGGCTGGGCAACATTTTATTGTTATACACAAAATCACTATGAGTTGGAGCTGAATTGATGGCACCTAACAACAGAATATATGGCTGCTGTGAGTTGGAATCAACTCGACGGCAACGGTTTTTTTAACAACAGAATACATTCATTGAAGAATTGTAACAAGGTAATGTTTATGGGGTTGCTGTGAGTCAGAATCAGTCTGATGGCAGAGGGCTTAGTTTTTTGTTTTGTTTTTGTTTTTAATGTTTATAAAGTGTCTGACACATTCTTCACACTCAGCAAATGTTGGTTCTTGATAAATGTTGACTGTTGTCCTATCACCTTTTCTGTCCTCCCCCATACCTCTTATTTAGGAGCCTTTACAGAGGAATTTTCCTTCTACTCATAATTATTTTAATATTTGATTGTTGGCCTCTCCCACTATGCTGTAAGCGCCAAGGATCATGTCTGTCTTTGCTCACTATTATACAGCTCCTAACACATTAATCTGACACATGGTAGGCACTCAGTTTATGTTTATTTTATTTATTGTTTTCAGGTGAAGGTTTTCAGAACAAATAGTTTCTCATTAAACAGTCAGTACACATATTGTTTTATGACATTGGTTAACAACCCCAGGACATGTCAACCCTCTCCCTTCTTTTTTCTGGTGAAAATATACATAGCCAAAGATACACCATCCATTTCAAATCAGTTTATATTTATTGAATGACTGAACCATTGATCCATGTATCTGATTGGCAAAACTGTATGTACACATAGAACAAATTCCTTAACAAGAATATAATTGGCTGGTATGTGTAAATAATCAGTAATTTTTGGAGTGTTCACCTATTTCATTCTGCTTCTGTAAGGGATGCAAATGGCAAACAAGCCAGAAGCTGTGTTCAAAATAAAAAACAATTTCTCATATATCCCATGTTTCTACTATACAGTTTAAATTCATATTCATACTTGTAACATGGGATTTACATTTATTTAACTATGAGTTTCCCATAGTATGTTCCCTGAAACCTTAGTTCTACAAGATGTTAATAGTTATTGGGTAAAAAAGTGTTTCATAATAAACGTTTGTGAAATGCTTAACAAAAATTACATGTTTCTTTATTGTAGGACTTGTGATCATATTTAGTCCACTGATGTGTGTTGTGGTGGTATCAGAGATTTAAAACACTATTTTGTCTTCTTTTGAGATCATGCTTTATTTTTATAACTTTTTTTCCCTTTATAAATATAAAAATACTGACTACACAGTAGTTCTCTAGAGCAGGGATTGGCAAACCATGGCTCACAGGTCAAATATGGCCTACCACCTGTTTTTTGTAAATAAAGGTTTATTGGAACATAGCCAATCCCATTTGTTTATATATTATCTATGACTGATTTTGCACTACAAGGCAGAGTTACATGTCAGAGTTGAGTAGTTTCAAAAGAGATCATATGGCCCACCAAGATTAAAATATTAATTATCTAGCCCTTTATAGTAAGTTTGCTTATCCCTGCTCTAAAACCTTGAAATATTTTCTTGTAAGCATCATTAATATTTATGAAAATGCCTAACTTACAAAAATATTACATGTACCTTAACTTTAATTTCAGAAAGTAAAGATTTGTCTACCTCTTCTGTACAAATTTAAGTAAGAATGATCTTTTTCATAACCTAAAAATATAAATACAAAATAGCCTATATTATTTTATACTGCTACTTTTGGAAGAAAAAAATAACCATATTTACAAGCCCCATAGCCCAAGTGGCTTGCACAATATGAATTTGTTGAATTCATTATTGATAAAAAATCTAGAAAGATACAAGACCAAGGATACATTACAAACGGATTCTTCCGGCTTTAAAATAGAACTTCTGAATTTTGTAAGTGTCTTGTCATTCTAACAGGAAAGCCTGTTTTACTTACATTTCTCATGTATAGACATTAGATTTGTACACATTAAAGATGCTGAAAATGATGAGACAGTATCTTTCTATCTTTAATAGGCGCTTAAATATCCTTTTCTATCTGGAAGTAAAGAATAAATCCTAGTTGTTTTTAAAATATTCATTTATCTGTAGAAATATGAACTAGTGCATATTTTTGTGGAAGTATTTCTTGCTTTAAATTATCAAAATTGTATATGATTACAAAGACCTTCACTCCAAGCAGTTGTAACTGCCTCCTTGTGCCAGTGGAGACTGAAACATTTAAAGATGCATTCGTCTTAAGCTGTAATTGCTACATGGCCCTGAATCACAGCCCAGGAGCACAGCACACTCCATGAGATGGCCAGCATCTCTGAGCACCAGCCCTCATAACCCCTTAGCCATTCCCTTGTTGGTATACCATATCTTTCTTCCCCAGCTGCACCCCAAAATCATAACACCAACAATATCCAATATATGCCCTATAGTGTATTGGTATTGTGCTTATTTAGTTATTCCATAATATTTATGAGGTTAAGGGAGTTGCCTTGAAGAAGAGATGTCTGGACACATTCCCACAGAGGAATTCTGCAGTTTACTAGTATTATATAGTGGTTGTCTTAGTTATCCAGTGCTGCTATAACAGAAATACCACAAGTTGATGGCTTTAACAAAGAAAAATTTATTCTCTCACAGTCTAGGAGGCTGAAAGTCCAAATTTAGGGTGCCAGCTCCAGGGGAACGCTTTCTCTCCTTGTTGGCTCTAGGGGAAGGTCCTTGTCATCAGTCTTCTCTGGTTGAGGAGCTTCTTAGCACAGGGACCCCAAGTCCAAAGGACACACTATTCTCCTGGCTCCTGTTTCTTGGTGGTATGAGGTCCCCTTGTCTCTCTGCTACCTTCTCTCTTGTTTCTCAAAAGAAATTTGCTTTAGACAAAACCTAATCTTGTAGATTGAGTCCTGTCTCATTAACATCATAGAGGTAGGATTTAAAACACATAGGAAAATCAAATCAGATGACAAAATTGTGGACAATCACACAGTACTGGGAATCATGGACTAGCCAAGTTTACACACATTTTTGGGAGACACAGTGCAATCCATGACAGTAATTAAGAGCACAGACTTTGGAATCAAACTAAGTCGCATTTCTTGAAATGCCCCCACATGTCTGTCAGTGAACATTTCAAGATCTATCCTGTAGTACAACACTGTTGGTGATAGGATAATACCCATGCACCTACAAGGAAGACCAGTTAATATGACTATTATTCAAATTTACACACCAACCATTAAGGCCAAAGATGAAGAAATTGAAGATTTTTACCAACTTCTTCCATATGAAATTGATCGAACATGCAATCAGGATGCATTGATAATTACTGGTGATTGGAATGCGAAAGTTGGAAACGAAGAAGGATCAGTAGTTGGAAAATATGGCCTTGGTGATAGAAATGATGCCAGAGATTGCGTGATAGAATTTTGCAAGACCAATGACTTATTCATTGTAGATACCTTTTATCACCAACCTAAACGGTGACTGTACACATGAACCTTGCCAGATGGAATACACAGGAATCAAATCGACTACATCTGTGGAAAGAGATGATGGAAAAGCTCAATATCATCAGTCAGAAGAAGGCCAGGTGCTGACTGCGGGACAGACCATCAACTGCTTGTATGCAAATTTAAGTTGAAAATGAAGAAAATTAGAACACGTCCATGAGAGCCAAAGTACGACCTTGAGTATATCCCACCTGAATTTAGAGACCATCTCAAGAACAGATTTGACACGTTGAACACTAATGACTGAAGACCAGAAAAGTTGTGGAATGACATCAAGGACATCATACATAAAGCAAGAGGCCATTAAAAAGACAGGAAAGAAAGAAAAGACCAAAATAGGTGTCAGAAGAGACTCTGAAACTTGCTCTTGAATGGCGAGTAGCTAAAGCAAAAGGAAGAAATGATGAAGTAAAAGACCTGAACAGAAGATTTCAAAGGACGGCTTGAGAAGACAAAGTAAAGTATTATAATGACATGTGCAAAGAGCTGGAGATAGAAGACCAAAAGGGAAGAACACACTTGGCATTCTGCAAGCTGAAAGAACTGAAGAAAAAATTCAAGCCTCGAGTTGCAAAAGTGAAGGATTCTATGGGGAAAATATTAAACGACGCAGGAAACATCAAAATGGAAGAAATACAGAGTCATTATACCAAAAAGAATTGGTCAATGTTCAACCATTTCAGGAGGTAGTATATGATCAGGAACTGATGGTACTGAAGGAAGAAGTGCAAGCTGGACTGAACACATAGGTGAAAAACAAGGCTCCAGGAATTGATGGGATATCAATTGAGATGTTTCAGCAAATGGATGCAG
>NW_004443939.1:26016430-26042311 GCF_000243295.1 Trichechus manatus latirostris | reverse complement strand
CGATTGTGTGGATCATAACAAATTATGGATAACATTGCAAAGAATGGGAATTCCAGAACACTTAATTGTGCTCATGAGGAACCTGTACACAAATCAAGAGGCAGTCATTCGGACAGAACAAGGGGATACTGCATGGGTTAAAGTCAGGAAAGGTGTGTGTCGGGGTTGTATCCTTTCACCATACCTATTCAATCTGTATGCTGAGCAAATAATCTGAGAATCTGGACTATATGAAGAAGAACAGGGCATCAGGATTGGAGGAAGACTCATTAACAACCTGCATTATGCAGATGACACAGCCTTGCTTGCTGAAAGTGAAGAGGACTTGAAGCACTTACTGATGAACATCAAAGACTACAGCCTTCTGTATGGATTACACCTCAACATACAGAAAACAGAAATCCTCAAAACTGGACCAATAAGCAATATCATAATAAATGGAGAAAAGATTGAAGGTGTCAAGGATTTCATTTTACTTGGATCCACAGTCAACACCAGTTAGGAAATCAAACGATGCATTGCATTGGGCGAATCTGCTGCAAAAGACCTCTTTAAAATGTTGAAGAGCAAAGATCTCACCTTGAAGACTAAGATGTGCCTGACCCAAGCAATGGTATTTTCAATTGCATCATATGCATGTGAAAGCTGGACAATGAATAAGGAAGACTGAAGAAGAATTGACACCTTTGAATTGTGGTGTTGGTGAAGAATATTGAATATACCATGGACGGCCAAAAGAACGAACAAATCTGTCTTGGAAGAAGTACTACCAGAATGCTCCTGAGAAGGAAGGATGGCAAGATTACGTCTTACATACTTTGAACATGTTGTCAGGGGGGATCATTACCTGCAGAAGGACATCGTGCTTGGTAAGGTACAGGGTCAGCGAAAAAGAGGAAGATCCTCAACGAGATGGATTGTCACAGTGGCTGCAGCAATGGGCTCAAGCATAACAACGATTGTGAGCATGGTGCAGGACTGGGCAGTGTTTTGTTCTGTGGTGCATAGGGTCGCTATGAGTCAGAACCGACTTTACAACACCTAACAACAACAACAAACCACATTTCAGTCCTCACAAAACCACTTGCTAAAGCTCCTACTGTGTGACTAGTAAGTTTACTCAATCAATTTTCTCATATTTAAAATAAGGTAATAATAATTATGTTACAGTACTATTGCGAGGATCAAATCAGATAATACATATGAAGGCCTTACTGTAGAGCTTTCAGTCAGCACTCCATAAATGGTAATCATGATTATGAGTAGTGGTGGTAGTTTTTGTCTGAATTGTTCATATTCCCCATCTGTAAAACAAGGTAATAATATTATCTACCTCAAAGGCAGTGCATTAACAAATTTAAAATTCTTAGGATAATGCAGGCATATGATCAACATTTAAAAAGTGTTAGGCAATAACACTTTCTGGTTAATTTCTGCTTGAGTCTCTTGAGTTCTTCCCTTGGTGTTCTTATCAGTACAAAACTCTGTTGCCTTAGACCCTGACTGCAAATCCCCATCCTTTTTCTAGACTGAGTCTCTCCTTGTTTCCAAATTTGGATAAGATGGTAGTTTGAATCTTTCAAGGCATAAGTTGTCAAATTTATTCCCATACAGTTATTTTCTTTTTAAATTGTGCTTTAGGAGAAAGTTTACAGCGCAAGTTAGTTTGTCATTCAAAAATTTATACACAAATTGTTTTGTGGTATTGGTTGCAATCCCACAATGTGTCAGCATTCTCCCCCTTTCCCTTACCACCCTGGGTTCCCCATGTCCATTTGTCCATTTTCCTGTCCCTTCCTGCTTTCTCATCTTTGCTTTTGGGCAGGTGTTGCCCATTTGGTCTGGTATACTTGATTGAACTAAAAAGCACATTCCCCACGCGTGTTATTGATATTTTATAGGCCTGTCTAACCTTTGGCTGAAAGGTGGACTTCGGCTTCAGTTCTGAGTTAGCAGGATGTCCGGGGCCATAGTCTCGGAGGTTCCTCCCGTCTCTGTCAGACCAATAACTCTGGTCTTTTTCTGTGAATTTGAATTTTTTTCTACATTTTTCTCCCCCTCTGTCTGGGACTCTCTATTGTGATCCCTGTCAGATTGGTCAGAGGTGGTAGCTGGGTACCATCTAGCTCTTCTGGGCTCAGGCTGGTGGAGGCTGTGGTTCATGCAGTCCATTAATCCTTTGGACTAATATTTTCCTTGTGTCTTTGGTTTTCTTCATTCTCCTGTGCGCCATACGGAATAAGACCAATAGATGTATCTTAGATGGCCACTCACAAGCTTTTAAGTCCCCAGACACTAATCACCAAAGTCGGATGTAGAACATTTTCTTCATGAACTATGTTATGCCAGTTGACCTAAATATCTTCCAAGACCATGGTCCCCTGCTCTCAGCCCCTGTAACTTGGTCCCTCAAGGTGTTTGAATGTGTTTAGGAAGCTTCTGTGACTTTGCCTTGTTCACAGTTTGCCGACTTCCCCTATATTGTGTGTTGTCTTTCCTTTCACCAAAGTCAACACTTGTCTACTATCTAGATAGTGATTTCCCTTCTTCCTCCCTTCCTACCCTTGTAACCACCAAAGAATGTTTTTTCTCTCTATGTAAACCTTTTCTTAAATTTTTATGATAGTGGTCTCATACAATATTTGTCCTTTTGTGATTGACTTACTTCACTCAGCATAATATCCTCCAGATTCATCCATGTTGTGAGATGTTTCTCAGATTCATCATTGTTCTTTATCCTTGAATAGTATTCCATTGTGTGTATTTACCATAATTTGTTTATCCACTCATCTGTTGATGGGGCACTTAGATTGTTTCCATCTTTTTGCTGTTGTGAATAGGGCTGCAGTGAACATGGGTGTGCGTATGTCTATTCCTGCGAGGGCTCTTATTTCTCTAGGATATATTCTTAGGAATGGGATAGCTGGATCATATGGTATTTTTATTTCTAGCTTTTTATGGAGGCTCCATATTGTTTTCCCTAGTAGTTGTACCATTTTACATTCCACCAACAGTGCATAAGTGTTCCAATCTCCCCACAACCTCTCCAACATTTGTTATTTTCCGGTTTTTTGATTCGTGCCAGTAATGTCGGGGTGAGACGTTATCTCAATCTCATTGTAGTTTTGATTTGCATTTCTCTAATGGCTAATGATCGTGAGCATTATGTATCTGTTAGCCTCTTGAGTGTCTTCTTTGGTGAAGTGCCTATTTATATCCTTTGCCCATTTTTTAATTGGAGTACTTGTCTTTTAGTTGTTGAGATGTTGAAGTATTCTATAGATTTTAGAGATTAGACCCGTGTCAAATATGTCATAGCCAAAAAATTTTTCCTAGCCTGTAGGTTCTCTTTTTACTCTTTTGATAAAGTCTTTTGATGAGCATAAGTGTTTAATTTTTAGGAGCTTACAGTTATCTAGTTTATCTTTTTGGTGTTTGTGCATTTTTAGTTACGGTTTGCCTATTTATGCCGTGTATTAGGGCCCCTAGCATGTCTCTGTTTTTTCTTCCATGATCTTTATCATTTTAGGTTTTATAATTCGGTCTTTGATCCATTTTGAGTTAGTTTTTGTGTATGGTGTGAGGTATGGGTCCTATTTCTTTTTTTTTACAGGTGGACATCCAGTATTGCCAGCACCATTTGTTAAAAAGACTGTCTTTTCCCACATTTAGTGGACTTTGGTCCTTTGTCAAAGATTAGCTGACCATAGGTGGATGGATTTACATCTGGGTTCTTGATTCTGTTCCATTGGTCTATTAATATGTCATACTGGTACCAACCTGTTTTGACTTCTGTGGCTGTATAGTAGGTTGTGAGATCAGGTACTGTGTTGCCTCCTACTTTGTTCTTTTTCTTCAATAATGCTTTGCTTATCTGGGGCCTCTTTCCTTTCCATATAAAGTTGGTTATTAGTTTTTCCATCTCATTAAAGAATGCTGTGGGTATTTGGATCGGGATTGCATTGGATCTGTAGATCCCTTTGGGTAGAATTGGCATTTTCACGATGTTGAGTCTTCCTATCCATGAGCATCATTTGTTTTTCCATTTATGTAGGTCTCTTTTCGTTTATTGCAATAGTGTTTTGTAGTTTTCTTTGCATAGGTCTTTTACATCCCTGGTCAGATTTATTCCTAAGTATTTTATCTTTTGGGGGGCTATAATAAATGATATTGTTTTCCTTATTTCCTTTTTGATTTCTCTTTGTTGGTGTATAGGAATCCAACTGATATTTGTATGTTCGTCTTGTATCCTGCTACTCTACTGAATCTATTAGTTCCAGTAAATTTCTTGTGAAATCTTTGGGGTTCTCTATGTATAGGTTTATATCATGTGCAAATAGAAATAGTTTTACTTCTTCCTTTCCAATTTGGATGGCCTTTATTTCTTTTTGTTGCCTTATTGCTCTAGCTAGAACTTCCAGCAATGTGTTAAATAGGAGTGGTGATAAAGGGCATTCTTGTCTTGTTCTTGTTCTCAGGGGAAATGCTTTCAACCTCTCTCCATTG
Organism: Trichechus manatus latirostris; assembly: GCF_000243295.1. NCBI lineage: Eukaryota > Metazoa > Chordata > Mammalia > Sirenia > Trichechidae > Trichechus > Trichechus manatus. The sequence goes on along the minus strand of NW_004443939.1, from coordinate 26,037,805 downwards.
AGAATGATGTTGGCTGTTGGTTTTGTATAGATACTGTTTATTATGTTGAGGAATATCCCTTCTAATCCTGTTTTATTGTGAGTTTTTATCAGAAATAAGTGTTGGACTTTATCATATGCCTTTTCTGCATCAATTGAGATGATCACGTGATTCTCTTCCTTTGTTCTGTTTATGTAGTGGATTACGTTGATTGATTTTCTAATGTTAAACCATTCTTGCATACCTGGCATGAATCTCACTTGGTCATGGTGTATTATTTTTTTGATATGATGCTGAATTCTATTGGCAAGAATTTTGCTAAGAATTTTTCCATCTATGTTCATGAGAGATATTGGTCTGTAATTTGTTTTTTCTTTTTTTGTGGTCTCTTTGCTTGGCTTTGGTATCAGGGTTATGCTGGCTTCGTAGAGTAAATTCGGGGGTATTCCTGCCTCTTCTGTGCTCTTAAATAGTTTGAGTATTGCTGGTGAGCCCTTCTCTGAATGTGTGGTGGAATTCTCCAGTGAATTCGTCCGGGCCAAGGCTTTTTTTTTGGTTTTTGTTTTGATTTTTTTTTTTATTACCTCTCCAATCTCTTTTCTTGTTATGAGTATGTTCAGATTTTCTATCTCAGTTTGTGTTAGTTTTGGTAGGTAGTGTGTTTCTAGAAATTTGCCCATTACCTCTAGGTTCTCAAATTTGTTGGAGTACAATTTTCATAGTATTCTGTTATGATCCTTTTTATTTCAGTTTGGTCTGTTGTAATATCCCCCATTTCATTTCTTATTTTGGCTATTTACTTCCTCTTCTGTTTTTCGTTTGTTGCCTGGGTAGTGTTTTATAGTTTTCTTTGTATAGGTCTTTTACATCTTTTTACATCCCTTTTTGTTGATCCTTTCAAAGAACCAACTTCTGGTTTTGCTGATTCTTTCTATTGTTTTTCTATTCTCTATTCATTTATTTCTGTTCTGATCTTTATTGTTTCCTTTGTTCTGGTGGCTGTGGGCTTCTTATGCTGTTCTCTTTCTATTTTTTCGAGTTGTAAAGCTAACATTTTGACTTTATCCCTTTCTTCTTTTCTGATGTGTGCATCTATTGCTGTAAATTGACCTCTGAGCACTGCCTTTGCTGTGTCCCAAAGATTTTGTTATGATCTGTTTTCATTCTCATTTGATTCTAGGAATTTTTTTATTCCATCTTTGATTTCTCCTGTTACCAAGTTGTGTTTAAGCAAGGTGTTATTCAGTTTCCATGTATTTGATTTTTTTTAGTTGCTCTTCCTGTTATTGATCTCTACTTTTATGGCTTTGTGGTCAGAAAGTGTGCTTTGTATTATTTTGATGTTTTGGATTTTATTGACGGCTGCTTTGTGATCTAAAATGTGATCTATTATGGAGAATGTTCCATGTGCATTGGAAAAGAATGTATACTTTCTGCTGTTGGATGGAGTGTTCTATATATGTCTGTGAAGTCAAGTTGGTTGATTTTGGCCTTTAGATCTTATGTCTCTTAATTGAATTTCTTTCTAGATGTTCTGTCCTTTACCAAGAGTGGTGTGTTGAAGTCTGCTAGTATCATTGTGGAACTGTCAATTTCTCTTTTTAGTCCTGTTAGAGTTTGTTTAATGTATTTTGGAGCCCTACCATTGGGTGTGTAGGTATTTATTACAGTTATGTCTTCTTGGTGGAGTGTCCCTTTAATAATTATATAATATCCTTCCTTGTCTTTTGTGGTTTATTTTGCCTTAAAGTCTATTTTATCTGAGATTAGTATTGCCACTCCTGCCCTTTTATGGTTGCTGTTTGCTTGATATATATTTCTACCTCATTTGATTTTTAATATATTTATGTATTTGTGTCTAAGATGTGTCTCGTGTAGACAACATGTTGATGGATCGTGTTTTTTTATCCTCCCGGCCACTCTCTGTCTCTTCATGGGTGCATTTAAGCCATTTACATTCAGTGTGATTATTGATAGGTATGAGTTTATTGCTGTCATATTGTTGTGCTTTTTTTGTGTTGCTGATGTTTTCTTTGTTCCTCATACTCCTCTGTGCTGAGTTCCTTTTGTTTGTTTATTTTCTTTTGCTATTATAGATTTTGTGTTTACTGAGTCTTTCTGTTTTTCGTCTTTTTCATGTTGATGAGTAGGATTGTTAACTTTCTTTGTGGTTAACTTGAAATTGACCCTTATCTTTCTAAGTTTGAACCAGTCTTTTTTTACTTTTTATCACCTGGACTTCATCTCCATTTGAAAGTTCTATACCTACACTATCTGTTTCCCTTTTTATTGTTTTGATGTTGTTGTCATTTGCAGGTTGGCATCTCTCTTTCCTTTTTTCAAGTCTTTTAGCTTTGTTTTATTATTGAGAGTTCTTTATCTAGGTTGGTATCTGGCTGATAATGTCCTGTGTCCTAGACTCTGGTTATTGTCTAATGTTGTTGGTTCTCTCACCGAAGGACTCCCTTTAATATTTCTTGTAAGTTTAGTTTGGTTTTTATGAATTCCTTTAATTTCTGTTTATCTAGAAATGTCCTAATTTCACCATCGTATTTGAGAGAGTTTTGAAAGATATAATTATTCTTGGTTGGCAGTTTTTTTCTTTCAAGGTTTTGTATATGTCATCCTATTGCCTTCTTGCCTGGGTAGTTTCTGCCAAATAATCAGAGCTTAGTCTTATTTTTCCCCTTGTAAATGATTTTTTTTTTTTCAAGCTGCTCTCAGGATTCTTTCTATGTCTTTGGTTTTGGCAAGTGTTATTATGGTATGTCTTGGTGACTCTCTTTTGGAGTCTATCCTATATGGGGCACATTGAGCCTCTTGGATGGTCAGCTTTTTGTCTTTCATGATATTTGAGAAGTTTTCTGCCAGCAAATCTTCAACAATTTTCTCTATGTTTTCCATTTTCTCCCCATGTTCTGGAAATCCGATCCCATGCAAATTTTTGCCTTTTATTATGTGCCACATAACTCTTAGGGTTTCTCCATTTTTCTTCATTCTTTTCTCTGATTTTTCCTCAAACAAAATGACATCTGTGGATTTGTCTTCAATCTTGCTGATTCTGTCTTCCATAGTTTCAAATTTTCTCCTATAACTTTCTATTGAGTTGTCCATTTCTGAAATTTTGTTGTTTATCTTTTGGATTTCTAATTGCTGTTTTTGTGTGATTTCTAATTGTTTATTTACTTTGACATTTTGTTCTTATATTATTTTTCTGAATTCTTCTATTACTTTGGCTGTGTTTTCTTTGATTTTGGCTGTGTTTTCATTGATTTTGTCTGTTTTCCATGATTTCATCTGTTTTTCCCTTGGTTTTGTCTGTGTTTTCCTTGATATCTTCCCTAATTTCTTGGAGACCCCTAAATACTAGTCTTTTGAATCCCATATCAGGTAGTTCCAATACCTTTTCTTCTACAGTGAGGTTATCTGATTCTTTGTATTGGTCACTTGCCGAGCCATGTTGTCCTGCTTTTTTATATATTTTGATATTGTTTGCTGTCTCTGAGACATTAAAGTATTATTTTCTTTATCAATTATATGTTAGTTTGTTTTGTCCTGCTTTTTTGTTTTATTTTGATATCTCAGGGACAGTGGGCCAGCTGTGCTTTGCTGCTTGCTCATCTGTGAGCACAGTAGCTCTTAGCACGTTGTCTGTTTGGGCAGGGTAGCAGCAGGCAGGGCAAGCCCGCTTCGCTGTACACTGGTGGGGTGAGTTGGCTGAGGTCAGACTGGGCAGGTGCTGTCTCCCTCCTAATGTTGGTCCAGATATTTGGGAGCCTTCACAGCCCCTCGGCAGGTAGGCAGAAGTGTCGGACGGGGAGCAGTACGGGCTGCCTTCCCACCGTTCAGCTGTTGGTTGAGTGGCAGGAGAGGAGGGAAGTGGTTGTGCGAGCCTGGTATGGTGGTGGCTCTGAGTGCCGGGGATGCTATAGCAGTGGCGCAGGCTGGTGGGAAGGGAGAGTCACGTTCAGGGCTACATGGAGGGTGGAGGGAGGAAGTAAAGAAAAGAGAGAGAGTGAAAAAAAAAGAGATTAGCCTGCAAGTGGGGGTGGAATGGACCTGGGTGCCAGAGGAAAGGGAGGGAGGTGGCCTACGAGGCAGAAGGTTGTGGGGTGGGAAAGCATGTTTCTCTGGTTACTGGGTACTCTGTCTCCTGTTGGGAACTCCGTGAAATTGTCTTCTTGTACTCCCTGTCTGGGTTCTTTGCTGGCTGTGCTCCAAGATGGCAACGCTGTACTGTGTTAGTTGGCAGGGAACCTTCACTCTGTATCTGTCCTCGTTCTCTGTTTTCCTTCCGTTTCTTCTTTCATTTGGTGTTTGAGGTAGTTTTTTATCCCTTCATTTGATGCTTAGAGTTCTAGAATTGTCACTTACATCTGTTTTACTTAGTTTTTCAGGTCTTTGTTGCAGAGAGACAGCATGGTGCATCTGGCTAGGGCACCATGCTGGCTCTGCCTCTGCCTGTAATGTTATTCTTATATGTTCTTATCCTTTTAATGTTTGTATGATCTATAGTGATGTCCCTTCTTTTATTCTCTCCTTTTTTCTTAATCAGTTTTGCTAGAAGTTTATCAATTTTATTCAGCTTTCACAAAAGCAGCTTTTGGTTATTGATTTTTTTCCCCTCTTTATTAACTTTAACTCTTATCTTTTTATTTTCTTCCCTCTGCTTGTTTTGAGTTTCATTTGCTCCTCTTTTTCTAGTTTATTCATATAGAATCATAGATTACTGATTTTAGAACTTTCTTCTTTCCTAAAACAAGCATTTAAGGCTCTACATACCTCTCTAACCATTGTTTTATATGTAACCCACACATTTTGAAATGGTGTATTTTCATTTTCATTCAGTTCAAAATACTTTCTAATTTCCCTTGTGATTTCTTCTTTAGCCCATGGGTTATTTAGAAGTGTGTTGCTTAATTTCCAAGTATTTATGGAATTTTCCGAGTATCTTTTCTGTTACTGATTTCTAGTTTATTTCCACTATGGTTAGAGAACATTGTCTGTGTGATTTCAGATCTTTTAAATTTATTGAGACTTGTTTGAGAGACCTTAATTTCATTTATCTAGGTGGCACAAACGGTTATGCTCCATTGCTAACCTAAAGGTTAACAGTTCAAACCCACCCAACAACACACCGAAGAAAGACTTGGCTATCTGCTTCCGTTAAGATTACAGCCAAGAAAACCCTATGGAGCAGTTCTATTCTGTAACACATAGGGTCGCCATGAATCAGAATTGACTCGATGGCAGTGGGTTTGGTTTTGGGTTTTGGTGAATGTTACACGTGCACTTGTAGAAATTTTATATTCTGTTGTTGGGTAGATTGAAATAGGTATCAACAACATCAGGTTGATTAAGAAAGTTTTCAAGTATTCTGCCTTTACTGATTTTTTGTTTACTTGTTCTATCAATTCTGAGAATGTGTTGAAAACCTGCTATTATAATTTTTCCTATCAGTTTTTGCTCTGTGTATTTGTAACTTTGTTATTAAGTACATACATACTTAGAATTATGTCTTCATGATGCATTGATCCCTTCATCATTAGGAGACGTTCCTTTTTATCCCTAGTAATATCCCTTGTTTTGAAGTCTACTTTATCTGAACTGATTGATATTAATATAGCCTGCCCAACTATTTTTTTCCTTGGCTTTTTTTTTTTTTTTTTGCTTGTTTACTTTTAACTTATTTGTGGCTTATGTTTAAAGTAAGTTTCTTATAGACAGCAAATGATTGGGTCTTATGTTTTTATTCAACTTGGTACTCTCTGCCTTTTAATTGAACTATTTAGACCCTTTTCACTTAATGTATTTATTTATATGTTTGGATTTAAAGCTACAGTATTGCTGTTTGTTTTCTGTTTGCCTCATTTGTTCTTACTTCCATTTTTCCTCCTTTCCTGCTTTTTTTTTTAATTGAATGTTTTGTATGATTCCATTTATCTCCACTATTAGTTTATCAAGGAACCCTGGTGGTACAATGGTTAAGCACTTGGCTGCTAACCAAAAGATCAGTGGTTCAAACCCATCAGCTACTCCACAGGAGGAAAGACCCGGCGATATGCTCCTGTAGATTACAGCCTGGGAAACCCTATGGAGCAGCTGTACTCTGTCATATAGGGTCGCCAGGAGTCAGAATTGACTTGACAGCCTACAACAACATTGCTTTATTAGTGTATCCACTTTGTTATTAATGTTTTAGGGTTTATAATATACATCTTTGGTTTATCCCAGTCTATATAATATTATATCATTTGCAATAAACATAACAACCTTGCAATAATATATTCCCAATTCCGCCCTCCTGCCCTTTGTGCTATTGTTGTCATATATTTTGATGCCACATTTGTTATGGACCTAATACATTATTATCATTTTTGTTTTTAGCAGTCAATTGTATTTTTAAGAAATTTTTAAATCAGAAAAATATTTTTATATTTATCCACCTAATTTTCCTTTCTTGCTGTCCTCATTTTTTATGTAACTCTACATTTCCATCTAGTATAATTTTCCTTCTGCTTGAAGAACTTCCTATAACATTTCTTATAGTCTGCTGATGTTGAATCCTCAAAGCTTTATTTTTTCTGATAGTGTTTTATTTCACATTCATCTTTGAAAGTTGCTTTCACTTGGTACATTTACCCTAAAATTTTAAAATTGTTTTCTTTCAGCACTTTAAAATGTTTTTCCATTGTCTTCTGGCCTCCACTGTTTCTGAGAACACATCTTCAGTCATTCTTATTTTTGTTCTTCTGTAACAGAAGTCTACAAACTTTTTCTTAAAGTGTGAGATAGTAAATATTTTAGACTTGAGGGTCATGTGGACTTTGTTGCAGCCACTCAATTCTTGGGATAGTATGAAAGCAGCAACAGACAATATTGCTGTAAATTAATGGGAGGGGTGGTTCTAATAAAACTTATAAAAAACTGGATTGTGTTTAAGTTTTGTTAGCAGACCCAGAGCAGTCTTTTTTCTGAGATAGTCCAACTATCTCTGATTTAACCCCACTTCTAAGCTGTGACTGATGCCCTATATATTACAAGTTCAGTCCACTTCATTAAGTGTGAATATGAACTATTCCTAGCCCTGAGTGAGCACTGGGAATTGTTTGACTTGTTACTTTCAGTGTTTAGGGTTTTGTTTGTTTATTTGTTTTGTTTTACCAGCTGCAGATGGTTTCTTGACATGCATGCACAGATTACAATTCTACCAAAAATTCAGAGGGGCCCTCTGCAGATCTCTAGAGCTCTATGTCTTTGCAGCTGCCTTTACTCCAGTATTCTACCCTGCAAATTCTGCTGCCTAAACCTCCCTAAAGGGGCCCTTGTTGAGCAAATCGTTAAGTGCTAGGCTGCTAACTGAAAGGTTGGCAGTTCAAACCCACCCAGTGGCCCTGTGGGAGAAATGGGAGAAAAACTTGGTGGTCTGCTTCTGTAAAGATTATAACCCAGAAAACCCTTTGGGGCAGTTCTACTCTGTTACGTGATGTTGTTATGAGTTGAAAACGACTTGACAGCACCTAACAACATCAAAAACCCTCCCTAAATTCTAATCCATGTCTTCTCTCAACCCAGCAAGACTGCCATGCTCTGTTTGGGTCTCCCGCCTTGTGCTGTGACTTGGAAACTGCTTCTAGGCAATAAGCTCTGGACAGTTAAAGGAATGATCTCATTTGTTTCTGTTTTTTTCAGGGATCGGAATACTGTGCTACAAATTGTCCAGTGTCTGAAAACCATTATTTCACATCTTTTGTCTGGTTTTCTAGTTGTTCAGAAGTGGCAGATAGTTCCTGTAGCATTTAATCATAGGTGAAAACAGAACTCTGATTATCTGTTAACAGACATAGATAAATATTATTGACAATTGAATCTTTAGTATTTATTTGAAGGAATAATGAGAGAATAATTTCCCTTAGTTAAGAACTAAAAAATAGATTCATTTATTTCCAACTTCAAATCGTTTTACACATTTTTAAAGGAATATTTTTAACCTCTGATATCACACCATAAATTCTTAAAATAGATTGTGTTGTTATTTTGATCACTGCAATTATTATTTTTTTCCTCAAGTCATAAAACCAAGAGCATAAACTAATAAATTAGTACTTAACATTTGATATTTGCTATTTTCAAGAAGAAAATAATGCATAACATAGCTTGATTTCCTTATTGTATTTAAGCCTTATGAGACCTTCATAAGTTTCAGAGATTGATAAGCTATCACAAAGAGATTAAAGTGTAGAATCATATATATAAATTAACTGTAGTGTAATATATAAACCAAATGTCATTAGTCCTCAAAGAAAAAATGAACTCTTACTGGGGTATGCATACAGGCTTCACCAAGGAGATGATATTTGAGCCGGGTCTTAGAGGATGAATAGGCATGGAAATGTATGAAGAATTAGAGGAGACTATTTCATTCTCTTCTCTCTTTTTTTTTTTAAAAAAAATAAAGTTAATATCTTAATTGGTTATTCCACCCAAGAAACAGGTGTCAGATGTAATGAATAGTTTAATTTCCTGTTAGTGTATTGCTTATTCATCCCAAGTTTGACAATTTTGTTTGTGAATTAGTTTTCTACTGATGTATAACAAATTACCACAAACTTAGCAACTGAAAACAATAGCCATTTGTCATCTCACAGTTTCCATGGGTCGAGAGTCTGGGCATGACTTAGGTGGGTCCTCTGCTCAGTATCTCACAAAGCTTCATCTGAGGTGTAGACCAAACCTGCATTCTCATCAGAAGCTCAGGATTCTCTTCCAAGCTTATTGATTGTTGGCGGAATTCAGTTCCTGTGGTTGTATGACTGAGGCCCGCCATCCTAGAGGCTGCCTATGATTCCCTGTCATGTGGTCCTCTCTCCAACATGGCAGTTGGATTCTTCAAGAACAGCAGGAAAGCATATCTGCTACTTCTGATCTCTCTGATGTCTAGACCCTCTTTAAAGCATCACCTAATTAGGTCAGACTCACCCAGAGTAATCTTTCTTTTGATTAACTGAAAGTCAGCTGATTAGGGACCTTAATTACATCTGCAGAATCCCTTCACCTTTCCCATATAATATAACCTAATCACAGGAATGATATCCCATCATGTTCACATGCCAGTCTGCACTCAAGAGAAGAAGACTGTACAGGACATGTAGGCCAAAAAAGAGGGATTCTTGTTTTAGAATTCTTCCTACCCCAGTTTGATTTATAATGTTATTATGTCTTATATACAGTATGTAGATAGACTGGAAATACTAATAAACTACTACTTATTAAACAGTTAAAAATGAACAACTATTGTCTAAACTAATTATAGCTGTAACCTTAGTAGATGTATTTTGCAGTTGTTTTCTTTCTTTATCTTTAACTGAACTAATATGGTCATTATATTTAAGAATCTCATTGAAACCTTGGAAATTTTCCATTAACTTCCCAGTAAACATGGACAATTTTGAGAATTCTCAGTTTCCTCTTTTTATACGATTTTAATACTTAGATCTATGCACTGTTAACTATTTTAAATTTTTTATAGTAATGTTCTAGCAACATGAAAGGGGAGACTGAGTACTGTTCACAATTGGAAGTGCAGTGTTGCTTAGCTACGTATCTTTTTAATTTGAGATATTAGGCATTTCAATAATAGGTAGCCCTTAAGTTTTTAAGTGTTTGCTCATGACACATTGTGGTGTTTTATGTGTGCTTTTCACCTTTATATTATAGCTGTTATTGTGAAAGTTTAAAAAAAAAAGAGGAGTGTATTTAATAGCAGTCAGTAGAGTACCTTAACTACATAAAGTCAGTCATTTTATGAGAAGGTCTAATATGAACACAAATGAAATTACAAGATATACTTTAATATAAACTTACTTCAAATGCAGCCATACTACAAAATGTAATAATTATACCAATCTGTCATTTGCTTGTAAGTAAAATCATTGTAGAATGTCTAAAACGTTACCTATAGTTGTTTTAAAAATAGCAATATTGTTGTACAGCAGCAAAATCATTAACTACATACCAAAAAAGTACTTTATTATATTATGTTGCTATCATGCTATTCATGTTACTTTTTTTTAAAGTAGAATATCAAGTACTAAACAATATAATTATAAAACCAAAAAAATCCATTGCCATCGAGTCGATTCCAACTCATAGCGATCCTATAGGACACAGTAGAACTGTTCCATAGGGTTTCCAAAAAGTGGCTGGTGGATTTGAACTGCTGACCTTTTTGGTTAGCAGCCATAGCACACCATAGCTCTTAACCACTGCACCACCAGGGCCCCATATAATTGTAGTGCATCCCCTAATTGGAAAAAGTGAATATATGAAGATTCTTCTAGGTGTAGGCGTTCTTCAAGTTTTTCCAGTATACCTACCCTCCCCCCAAATATTATAATTAAAATATATACCCATTGTAGAAAACATATTTTCAAAAGTATAGGTAAGTATAAAAAAACCACCCATAATTCTACTTCCCCCCGAGAGTCTCTTTCCAGGAAGACTATAAGGGAGAGCTAGAGGTGAGAAGTGCTGCAACTCCTTTAAATTGAGGGATGTGGCAAAGAACATTCATGAGATTTACCTCTGAAGACAGTATAGCAGGTATTTTCCCAAGATGGCTACATCAGAGTCCAGGGGTGAAAACCGTTCAAGTGAGAAAGGTGGCTGTAGAAATCCTTGTTTTGTGGACTTTACCTCAGGCTTGGTAAGGGGGCTGGATTTCTTATTCTAGGAGAGTCAGGGGATTATCTTGATGGACCTCCCCTACCTCAGCCAAGTTCATGAGTGATGGTAGACAAGGGGTTGATTAGTTGCTCTCTGTGCTGTTCTTTGGAAACCCTGGTGGTGTACTGGTTAAGAGCTACGGCTGCTAACCAAAAGGTCTGCAGTTTGAATCCACCAGGCACTCCTTGGAAACCTTATGGGGCAGTTCTGCTCTGTTCTATAGGGTCACTATGAGTCGGAATTGACTCGACAGCAATGGGTGGGTGGTGGTGTGTATGCTGGTCTTATTTGTACCATTGTTGTAGAAACTTGAAGCTACACAGGTATAGATAATACCTTTTTCTATTTTCTTATTATGCTGAAGGATCAGGGTTTTCCCTTGCACATTAACTATCACCTCAGTGGAATATTCCATAGCTTTTGATGTATAGCAAAACACTCCAAAGCTCGGTGGCTTAAAATATCAGCCACTAGCTAATACCTCTGTAGGTTGGCAGTTTAGGGCAGGGCTTAGCTGGGCAATTCTGTTCTACCTGGGCTCCTTCATGAGTCTGTAGTCAGCTTGAGCTGCTGTGTTCTGGGAGTTGACTGGTTGTTGGCTGGGGCACCTCAGCTCTTCTCTACATGGTTTCTCTTCCACTAAAAGGCTAGCCTCCACTTTTTCTCCTGGTGATGAGAGGTCTGAGAAAGAGCAGAAGAAGGCAAAGCCTCTTGAGGCTAGGCTTGGAACTGGGACACTGTTATCTGTGCTGCATTTTGTTGGCAAAAGAAGTCACAAGGCCAGCTGATTGAAGGGGTGGGGATATAGAGTTCACCTCTTGATAAGAGCTGCTGCAAAGCCAGTTTGCAAAGAATATGGCCACAGGGAAAAATGGACAATGGAGCCACTTTTTTTTTTGCCATCAATCTACGACAGTTGGGTGAATGAGTGACTCAGAGATGGTGCTTAGGACACTATCGGCCTCATCAATGTGGACTTCAGTTTTGCTACTACAAACTTAATGTCACTCAGCTCTCTTTTTATCTCAGCCTGTTTTCTCTGTATCTTATCTTCTTTTTATGCTATTATTTAAATTTTTGGTTTCTTGGGCATCTTTATTAGAGTTCATGCCAAATAAAACTTTTCTAAAATTTTTGGTTCCTTATTAAATTTTATTCAGAGATATGTTCCTTGCATTTTAGGATATTTCTTTATCATGTGTGGAAGTGTTTTTACTCATAGACCTCACCTTGGTTTTTTCGTTTTAACTTGAACAGAAGACAGTGCTTCTCGCTATCTACTTAGGTTTGAATGTCTTATCAAATTTGTGCCTGAAGAATTGGTTATTACAGTTCCCAGTGTCTGTAAGGCAGTCATCAAATGTGGCTCTGCTGAACTAAACTAGCATCATCTGCTACCATGTATTCCTGGTTCTCCAGCACTTTAAAAAGTCAAAGTGTATGGAAGAATCGTATTTCTTAACACACTATGAACAGGGTTTCCCCTGTATTTTCCCTTTTCTCCAGAGCTTTTCATGTGGATATTGAACCTTCAGGATGCAGTGAACCACTGCCTCTCTACCTCCTGACTTGTTGCTTACTGGGAATTGTATTTAAAGGCATGTATAAAGAGGTGTAGTGTTGGGGAGGTGAGGATGAGTTACACTACTCTGGCTACCTCATAAAGCCATCCTTCTACAAATAAACACTGTATCTCTTAAACAGCAGGCAGAAAAAGGTAGAGGATTAAAGTCCCTTTCTTAGCTGGCAGAATTACTGTGTTTCATAGAGCAAAGCATATTATCCATGGCTGTGTACCAATCAGAAAACCAGGCCCACCATTAATGTGTTTCTAGACTTGGTTTCCAGGACTTCCAGGTAGTGTAAAGATCTGAAGTTTCTCATATGTGCATAACTTAATTTTGATAGAGTGTGTGGTCATCTTTTTCTGTGCCTTTGTATGCATTCTCGTGAGAAGATGGAAGAGGCTGCACTGGGGGATTCTAGTCAGATGCCATGTTAAACTGAGTCCCAAGTACATTCATTAATAATTCATTTTCTGTTTTTTGTTAATCAAAAATATGTAATCAACATACAATAAAAAATCAAAGGAACTGCAAATAGCAATTTTAAAAGGCTAAGATTTACTGCTTTTGTCAGCCTGTGCAGTTTTCAATATGAATAATTCTACCATTCCATTATAATTTTGGAATTACTGCACGTTTCTTAGCCCTTCATTACTACTTTTGAAGTTTGTTGTTGGGGTATCACAGCTCTATCTAGAGCATTTTTAATTCTCTCTCTAGTCCTCTCCTGGGCATCAGTGGTCTAGATGTGGGACACATGCCTTATAAAGGAGGTTAAAGGACCAGGAAGCAATGCCTCCAGAATTCTCCAAGCCAGCCTTTGGAATAAAAATAGCTTCAAGTACCAATTATTCAGTCTTTGGAGAAATGATAGTTTCTTCCAAGGAAGACATTTTTTCCTTAGTTGTCTTATCTCTGGCAACTATTTCTGACTGCTAAGTTTAAGATCTAATGGCAAAATCACAATCTTGGAGAATCCATCTATGTTTGGAAAGTAAATAGAGTTTCTACAGCTGTAAAAATAAAATTCAGTATTAACTACCTGATTATGGTTTCAATAATCTCTGATGAATCATAGAACTTAAACTAAAAAGATTTGGTTTAAACACCGGTTGAACCCCTTTAACACTGAAATTTATTAGTTTTTATAACAATTGTCTATGTTATAGCCTGAATTAATGCCAGCTTTTGAAAGTATTTATTGAACTTCTCTACATTAGTACGCCAAAAGGTTGACAGTTTGAACCCATTCAGCTTGGGAGACAGGCCTGGTGATCTGCTTCCGACAGGTCACAGCCTTGAAAACCCTATGGAGTAGAGTTCTACTCTGCACACATGGGATCACTATGAGCAGAATCGACTTGATGGCAACTAACAACAATCTAAGCGTGTGTATGTATGTGCGCAAGTTTTCAAATATCATGTAAATTAGAGACTCCTAGTTGTTGGGGAAAATCAGAATCCTGTCTCCCTAACTAGATCAGTGTTTTTAAACTGGGTTCCCAGGGAATATCTGTAGGCTGTTGTATAAAGGTGTTCTTTCATTAATTAGGAATAATGGTAATCTTTTCCTAGTTTATAGAAAAATAATTTAATAGTTTAAGCTTTTTTAACCCTTTGGCATGAATTACCAGTTTTTTGAATAGTAGAAAATAAACAGGACAAAAACTGGGTAGTAGTCAGTCATGTTTAGTTCACTTGCTCTTTTTTTTCATTGACCCATCCTTGTGAAGTTTACATTACCTGTCTTTAATATAACCCACTGTCATCGAGTCCACTCTGACTCATAACAACCCCATAGGGTTTCCAAGGCTGTAAATCTCTATGGAAGCAGACTGCCACATCTTTCTCCCAAGGAGCTGCTGGTGGTTTTGAACCGTCAACCTTTACAGTTAGCAGTCAGTCGCTTTAACCACTGCACCACGATGGCTCCTTTAATATAACTATACTTAATATTAATTATTCTAGATTGCCTACTGGATATGAAGATTTTTCAGTTTTACACAAAGAGCACTGTGACTTCCAGAAGCTCTGCCATCTGAAATGGTTTGAAAACCGCTGAAGTTATTGTGAGAGAGATTAGAGGGCAAGGACTTTTACATCATCATCATCATCATCATCACACGTATAATCAGAAGCCATTGTACACTTTTTAGTGAGAAGTAATGTGAGGAAAATTAGATTAATATTTTTTGTGTTTGGGGGTTTCCTGGAAGGAGTGGTAGAACATGAGAGTAGGCCGGGGAGTGATGGTGAAATATAACCACTGTAAACAATATTATCATTTAAGTTCATGTTAAACATTTTATTAAAAGCTCCTAATACTCTAGCATTGCGATCCAAATTATTCAGGTGGACTTCTCTTCTTTTAGTTGTACGAGTGAATTTTGAATTGGTGAAAGTTGTATAAATTAATTTGGTTAACAAAAATCAGATTTTTTCAAATATTGTTCCCTCAGAACTGATAAATGCATATGTATATAAAACATTTTGTATTAGCACCTTATTATGTATGCCCTATTGATTTAATTTTTTATGAAATATAAGGATATTTTATATTTATATACGTAGTGCTTTATAATTTTACGGAGCATTCAACAATAAATTTACAAGTTTATAGAATACTTGCCCATAAATTGCTTAAATTTAGCGCATACTTGAAAAGTATGGAAGCTCTCAATTTTCATGACTTGAGTAACTTAATCCTTATATATTTATATTTTAGATCATTTTTACTTTTTTATATTGCGCTGCTTATCCCTGTATAATCGAATGACTTTTCCTTTATTTTATACTACATATAGTACACAAGGAAACCCTGGTGGCATAGTGGTTAAGAGCTAAGGCTGTTAACCAAAAGTTCGAATCCACCAGGTGCTCCTTGGAAACCCTATGGGGCAGTTCTACTCTGTCCTCACAGGGTCACTATGAGTTGGAATCGACTCAACGGCAACGGGTTTTTGTTTATAATACACAAAATGAAAGTTGTCTAGTTTTACACCATCACTTTTCTGGGTAGGAATGAGTAGTTTTAGACTGAATTTTGAAAAAGCACATCATTGCAGTAATCGTGCATTCATTCATTCATTACTATAAGGTGTGTGTTACTATGCCTATTTTACAGAAATTCAGAGTGGAGAAACTACTTGTTCAGGTAACATAGGCCTGTGAAGCCTGTATTGAAGCGAAAGCTTGAATCCAAATCCTTTGACTATAAATCCCATGCTCTTTGAACCGATTTGTTTTTTGATTATTTAATTCTCAAAATCACAAATGTATGCTTAAAGCAAACAGCACCTAGGAGGAAAAACACTAGGTGTCCTGGCTATGTAAGAGAAAACCAGAGTAAGATGTGATACCTCTAAGAGATTTATGAACCTTTTTTGGACCTAGTTTACTTGGTGATCAACACACATGTCAGATTACAATTTCTCTTCACTCTATTCTTTTCTAAAATATGATTCTCAAATCATTATAACTATCCTTACAGTTGTGGCCACTAATTCACTAAGAAGGGATCATAGTCATAAACCTCCAATCTCAGGGCCATAATGTAGCTGCCGAAATGACAATCATTTACTCTGTTTAAAGTCTTTACCATTGTTGCTATACCAATATATTTAATTTTGCTAAATTACTTCCCCTTAAAGCTCCATCAGTGACATTTCTATACTTGATCAGTATTTGTTTTATTCAATGTTGAATTATTTACCTGTTGTTAAATTTAACATGTCATTCTTGTTTTGCAGAAACCGAAGCTGAAAGACTGGCATCCTCCTGGGGGTTTTATTCTGGGATTGTGGGCGCTCATTATCATGGTTTTCTTCAAAACATATGGGATCAAACATATGAAGTTCATTTTCTAGACTCAGTGATTTATGAAGAAGACTGCACAAAAGACTGCAGCCTTTGATAGAAATCTGTGTCATTGTATGTTTTTTTATATATTGCCCTTGTGTGTATTGGCAAAAGTATAAGGAAACTGTAAATTTGGACAAACTGTATTGATTTTGTAACTTAAAGAAAAAATCAGATTGTAATTTGATTGCTTAATGACACTAAATATGTTTCAGTTTTCTGTTTTTTGTTTGTGTGTGGAGGGAACAAAGAGATTAGAATATATTGGTTGATTCTTTTTAAAAATAATAATTTCCCCTTATTTTTCCCCCTTTCATTAGAAAAGAAAAAAAAATGTGAAGACATAAAATTCTCACTAGTAGAGGTAACTTCTGTTAATATTTTCGTGTATGTCCTCTCAATTCTTTCTCTATGCACATATTTTTTTCTCTTTTTCCAAAATAGAGACCACAGAGAATATGCCATTTGGTAACTTCCCTTTTCATTTTAAAATATGGAAACATTTTTCCTCACCTTAGATACTCTTTAAGAACACATACTCTTCAAGCTCTTGTTAACAGCTCCATAGTATCCATTGTACAAATGTACAGTAATTCATTAAACACCCTTCTGCTGTTAGACCACTTGTTCCCAATATTTTCCATTGGTTCGTTCTTTAATGTGTACTATTTTATTGTCAGTCACTCATGGAATTCTGCAGATTTAGTTATAAGTAAATATAAAAAATTGGTTTCTAAGCTATGGTACTGACAATCTCCAGGACCTTTTTTTGCTGTCAGTTTATTGGGAGAATTTAAGGCATTTTTGGAATTTGAAATATTGACTGCTCAACAGAAAAAAACCTCATTATTTTTCATTTCTAAGCATGATTCTCTGGAACTAGTCACCTCTTCAGTTTCTACCTTGAAAAAGACAACGAAAAAGGATTTTATTTCATTCTATTTAAAGTAAACCTTGCTAGCTGGCTGGATCTGTACTTTCCCTGACAGCAACCCTATAGCCTGGATGACCTGCATGGAAAAGTTACCTTTATGGCCCTGCCTTCATGTTTGACTGATGAATTACATAAGGCAGTAAGCCTCCTTTCTGGTCTTTGACAAGAGGCAAGAGCTTATATCCCCATGTCCGATTTTTCTTTTTTTTTTAAGCCTACCAGCCATCTTTGTATTTTTCTGATAGCTGGAAATAGTATTGAGATTGCGCTTTGTGAGCAATCCCAGATACTGTTCTTTCTTTTCAAAATTTTGCATACGAGGGGGTAAAAAACCTGCAAGTTCAGTATTGATGTCTCAGGGAATACCTTTATATGTTTTATCCAGGAGTTTATGCGTTAATCTTTATTCATTGCAAAAATCTAATTTTATAATTAGTAACATTGAAATGACATCTCTTCTTCCACAGTAAAACCTCCTAAATTATTATTTCTTAGGATTTGTTTTTCTTCTAGCACTTAATGGATTATCCTTTAATTACATACAAAATGGTCATACTTTCCCAGGTAGACGATTAACTGTGCTATCTCCGAAGTTAATACAAATGATATTGAGGCTTTTGCTAGCTCTGAATCTTTCTTTTAATTGATAATTTTATTGGTGTACTATACAAATGAAGAAAGAAATTTGATTATATGGAGAAAATGACTTTGTGCATAGAAAAGAGGGGAAAAAATACTTAAATTTGAATAGCCTGATCATTGTTCGGCTAAGAGACAAAAAGGTTTAACATTTCGCCCTCCAAACACACAAGATTGTGAGCATCATGGTGGGGCGGAGATGCTTAAGAGTGGTAAAGGAATGATGACTGTTCTTGAACCAAAGTAATTTACTTTGAATATAACGGAACATATCTTGCTGGTAAAGACTGCTGGAAAGTAAAAGGATTCCTCGTCAGAGGTTGTAGAAGATGCCCTTCTTAGTTAAAACCAAACTGGAAAAGTAATACTGGATGTATTATACAGGATTAATTTTGCCCAGGCAGTGTTTCAGATGGCAGTTATTTCTCTCTCTGTTTCATAATCAAATTTTCAGAATATAGTTAAAGCAAAAAGCTTAAAATAAGTTAAATGTTTAGCTTGTAAACATAATCTTTTTACATAATTTATATTCTGCCTTCAGTAGTAAGTAAATCCTCTACAGGTGTTTAAGTGGGTATATTTAGGAAATATTCTAAGTGCAATTAAATGGTCCAGCCTTTAAACGGTAACATAACAGCACATTTTAATAAATTCCACTTGAGACATAAAGAGCTGAACAACAGAAAGGGGTTTTTGCCTTTTCACAGTGTTGTTGAGAGATGAGATAATGTTATGACTAAACACTTTGGAAATTCTAACTACTCGGTGGCATTATTGTTCTTATTTCTGCTTAGGAAGATACTGTGGGGGAAATTAATAGTGACAGTGTCCCTCTTTCTGTTGTACTTATTTACCTTTCTAAGCTATTCAGTGTGATTCTTACTCTCTTTGGTATTTTCTCCTTCCCCACTGTGTCCTTCAGTGAAAAAAAGGAATCTAGATAAATGGATCCCAGCAGACATGTCCTGACATTTGGGGGAGGGACAGGGTATAATGCTGCCATCCTGCAAAGGCAGCCTGCCTGAGAAAAAGAAACCAAATGATATGATTTTAAAATTACAAAAGATATTCATTTGCAGTTTATGAAAGGGAGATGTAGTTTGGATGCAAAGCTGATTAAATTGGATCACAAAAAATTAGAATTAAATACAAAAAATAATGTATGCATTTATGGTTTCAATTTTTATATATCCTCAGCTAGTTGAAAATGATGATTCCCACAACAAGCATTAACTCAGCTTGTTTCTGCTTACTGAGTATTTTCTACTATGGTATATGTTAACATTTTTTTTCCATTATGTATGTTGTACACTGGAGTTAACAGTTACTGTGGGAATCATAATTTGAAATTTTGACTTGTGTGTTTCTAGAATCTTTACAACAAATGTTGCATTAATCGAACTTTTATTCAGTTGATCGTACCAAAATTAAGCCCATCTGTAGAAGGTACTATTTAACTTGTGAAAGAAATATTTTATAAACATACCAATAGGTATGGCTATAAAATAATGAGATCAGTAGCCATTTTTGCTTTATGGAGTCAGCCTCTTTACTTCATTGTCACGTCTCATACCTGTGGGCATTTTCAACAAAGAAAGTATTCTCCAATATTGCTGCTCTATTGCTGGCTGCTCTACGTGTACCTGTCTGAAAAGTTAACTACCTGCTGCTTAAAGATGAGGGCCTTTCAATTAATGGTCAATACACCTTGGTAGTAAACAGTTTTTTGTTTTTTTTTTTAGTGCTGACAATTTATTGGTTTGGAAATGTGCTGTGAAATATTTGGTTTAATTACCTCTGTAGACCCATGAGTAACAGAATTGTTATAGATGGAGGAGTAACCAAGAAAGTGGTTATTAAAAATGCACTTACTTCAAACATAAAAAGGTGGTCATGGTCATTCCTGTTTCACCTGGGTAGCTTGCACCCTCTGAGACTTTCAGATTTGCTCAAGATATACCCAGTCACAGGGCTGCCAGGTGGGGGTCATCTGATTGACCCATGTTCAGTTTTCTCTCTTCTGACCTTGGAAGTGCCAGCTCAGACTGTGCTAGAGTCTCAGGATCAGCTGACATGGGCAGTGCAGGTGTCTTAAGTATCATAAAGTAAGGTCACAGATGTGAATGAAGCATATCACACAATGCCTGGCACACAGGTAAAGTTCAACATTTTGTTCCTTGTTGGGCAGGACTAGACCTAACTCTTGTTTTTAACATTCACTCAGACCCTGAGGCTGGCTGGTCACCCTTTAAAGAACGTTAGCCTTGATACTCTTACACTGACCTGTTCCCTTCTATTTGCAGTAGACATCATTTTTGGGTAAAAGTTTCTTTTTGCTTTCAACACTATTCAACAGCTTCAATGTGCAGACTCTCTTCCCTCTCTTTTCATCCTTTCTTTTTTTTTCTATTTTAAGTAGATTTAGGCTTTTTTCAACCTTCCCCAGCATTCGTTTTTAAGTGTCTTCTCTCCATGACCTATCATTTTGTTGGAAACACACCCTTTAGCATGTTTTAACTGGCAGTCTGTCTCCAACCCCAGGCCTCAGATCATCTGGATAATAATCCAGCCTGCATGTCTCGTTTTTCCATCCAGGACAGTGGCCACTTTCCCTTCTCCCTCCACCTCATGTTAGTCAAAACATTTTTAGTTTTAAATGATAAAAACCAAAGTAAAGGAGTTCCGGCAAAATGGTGCTCTAGGCAGAAGCACCACGCCATCCCTCCACAGCAAAGATCCTAAAAACTAAGCCGAACAGAGAATACAACAATCCTGAAACCCTACAACATCAAACGAAGAGATAAAGAACTCAGCCAAGCACCAAATGGAGTGAGAAAACTGACAGAGAACGGAGAGCGAGGAGAGATTCATGCAGACATCCCCTACCAGCTAACGCAGTGCGGATCCACCATCTTGGACTCCTATCGGAGACCAGCAAACGGGAGTACGAGAAAGCAGCCTCATGGAGCATCCAGCGGGAGACAAAACAACCGGTAATTTGCGGTGTGTGCTTTCCCACCCCCAACCCCTCTTCACCCCGGCTCGGCCTCCTCTGCTTCCCGTGGCCACGGTCTGTTGACCAGGAATAGCCGGCTGCTTGGATTCCAAGCGGGCGGCTCTGTGGGTGCCATTTGCTGGCTGTTGGTGTTGCTTTTTTCTACTTCTTTTGATTTCTTCCTTGCCTCTGGCCATCTCCCCCTCCTTTCTCTCGAGTGCCTTGCTCTGTGCGCCATCTTCTTCCTGAGAGGCTGCAGAGCACTGGCAATTTGTGATATATGCTTTCCCACTCTCTACCATTCTTCACCCATACTTGGCCCCCTCCACTTGCCGCGGACACAGTCTCTTGTCTAGAAACACCAGCCTGCATTAGCTGGCTCTCTGAGTGCCATTTGTTGGCTGCTAGTGTTGCTTTTTTTTTTTCTGCTTCTTTTGATTTCTCACTTGTCTCTCGCCACCTCCCCCTCCTTTCACTCGAGTGCCTGGCTCCGTGTGCCATCTTTGCTTCTTCCTGGGGGGCTGCAGATGGCTGGCAATTTGTAATATATGCTTTCCTCCTCTCTACCCTTCATAACCCACACTCGGCCTCCTCTGCTTCCCACGGACACAGTCTCTTGTCCAGAAACACCAGCCCGCACTGGCTGGCTCTCTGAGTGCCATTTGTTGGCTGCTGGTGTT
>NW_004443939.1:25992455-26011866 GCF_000243295.1 Trichechus manatus latirostris | reverse complement strand
TAACCAATGTCATGAAACAACATGTGTACTACTGTTTCATGAGAAACTATTTGTTCTGTAAGCCTTCACCTGAAGTACAATAAAATATATAAAAAGAAAAAAAAACCAAAGTAAAATTTAACTCAAGAGGGGAATTTACTGGAGGGATATTAAACCCATGGCCTTGGACTCAATTCTGACTCATAGCGACTGTACAGGACAGAGTAGAACTGCCCCATAGGGTTTCCTGAAGCTGTAAATCTTTACAGAAGCAGACTGCCATATCTTTCTCCCTCTGAGTGGCTGGTGGGTTTGAATCGCCGACCTTTTAGTTAGCAGCCAAGCACTTAACCACTGCCACCAGGGCTCCTCAGAGTGATATTAAAAAAAAAAAAAAAAAGTTATCGAGTCGATTCCAACTCATAGGACCCTATAGGACAGAGTGGAACTGCCCCATAGGGTTTCCAAGGAGCAGCTGGTGGATTCAAACTGCTGATCTTTTGTTTAGCAGTCGAGCTCTTAATCACTGTACCACCTATCTCATATAATCTTGGGGAGGGGTGTTTGGTCTGAGCCTCAACAGGAATGGAATGTCACCTGGATTCTCTTCTCTCTGCATGTTCCCTGGAAACTGGCTTTCTCACCTGGCTGGTAGCTCCAGCACCTCATATGCCATGCTTCTACCACCAGAGAGAGGATAATTACTCTCTTCCTTTAATTCCAGTTCTAAAAGACCTGTGGAAGGATTAATTAAGCTTATGAGTATCAGAGGGTCATGGTCATATATGCACATAATACTTGTATTAGCGCTCATCCCAGAGAAGGGAGGGATCACTGGAGACAGTCAGTCACCCTTTAGCTTTAACGAGTTGCCGTTGAGTTGATTCCAACTCAGGCAGCCCTATGTGTGTCAGAGTAGAACTGCAGACTGCACTCCATGAGGTTTTTAATAGCTGATTTTTCGGAAGTAGATCACCAGGCCTTTATTCCAAGGTGCCTCTGGGTGGCTCCAAGCTCCAACCTTTTGGTTAGCAGCCGAGCACATTAACAGTTTGTACCACCCAGGGACTCCTTTATTGCTTTTTTTCTAACTAACTTGCTATATTCACCCTGTGGTCCATACAGCAGCAGTATCATCTTGGTGCTTACTAGAAATGCAGAATTTCAGGACCTATCTCACACCTACTGAATCAGAATCTGCATTTTAACAAGATCCCCAGGCAAATCATGTGCACGTGAAAGTAGGAGAAGCACAGATCTACCACACCTCCCTGGACTAAACAACTCAATTTTATCTCCTAAAAGGAGATTGTAAAAAAAAGATTACAAACACTCACTTGTAAAACAAACATCCATGAGTAGCATATTTAACTTCTGAGGCTTTTTCAAAAAGTAATAAATGCTTAAAATCAGGCATCTATTCAGTGTTTACTGTGGTTGGTATCGGCAGATTCTTTGACACTCCTCTCAACAAGAGGTGGAGTCTCAACTCCCCTCCCTTGAATATGGGCTGGCCTTACTGACTTAATTCTAAAAATAGAATGAGGCGTATAACAGGTGATACAGCATGTACCTAGCTCTCTCTATTAGGACAATTGCTCATGGAACCCAGTCATCCAACCCGAAAAAGCCAAAGCCACATGGAGATGCCGTGTATATGTATTCCAGCAACAGCCCCACCTGAGGTCCCAGCCAATAGCCAACATCAACCTCCAGAGACGTGAGCGAGGGAGCCTTTAGATGTTCCCTAACTGCAACCTCATGAAAGCCACCAAGTGAGAACCACCAAGTTGACCCCTAGACCCATCAGAGATAATAACTAGAAAAGATAGTTTTATGCCACTATGTTGAGTGGTTTATTGTGCGGCAATCGTTACTAAAACACTGTTAATATATATTACCCACTCCAGTAGGTGCTATAAGGGATACAAAGAAATATGAGTTCTTAAAGAATTACAAATAGATTCTAGAAAAACACACATGAAAAGATGAAATAACTTACGTGGCAGAAAATGACGTGCCATTTAAGAGTTACAGAGTAGAGTTTTTAAGAGAAACTTATATTTTAATTGCTGTTACTAGTTGTTGTTGTTGCGTGCCATCGAGTCAATTCCAACTCATAGCGATCCCATGTACAACAGAACAAAACACTGCCTGGTCCTGCACCATCCTCACAATCATTGCTATGTTTGAGCCCATTGTTGCAGCCACTGTGTCAATCCATCTCGAGGGTCTTCCTCTTTTTCGCTGATCCTCTACTTTCCCAAGCATGGTGCCCTTCTCCAGAGACTTGTTCCTCCTGATAACATGGCCAAAGTATGTGAGACGAAGTCTTGCCATCCTTGCTTCTAAGGAGCATTCTGGCTGTACTTTTTCCAAGACAGATTTGTTTGTTCTTTTGGCAGTCCATGGTATATTCAATATTCTTTGCCAACACTGTAATTCAAAGATATCAATTCTTCTTTGATCTTGGACGTTTTCATCATTGACAGCCAAATTTCTATATTTAATTGCTGTATAAATGCTATTAATATTTGTTGTCAGCTGAAGTGTCAGACAAGACTTGGAGGAGGAAGTGAAATTTAACTGAGTTAGGATTTAAAGGCAACTGGATCAGATTCCTCTATTCCTTTTTCTCTCCATTTCCCACTTTGCTCTTTCAAAATTGTAACTTTTCTTAATTCTCCTGTTCCACCAACTCAGACCTTTCTGTCATCAGAAGGTTTTGCCTTATAATCTGAAAATTTAATTGGACGAGAGTAACCAGCTAAACCTCCTGCTCTACCTCCTACAAATTTACCTCTGTTTCCTCCTTCCCCTCCTCTCCTACTCTCCACCCCTCTGGTCTCAGAGATTGAGGTAAGGATTTCCCACTTTGAATTATTGATTCCATCCCTTCTGCTGGGAACTTGCTCACAAATCACCTCATCTCTTCCTCCTATCTCCATTTGCATAAATGTGCTTTCCTTTGCATTTTATAAAATATTCAAGTCTTGCTCATTTTAAAAACTTTCAAAATTCTATGCTCCCATCTAAATGCTATATAGAGATTTTCTCTATTTCATTTCATAGCCTATTATTTTGAATGAATGGGCTGCATTCACTGACTCGTCTTCCCTGCCTTGTACTCATTTGTGAGACCTTTGTAATCTGGTTTCTACTTCACCTACTCCCTTGTAACTATTCTCTTTACAGATATCAATGATCTCCTAATTGTCAAATCCAATGGAAACTTCTTCCTGTTTCTTTCTAATTTCTCCTTAATAGGTAGCAACTATTGATTTGTCCTCCTTGTAGAAAACTGTCCTCCTTTGCCTTCACAATACTGCTCTCTTCCTAGGTTTTCTTCACTTATCATTGACAGTCAAATTTCTATATGCAAGTATGTCTCCTGAGTTCCAGAACTGCCCCTTTCTATGTGAAAGTCCCATGGGAATCTCAAACTCAATGTACTCCAAAACTGTACTTACCTTTTCTCTTACTACCCAGCTATTCCTTCTCTGTTCCTTTTCTTATTTTATGTTCCAAATCCTCTCTGAATGGGCACAGATTGTGAAGATATCTGGAGCCCATGTAAATGCCCACCAAAGGGCGTCTGCCACAGAGGGGGCTGTTAATAATCAGGTGGACAAAATGATGTACTCTGTGGATGTCAGTCAGCCTCTTTCTTCAGCCACCCTAGTACTTCTCAATGGACCCATGAAAAAGGTGGCCATGGTGGCAGGGATGAAGACTAAGAATGGATTCAACAACCTGGACTTTCCCTTACCAAGGCTTATCTGGTTAATACTACTGCTGAGTGCCGAACATGACAGCAGCAAAGACCAACACTGAATCTCCAATATGGCACAGTTCCCTAGAGGGATCAGCCTGCCACCTGAAGGTAGGTTGATTATATTGGACTTCTTTCATCATAGAGGATATCAAAATTCATCTTCACTGGAATAGGCACATTCTGGATGTGGATTTTTATTCCCTGCTCCTAAACATTTTGCCAGCAGCAGCACCACCATCCATGGACTCACAGATGCTGTGTTCACCATCATGGCATTCTTTACATCATTGAGTCTAATCAAGGAACTCATTTCACAGCAAAGGAAGTGTAACAATGAGCTTATGTCCAGGGAATTAGCTGGACTTACCACATATCCCATAATCCAGAAGTGGCTGGACTAATTGAAATGTGAAATGGCCTCCTGAAGACTCAGTTATGGGACCATTTGGGAGGCAATGCTCTGGAGCATGGGGTTCTATTTTATAGGATGTAGTATAGGCTTTGACTGAGTGTCTCATTACATGGTGTTCTTTCCTCCATAGTCAGAATGCATGAATCTGGGAACCAAGGGATAGAAGAGGGAGTGGCTCCTCTCACTATTAACATCTACTAATTCATTCACAGCATCTTTGCCTCCTGTCCTCAAAGGAGGTCTAGCCCCTAAAGGGAATACACAGTTACATTGAATTTGAAGGTAAGATTGCCATCCTGCCATTTTGGGCTCCTTATGTCACTGAATAAACAAGTCAAAAATAAGGAGTTACTTTTCTGGCTGGAGTGACTGATCCCAATTACCAAAGGGAAATTGAGTTGCTGCTACACATTGAGGACAAGAAGGATTTGTGTGTAATCCCGGGGATTTTTTTGGGGGGTACCCATAGTAGTTCCATGTCCAATAATAAGGGTTAATATAACATTTAACCTTTGACAACCAGAAAAGGCAGCACAATTGAAAACTCAGACCCTTCTGTATTAAGGCCTGGTTATTCTGTCAGGTAAAGAACCTGGCCAACCGAGATACTGGCTAAGAGCAAGGGAAACATGGAATGGGTAGTGGGAAAAGGAAGCCATGGATATTAACTACGGCCTTGTAAACAACTCCAGAATTGATGACTGTGGTGTCATAACCATTTTCTTCTCTCTCCCTTTTCCTATTTTAGTTTTTATACAAGTTGGTGGTGGTTAGACTTACAATTTAGTGTTTAGGTAGCACAGTATTCCCTGGGACTGTGATAGAATTTGAGGAATAATTAATATAGTCAGCAATGGTTACAATAACTATGGGGACTGCACATCACCTCATTTTGGGGAAACCGTGAGAATGTATTCACTTGTAAGAAGGACAGCAGTATCTTGTTAGGTGGAGATATAGAGTTGTTTTATTGTTGTTCAGAAGCTTAAATGTGTGTAGGAGGGTGAATATGGAAGCTGAGTAGCCAATGGATTTGTCTTAGTTTCCAAGTGATGCTGTAACAGAAATGCAAGTGGGTGGCTTTGAAAAACAGAAATTAATTTTTTAGAGTTCCGGAAGCTAGAAGTCTGAATTCAGAGCACTGGCTATGAGGGAAGGCTCTCTCTCTGTCTGCACTAGGGGGAGATCCTTGTCTCTTTCAGCTTTTATAGCCACAGCATTCCTCCATTTCTTGGTGATCTTCACATGGCATCTGTCTTCCCTCGTTTGTGCTTCTGTCTCTGTGTCTGTGTTCCTCCTTATAACCCAGAAATGATTAGGTTTAGAACACACCCTACACTGATAAGCTTTCATTAACAGAGCCAAGAAAGCCCTCTTTTCAAAAGGAATTATATCCACAAATATCTGGGTTAGAATCCTAGCGCTTATTTTGAGGGGACAATTCAGTCCATAACAGGAGTGTGCTGTTCCAGTTATCAGTTCATTCTCCCTCAGATCCAAATCCACTCATTACTTGTTCTATAACAATGAAGCTGAATCCTTTAAAGAATTTTTCCTTTACAGTGAACACACTGTTAAGCTTTGTTACCAGAATGAAAAGCTTCTCTTCCTGTTTCCAGTTTGTTCCTCACGTAAGTTTCCTGCAGTGTAGTGTGTGTGTGTGTGTGTGTGTGTGTGTGTGTGTGTGTGTGTGTGTGTGTGCTGCAGCACTTGGTGGCTGGCAACACAGAGCACCGTCCTGTGGGCTGCTTCATAGCAGAAGGCTATGGGCAAAGCACTTCCCCATAAGTGACTGCCCCAAGTACACTTACCTCTAGTGGCTTTGCAGTGGAAGATGGATAGTGGGCATATCCCTGTGAACCCCTTCCCCCAGCACACCACCTGGGGCATCTCCAGTGTGGAGTGATGCTGGCAGGGCACCTCCCCCTGACAACTTTCCCAGCTTCTCAATAAGTTTGTGTGTGTGCATTAGACGAAGGTTTACAGAGCAAATTAATTTTTCATTAAACAATTAATGCACATATTGTTTTATGACAGTGGTTAACAACCCCATGATATGTCAATACTCTCCCTTCTCGACCTTGGGTTCCCTATTACCAGCTTTCCTGTCCCCTCCTGCCTTCTCATCCTTGCGCCTGGGCTGGTGTGCCCATTTAGTCTCATTTTGTTTTATGGGCCTGTCTAATCTTTGGCTGAAGGGTGAGCCTCGGGAGTGACTTCATTACTGAGCCAAAAGGTGTCCAGGGGCCATACTCTCAGGTTGTCTCCAGTCTCTCTCAGACTAGTAAGTCTGGTCTTTTTTTTTTCTTTTTTTTGGCTACTTGATAAGTTTTGAGGCATGGTTCTCCCTTGAGGGTAGCTTCCCCTAGCACTCCAGAGGGTGACTTTCCAACAAGCCCTGCTGTGATGACACCTCAGTGAACTCCGCCATCCAGTGAGCCACGGCCATGTCCTCTCTAATATATTCGACAAAAATATTGCCTGCCTTCGCCGCTCTTCCTCCCCTTCACATCGCTGGCTGTGGCTCAGACAATCCTACTGTTTTATAACTTATCTGGCATCAGATAGGAAGCTAATGAGTGATTTTCAAACTTTCTGACTACCACCCACAGTAAGAAATATATTTCACATTGTGACTCAGTACCCATATATGTATATATGTCTATATTACTGAAAACGAAGTTTTACAAAATAGTATCCTTTTTAATGACACAGTGGTTAAGGGCTTAGCTGCTAGTGGAAAGGTCGGTGCTGCTTCACTGGAGAAAGATGTAGCAGTCTGCTTCTGTAAAAATTACAGCCTTGGAAACCCTACGGGGCAGTTCTACTCCGTCCTTTAGGGGTGCTATGAGTCAGAACCAACTTGATGGCAACAAGTTTTTTTTTTGTTGTTGTTGTTTGTTTACTTTGTTGTTGTTTTGGGTTACCCACTCTTATGTACTCTGTTATTTTCTATTCTTTTGCACTCTGTATTATAGCATTATCTCATGTGGAAGCTAGATCAATGGTTTTCAAAATCTTTTGCTTCCATCCACAGTAAGAAATACATTTTACATTGTGACTCAATGCACATATATGTGTATTCATCTGTAT
This sequence comes from Trichechus manatus latirostris, assembly GCF_000243295.1. Classification (NCBI taxonomy): domain Eukaryota; kingdom Metazoa; phylum Chordata; class Mammalia; order Sirenia; family Trichechidae; genus Trichechus; species Trichechus manatus. The sequence goes on along the minus strand of NW_004443939.1, from coordinate 26,004,607 downwards.
AATTAAAAGAAAGTTTTAGAAAATATTTACCCTTTTTTATATAATGCACATTTTAATTTTGTAATCCACTGTATTATAGTTCGCTATAGGTCGGCAGTTCGAACCCACCAGGCACTCAGTGGGAGAAAGATGTGGCAGTCTGCTTCCATAAAGATTTACAGCCTTGGAAACCTATGGAGCAGTTCTTCTCTGTTCTATAGGGTTGCTATGAGTAGGAATCAACCTGATGGCAGTAGGCTTGGTTTTTTTCTTTGTTTATATGGCTTCCCAGCAACATCTGGCCATATTTACATCTCCAAACTTCCTACCAAACAGCCTCAAGTGAGGGCATGGAGAACCACAGCCAAGGAAGGTGCCCAACAGAGTGGTAGAATTATTACAAGCATTTTTGTATTGACAATGCACTTTACTGTTCCCTGCTGCTGATCTGATGTGTACATTGTCCTTTTTGTTCCAACATTTGTGAAGTATGAATACTTTCTACGTGAATGACATAGCCCCTGTCTGTAAGGTACTTACAGTAGAGGATGGGGAGCAAGACAGCGGTGAATAGAGCTCCAGGAGAGTCTCAAGAATTTGTCACCGAATGGAGAGTATCAGTCAGATGCAAAGTTTTAAATGTCACAGAAAACCCAACACAAATATGCTTAAATAACAAATAGAATTTATTCTTAGACTGAATGTTCAGGAGAGATTTATCTTCAGGCTCAGCTTGATCTATGACTCAATGACATTCTAAGCACCATCTCTTTGGCTTCATTCTCAAGGTGGCTCTCCTTGTGGTGGCAAAAATGGCTGCAGCAGTCCCAAACCCTAAAGCACATGAGCTGAACCAATGTCTGGACAGACAAGATTCGCTAATCGGTTTAAGCCAATCAGGGCCTAACCCTGGACTGTATATAGGACAAAAAAAAACTGTTGCCATCGAGTTGACTCATAGTGACCCTATAGGACAGAGTAGAACTGCTCCACAGGGTTTCCAAGGCTTTGATCTTTATGGAAGCAGATTGCCACATCTTTCTCCCATGGAGCAGCTGGTGGGTTCGAAACTCTGACCTTTCAGGTAGCAGCCAAGCACTTAACCACTGTGCCACCAGGGCTTCTTGCATATAGGACTAATCCCCTGTAAACAACATAGTTAAGAGTGCAGGGATTGATTTCCCAAATAAATATAGAGAACTGTGACCTGAAATTGGGAAAATGGAAGCTGGACTGCCAACAACAGGTGTTTACTCTCCTGAGCCTCAAAGGCAGTGTGGAGACATGGAGAAGTTGTGGTGGGGGAGCCTTGTTGACAGGTGGGGACACGGAGAGAGAGGGGCAGCACTCTAGGTGATGGGAACAACATGTGGGAAGCCTGGAGCTGCCTTAAATTACCCCATGTAGCTGAAGTTTAAAGACACATACCCAGGAGGAGTGAGAGATAGGACTGGTGCCGACAAGGTAGACCGTGGGGCCCTGCACCCCAGGCTATAGAATGAGAACTAACTCTAGCAGACAGTCAGAATTCAGAGAAAAGCTCTGAGAAAAAGTTTCTACTTTATGAGAGTAATTTTACATTGGGTAGAATGAATTGGAGAAAGGCAATCCTGGCAGGTCACAGCAACCCAGGAAGGAGTTAAATGAGTGAGAACAGGGTGGTGACAGTGAGCAGGGACTGAGGAGAGGAACTGATTCAAAAGCTCAGGCTCCTCCATCTCATTGCCCCACGAAACTTCCAATTCTGTTGACTTATGCAAAGGAGGCAGAAATCCTTTAATATTTAATTGGATTCAAATAAAGAATAAATAATTCTGGAAAGTTTACTTTTCAGAAGGGAAGAAACTACCTGTTGAGGAAAAGCAAACAACAACCAAAAACAAACCAGTGGTTATATAACTCATCATACAAGTCTATCCCATTAAATGTGTGAACTACTTTGCAATAAACAAGCTAGAATAAAGACATTTCCAACTCACCAGACAGACTGGAGCTCTCTGGTCAGAGTTCCTCTCCTCCCTACCCTAGAGAACTCAATTTCAGCATTACACATACGCATTTTTACCACCAACTAGATTATGAGCTGGAGGACAGAAACCTTTTCATGTGGAGCAAAATTTCTTTTTTTCCTTCCCAAGGACCTCTACTTGGATCTAAGCAGCGTGATACACCCTGGAGATACGGCGATGAATCCCAGCTAGACCTGATCTCAAGGAGGCTCCAGTCCAGTGGGAGAAGTGAGCCATTTAACAAGTGCCGGCACAGACATCTCTACCTAGTACAAAGGGAGGAGGGCCAGCCCTACATAGCAGGAACAAAAAAGGCTTTATCAGAGGCAGCACTTAATATCTAGTCCGAACAGATGAGTAGGCAGAGATGGTGGGCAAAATGGAAAGGTATTGAGTGGGAAGCACTTCTCTGGCAGGTGGATGTTTAACATCAGAGGGCCACAACAACTTTTTGACATCATGGGTGTCCACAGAAATATGTAACCATTTCTTTGAGAGCACTTTCACAGCACCTCTCCAGTCTCTGGATCTAGGCAATTGGCTCTACCATACTGGAACTGAGTTATCTGGTGAAAATCAACATACTATTTACAGTGTACACAAGCCTTTCATGTATTCTTCATTCTTGCAAAACTCCGTAGTATAGAAATGACAGGAGGAACCTCAATTTTACAAAAAAACTGAGGTTGAGAAAACTAGTTGAGAGACACACAGCTGAAAAGAGAGTGGAGGCTGGGTTTGTGAGATGTACTGGTGTTATGGATTGACTTGTGTCCCCTCAAAAGATGTGTTGGAATCCTAATGTGGATGCAATCTCATTTGGGAATAGGGTTTTCCTTGTGTCAATGAGGCTGTCATGGATTGAGTTGTGTCCCCCAAAATATCTGTCAACTTGGCTAGTCCATGCTCCCCAGTATTGTGTGATTGTCCACCATTTTGTCATCTGAAGCAATTTTCCTAAGTGTTGTAAATCCTACCTCTATGATGTTAATGAGGCAGGATTACAGGCAGTTATGTTAATGAGGCATGACTCAATCTACAAGATTAGGTTGTATTTTAAACCAATATCTTTTGAGATATAAAAGAGAGAAGTGAGCAGAGAGACATGAGGAATCTCATACCACCAAGAAACAAGAGCCAGGAGAATAGTGTTTCCTTTGCACCCAGGGCCCCTGCGCTGAGAAGCTCCTCAAGTGGGGAAGATTGATAACAAGAACCTTCCCCCAGAGCCAACAAGAGAGAGAAAGCCTTCCCCTGGAGCTGGAACCCTGAATTCAGACTTCTAGCTTCCTAGACTGTGAGAGAATAAATTTGTCTTTGTTAAAGCCATCAACTTGTGGTATTTCTGTTATAGCAGCACTAGATAACTAAGACTGAGGCCATGTCAATGTATGATGTGTCTTAAACATAATCACTTTTAAGATATAAAAAGAGAAGATTAGATACAGAGACAAGCAAGCACAAACTGGGGAAGACAGAAGCACATGGTGAGGATCACCACAGAACTGAAAATGCTGGGAATACATAAACTGAGACAAGAGAGAGAGAGCTTTCCCTAGAGCCAGTGCCCTGAATTTGGGATTCTAGCCTCTTAAACTGTGAGAAAATAAATTTCTGTTCTTTAAAGCCACCTACTTGTGGTATTTCTGTTACAGCAGCAATAAGAAACTAAGACAACTGGTTTATAGCCTTTTGTTCCATAAGAGTATATGGCTACTACCCTGCCCTCTGCTTTCAGTGACTCTGTCCTTTTGGTGTTGAATCAGACTAGAGAACTAAGTTTCCCTTTTCTGCCCTCAGTTGTGTCACTTCCTCATTTTCACTGTCAGAATCAGCCCAAGAGTCTTGACACCTGCTTAGTGAGAAGACACATTACATACTGGTATAATGTGTAGACACATACACCCACACACAGATGGCAAGAGTAATAGCAAATCTATGATGAAAGAAGTCTGATATTAAGGATAAATCAAACGCAAAAAACAAACCCATTGCCATTGAGTTGATTCCAACTCGTAACGACCCAGTAAGACCATGTAGAATTGCCCCATAGGGTTTCCAAGGAGCCGCTGATGCATTCAAACTGCTGACCTTTCGGTTAGCAGCCATAGCTCTTAACCACTACACCACCAGAGCTCCATTAAGGATACAGGTTTATTATTACTCAAATAAGTCAAACAAGATTATTTGCTGTTTGATAGCATTTTAGCCACGGTAGAACTTCTTTTAAAATTGGAGTCAGTCCTCTCAAACTCTGCCACTGCTGTATCAACTGTTGTTGTTAGGTGCCATGGATTCCAACTCAGAGTGACCCTACGTACAACACTGTTGAAGGAAACACTGCCCAGTCCTGTGCCATCGTCACAATTGTTGCTATGCTTGAGCCCATTGTTGCAGCCACTGGGTCAATCCATCTCATTGAGGGTCTTCCTCTTTTTTGGCTGCCCTCTATCAACTAAGTTTTTGTAATATTCTAAATCCTTTGCTGTTATTTCAACAAGGTTCACAGCATCTTCACCAGGAGTAAATTTCATTTAAAGAAACCACTTTCTGTCGGCTCTGGAGGAAGGTCCTTATGATGCATCAGTCTTCCCTTGGTCTGGTAGCATCTCAGGGCGGGAACCTCAGGTCCAAAGGACGCACTCTGCTCCTGGCACTGCTTTCTGGTGGTATGAGGTTCCCATGTGTCTCTGCTGGATTCTCTCTTTTATATCTCAAATGAGATTCAATTAAGACACTATCTAATCTTGTAAACCTCATCGTTATAACCTCATCACAATGATAGAATTTACAACACATAAGGAGATCACGTATAACTTCATCATAGTGATAGAGTTTACAATACATACGGAAATCACATCAGATTACACAGTCATAAAATACTGGGAATCATGACCCAGCCAAGCTGACAGATATTTTGGGGGGACACAATTCAATCCATGACAACCAGAAAACTTGTTTCTAGTTGTACTTCTTAGCTTTCTTCTTCATGCCTTGTAGTTTTCGTCCTCTTTGTTCATGGTCACTTCTCTCTACTTATTTAAATCATACTTATCTTTGAGGTTCATCTTTGGTACTAGCTCCTCAGTGAAACCTGTTGCTATTGTCAATATTGTCTGTGCTGAAAATACTTCGAAGAAATCCAAAAACTTCTTCTGAGGACAGGAACCCCGAGACCATGAAAGGAAGTCCCTTCTTACTAATGAATTCTCTATGGCCTTCTCCCATCCTGTGACTGAGCCTGGCTGGCTTTGCCTCCCCTGTTAGACTTCTTATTTGGTGCAATGTGGATAGCTGTAGCCTCAATGAGGGCTTAGATGGATGACCACTTTGGTAATCATCCAACTCACACCTTGTCTTTATCTCAAAGAAGGACCACAAGAGCTGATAATGAAAAGGTAGGGCAAGAATTATCAAGACAATCCCTCCAACCTCTAGTCTCATTTAATCCCTTGTTAAAATTCCAGGAAAAACACTTATATCTCTCTTGAAATCCAGGGGAGGAAGGAGGCAGACATGTGACACCAAGAGGTGGAAGAACATGGTTGTGACACAAGAAAAAGAATACTGCAAAGAAGGGTTATATTCTAAACAAGCCAAGCTTCTCAAAAAAAAAAAAAAAAAAAAAAGACTGTGAAAATTCTATGTTTGAAGTAAGAACTTAAGAGAGGGAATGTATCAGTCACAAGGTGCCAGCTTGGTTCTCTTTTTAGGTTGGTGACAGGCCAGAGGAATGATATAGACAGAAAATATTTGTATTTCAGCAAAGGGTTTGCTGAAGGTTTCCACTGCATTCTTGTAAAAAAGTGATGAACTATGCACTGGAGGAAAGTAACAAATGCCAGGTGGATCAGTCCTTTCCAAATTATCAACTTTCCCATCACCATAAACAGTCACTAAACAAAAACTCCTCCTTTCCTTCTTCCTCCAGACCCTGGTAAACACTGATAAACTCTGGTCTCTATACATTTGCCTATTCTTGTTATTTCACATAAATGGGATCATACAATATTTGCCCTTTTGTGATTGACTTACAACATTTATGGGTGGCGGTTGCACAACATGATTAATGTCATCAATATCACTAAATTGTACACCTAAAAAAATTTGAATTGGCAAATGTTGTGTTACGTATATTTTTACAACAATAAAAAAATTATCAACTTTCTATTAATCCACAGAGAAGCCTCTGCTGGAATACAATCTTTTGGACAACATGCTTATCAACTGTACACTTGGCACAAAATAATAAAGAATTAGATATGTGTGAGAGATGACAGTATTAAAATTATTTTGACAGGCTGGAACCAATAAGATTAAATTTAACATAGATAAATGTTAGATTCTTTATTTAGGTTAATTTTTTTTCCCCTGAGACTAATGTGGTTTGGCATATAGAATTACAAGAAGATGCTATTGGGAACTGTAGTGGATCATATGACAACTTGCTGATTTTAAAAATCCATTTAACTTTTTAAATATTCCATATGTAATTATTTTATATTCTGTACCTGATAATCCAATTATCTAAAGTGTTGTTTGTTATTTCTGTTGAATCTCCCTTTGATCACTTATGTCCTTGGGTTTGATGATTTTCTACAGATTAAATAGGTACAGGCCTAATAGGAAGCCTACAAAGGAATGTTGCTGCCAAAAAAACCTGTATGAATGGAAATATACACTTTGACCAAAGGACAGGTATCTAGAAGAGGAAATAGGTGAAGAGATAATGGCTAATAATTTTCCACAATTGACAAAAATACAAATTTGTAAGATATAAGAAGTACCCTGTACACCAGGCAGAATAAATAAAGAAAATCTATCCTTAGATATATCTAGTGAAACATCAGAACTCCAAAGACAGAGATAAGATCTTAAAAGCATCCAGAGACCCTATGAAGTTGTAATAAAGTGAATGACAGCAGACTTGTCAATAACAACATATATCAGGAATAATATTTGTAAAGAGGTGAGAGAAAATCATTATCAACCTAGACTTCTGCATCCAAAAAAGCAAGGATAAAATAAGAAAGTTTTCAAATGCACAAATTGAGTTTGTTTCCCCACAAATAAAACTGCATCAAAAACTTTTAAAAGATTTAATTTAAGGGGGAAGAAAAGAAACCCAGAAAAAAAAACTGAGTTGCAAAAAAAGAAAAGAACAAAAAAAGTAGAGCCCAGAAATATACAAGCAAGTATAAATTTAAACAAACATTATATATCTATATATAAAATAATAAAAATTTCTAATGTACGGCATTGAAAAAGAGGCAGATGAAAACAAATTATATTTACAAAGGGTATGATTGAGAATTAAAGGGTTCTACAGCTTGTCTTAGTTATCTAGTGCTGCTATAACAGAAATACTACAAGTGGATGGTTTTAACAAAGAGCAGTTTATTTCCTTAGAGTAAAGTAGGCTAAAAGTCCAAATTCAGGGTGTCAGCTCCAGGGGAAGGCTTTCTCTCTCTCTTGGCCTTCTCATCAGCGTTCCCTGGGACTAGGAGCTTCTCGGTGCAGGGACCTCAGTCCAAAGGACGCGCTCCGCTCCCAGCACTGCTTTCTTGATGGTATGAGGTCCCCAACTCTCTGCTTGCTTCCCTTTTCTTTTATCTCTTGAGAGATAAAAGGTGGTGCAGGCCACACCCCAGGGAAACTCCCTTTACATTGGATCAGGGATGTGACCTGGGTAAAGGTGGTGTTACAATCCCACCCTAATCCTCTTTAACATAAAATTGCAATCACAAAATGGAGGCCAACCACACAATTCTGGGAATCATGGCCCAGCCAAATTGATACACATATTTTTTGGGGGACATAATTCAAACCAGGACACAGCCCTTAATTATTCAGGCAGGGAAGGGGAATCTATAGATACTGATTAATCATAAAATTTTGTAAGTTGTTAAATGCATATGATAAAATTTAAAGAGTAACCACAAGCAAAAAGAATATCTAACTTCCAAACCAGTAGAGAGAAAAATGGAATAATAACAATAAACATACAAACTCAGTCAATTGAAAGAAAGGGGCAAAAGAGGAGAGAAAAGCATAGAAAAAGAATAAATCAAAATTGCAAAGTAAGACAATAAAATAAGTTTAAATATATCACTAATCCCCCAAAACTGAAAATGAATTCAATTCTCCAATAAAATAAATTGCCAGATTTGATAAAGAAAAATATTTTATGTTGTTAATGAGAAATACCTAAAATATAAGGACACAAAGGACTGAAAGTAAAAGAATGATAAAAAAGATATTCCCAGAAAATAGTAACCAAAAGAACACTGGAGTAGCTATATTAACAGCAGAAAAAAATAGATTTTAAGGAAAAAGCATTATTAGGAATAAAAATGGTTTATACTAAATCATAATAGTTAATTTTACCAGGAAGATAAAAACAACTCTAAACGTGAATACACTTCAAAATGGCTTAAAGCAAAATAGTTGTACAGTTACAGAGGGAAAGTGACAAATCCAGTATCATAGTGGGGGATTTTAGAACACTATTCTATTATAGTTTGTCCAAGCAGAATAAAATTAGTAAAAATATAGAAGATTTGAACAACACAGTTAACAAGCTTGATTTAATGGGCATACATAGAAACCTGGACACAAAATTTTAAAAAATACACATTCTTCTCAAGTACACTTGGAACACTTATACAACTTGACTGTGTACTCTATAAAACAAGTCTCAAATATTTCAAAAGATTAGTATCATGCTGACAATATTCTCCAATCACAAATAATTATGATACATAACACAAAAAGATAAAGTCCTATATATCTGGAAAATTTAAAAACTTGAATAAGTGGAGAAGAGACAGCTCTGCCATATAGCAGAATTCCAAGTTGCAAAGAAAACAAATATAGGATAAAGGATGAAAATAGGAAAAGAATCAGCATTTGGCAAACACTACAGTAATAATTGTTGCAGCAAGAATTATCAATGATGGTAAAATTAGTGGGTAGAAGTATGAAGAGAAGCAAGATATTTGCATATTTTCAAAATATCTCCTTGCAAGATTCTTAATAATTACAAAGGGAAAAATAGTAACTTTACAGTGGAGAAACTTGAGATACTACCTTAATGTAGGGACCAAGTTTAACATCACTGGTAATGAGACATATCGATAACACATATCTCCTGAAACAATGCATTTATCAGAATACAACGTTACTTCTATGACACTGAATAATCTGAATTTAAACTTGACAAAGACAACTGAGAAAATGTCACAGATTGTAGAAGAATATGGAGGCAGGACAACTAAATGCCATGTGAGATCCTGGATTGGTTCCTGGTCCAGAAAAAGGACATTCGTGGAATAATTAACAAAAATTTATTGATATTCTGTAGATTAGCTAGTAACACTGTATAATTGTTAATTTATTCATTAGGATAATTATACTGTGATTACCTAAGATGGGGCAAAGGAGCCCTGGTGGCACAATCGTTAAGCAATTGACTGCCATCCAAAAGGTTGACAGTTGGAACCCTCCCAGTGGCTCCATGGGAGAAAAACCTGGCAGTCTGCTCCTGTAAAGGTCACAGCCCATGAAACCATTTAGGGCAGTTGTGCTCTGTCACATACAGTCCCTATGAGTCAAAATTGACTCATCGCACCTAACAAAAACAAGAAGAAGGAGAAGCTGGATAAATGGTATGCTGAAAACCTTTGTACTATTTTTTGCAACATTCTTTTAGTTTGAAATCATTTGAAAAAAAATTAATTAAAATTAAATATCAGAATAACTCATGGGTGAAGAATTATAAGAGAAATTTAAAAATATATAGAACTTATAAATAATTAAAATACTAAGTTATAAAACTTTTGGGGTGCAGAGAATATAGTAAGTTGTGGGAGATTTATAATCATAAAATTTTATATTAGAAAAGAGGCTATACATTAATGTACTAACTTCTTCAAGTTAAGAAATTAGAAAGAAATAGAACATAAAAAAAGTAGAAGGAATAATATAAGAAAGATATGCACAGAAATTAATCAAATAGAAAGCATATATGCAAACAATAAGAAAAGACTAATGAAAATGTTGTTGTTGTTAGGTGCCATCAAGTCGGTTTCAACTGATAGTGATCCTATATGACAGAGTAGAACTGCCCTATAGGGTTTCCAAGGAGCGGCTGGTGGATTTGAAGTGCCAACCTTTTAGTTACCAGCCAGGCTCTTAACCACCATGCTACAGATAATCTAATGAAACTAATGAAGACAAAAGATTAATTCTTAACTTGAAAAATAATCTATACCAAATCTTTATAAGAAATATCAAAACTAAAGGTGTAACATTCAACATTTTCCTGGTAATATCATATCAAACTAACGAAGACCAAAGACAAAAACTTGTAAAATCAGCCAATAAAAAAGTAAACAACAACAATAAAAATAATAGTAGACTTTTTGACAGAAACTATGGAAACAAGAAGACAATGAAATAACATCACTCAAGAGCTGAGGTAAGGGAGGAAAAAGCAAAGTAGAATGCAATACTCCGGAAATATATCCTTCAAAAATGAAGATGAGACAAAAATCATTTATGACAAACAAAACCTGAGCAGTTTCATGCCCAGCAGACTTGCCTTTAAAAAATATGAAAGGGGGACTTCTGGCAAAATGGTGCTCTAGGCAGAAGCACAATGCCATCCCTCCACAGCAAAGATCTGAAAAACTAAGCCAAACAGAGAAAATAGCAATCCTGAAATCTTAAACATCAAATGAAGAGATAAAGAACTCAGTCAAGCACCAAATGGAATAAGAAACTGACAGAGAATAGAGAGCAAGGAGACATACATGGGGAGGTCCCCATTCAGCTAATGCAGCACGGATCCACCATCTTGGACTCCTATCAGAGACCAGCAAATAGAGGTTACGAGAAAGCAGCTTCGGGGAGCTTCCAGCAGAAGACAGAACAACCGGTAAACAGCAATGTAAGCTTTCCCACCCCCCACCCTTCTTCCTCTCCACTTGGTCTCCTCTGCTTCCCGCGGACATAGTCTCTTGGCTGGGAAGCACCAGCTGCTTGGTTTCCACCAGCCTGCACTGGCCTACTCCCTGAGTGCCATTTGTTGGCTGCTGGTATCTGCTTCTTTTGATTTCTTCCTTACCTCTCACCCCCTCCCCCTCCTTTAGCTCAAATACCTGGCTCCGTGCACCATTTTTGCTTCTTCTTGAGGGGCTGTGGAGCTCCGTTTAAATGTGGAACTGCTTCCCGGTCTGTGCTACCACACTGGTGGGATCCCAGGGCTTTTGTTTGTTTGCTTGTTTTGAATTGTTTGTTTTCTTTTATCGAGTTGGGAGCCCATTCTGGCCAGGCAGTGCTGTGTGGCTTGGGACCTACCCCCTCAGCTTGCGCAGACATGCAGAGGGATCCCTGAGAGAATTTCTTTTCTCATGATGGTTTTTTGGGGGGGGTTTCTTGTTCTTTTTTTTTTTTTTTATCTGTTTTATTTTCTTTTCCCTCTTTTTCCCTTTTTGCTTTTCTTCATTACTCAGTTTCTCATCTGTCTATACCTCCCTTCTCTTCCTAACCCCTGGATACCTGGCACTGAATACCTTTATGCCTCCTAGCCTAGCTGTACTTCAACACCCGGGAAAAACCTCCAGACCTCGTAGCTGTACTGGTGGGATCCCTGGGAGCTTTGCTGTTCTTTTTTCTTTCTGATTTTTATTTATTCATTCTTTTCTTTTTTTCCTTCTTCTTCCTCTTTTTGTTTTTCTCCATTTCACAGTCTCTCATCTCTCCACTCCAACAGTAAGCTCCCCTAGCACTCTTTTTTGTTTGTTTGTATGTTTTTGGCTCCTGTTCCTCTCTCGTCTCTCCCATACCCATCTTAGCCCCACACATCACAGTCTCCCCCCTCCATCCTGCCTACCTGCACCATGCACTTAACATCACACCACAAGCAGCACAGGCACGGCCTACTGGAACCTGCCCTGCACTGATTACCGACCTGCCCTAGTGGCTGTAGTAAGTGCCACAAACAACCCATCCCAGCAACTCCTCTTCAGCTAGACCTGCCCTGCTATACCATATCTGAGTGACTGACCCTGCCAATTGGAGAAGGAAGTGAAAAGTATTATGCCCACAAATGAGCAAACAACAAAGAACACACAGTCTGCCTGCTCAGACATAGCCAAATTA
>NW_004443939.1:25940997-25990221 GCF_000243295.1 Trichechus manatus latirostris | reverse complement strand
GTACTGTTTGAGAAACTATTTGTTCTGCAAACTTTCATTTAAGGTACAAAAAAAAAAAAAAAAAAGAATTATCTATGTGAGATCAAATTGGCAACAGCAACTCAAAAGGTTTAATGGGAAGCCTAGGGGACAGTGAGTTGAAGATAATGGTGATGGAAATAATTTGGAAAAGGATAGTGAGAATAGCAGCACAACTGGAAAAATGTAATCTATGTCACTGAATTGTACATGTAGAAACTTTCAAAATGGTATAACTTTGGCTATGTATATTTTCAGCAAAAAAAAATTCCTTAAGGTTGAGAAGGGAGAGTGTTGACATGTGATGGGGCTGTTAACCAATATCATAAAACAATATGTGTACTGACTGTTCAATGAGAAACTATTTGTTCTATAAACCTTCATCTAAAGTACAATAAAAAAATTTAAAAAAATACGAAAGGAAGATCTTAAAACTGAAAAAGTAAATCTCCATCTGGAAATATGAAATTGCAGAAAGAAATGAAATACCAGAAAAGATAAATATATGGGTATATATGAAAGAATAATGATTATTGTAAACAATAATAATAAAGTTTGTGGGGTTTATAATAAATGAAGAAGTAAAATATATAATAATATTATAATAGCACAAAAGGGTGGCTGGAGTTAATGAAGTTAAACTCCTATAATATTTTTATTAGTGACAGGTAGACTATAATAAGTCAGTAAAAATATTGTGACCTAGAATAATCACTAAAGGATTAATAAAATAACATATGACTAAAAAGCTGATTGTTGTTATTATTGTCAGGCATCTGTCAGTTTGTTGTACCATGGGGGACTGTGTGCTGCTGTGATGCTGGAAGTTATGCCATTGGTATTCAAATAAGAGCAGGCTCATCCATGGTGGACAGGTTTCCGCTGGGCTTCCAGACTCAGACAGACTAAGAAGAAAGACCTGGTGGTCTCCTCCTGAAAATAATTAGCCAGTGAAAACTTTATGAATAGCAGCAGAACAGTGTCTGACATAGTGCCAGAAGATGAGCCTCTCAGGTTGGCAGGCACTCAAAAGATGACTGGGGAAGAGCTGCCTCCTCAAAGTTGAGTCAACCTTTATGATGTGGATGGAGTCAAGCTTTCCCGACCTTCATTTGCTGATGTGGCATGACTCAAAATGAAAGAAACATCCATTAATAACAGGAACGTGGACTGTATGAAGTATGAATGTAAGAAAATTGGAAATCATCAAAAATGAAATGGAACTCATAAACTTCAATATCCTAGGCATTGGTGAGATGAAATGGACTGGTATTGGCCATTTTGAATTCGATAATCATATGGACTACTATGCCATGAATGACAACTTGAAGAGGAATGGTGTTGCATTTATCGTCAAAAAGAACATTTCAAGATTTATCCTAAAATACAACGCTGTTAGTGATAGGATAATATCCATACACCTACAAGGAAGACCGATTAATACGACTATTATTCAAATTTATGCACAAACCATTAAGGCCAAAGATGAAGATATTGAAGATTTTTACCAACTTCTGCAATCTGAAATTGATCAGACAGGCACTCTGATTGCATTGACAATTACTAGTGATTGGAATGCAAAAGTTGGAAAAAAAGAAAAAGGATCATTAGTTGGAAAATATGGCCTTGGTGATAGAAATGATGCTAGAGATCTCATGATAGAATTTTGCAAGACCAACAACTTCTTCACTGCAAATATCTTTTTTCACCAACATAAACCACGACTATACAATAAAAAAACTAAAAAAAAAATTCAAGCCTTGAGTTGCAATAGTGAAGGATTCTATGGGGAAAATATTAAACGGTGCAGGAAGCATCAAAAGAAGATGGAAGGAATACACAGAGTCATTATACCAAAAAGTATTGGTCCACATTTAGCCATTTCAAGAGGTAGCATCAGATCAAAAACCGATGGTAATGAAGGAAGAAGTCCAAGCTGCACTGAAGGCACTGGCAAAAAACAAGGCTCCAGGAACTGACGGAATACCAGTTGAGATGTTTCAACAAATGGATACACAGCGCTGGAAGTGCTCACTCACCTATGCCAAGAAATTTGGAAGACCGCTACTTGGCCAACTGACTGGAAGAGATCAATATTTATGTCTATTCCTAAGAAAGGTGATCCAACTGAATGCAGAAATTATCAAATGATATCATTAATATCACAGGCAAGTAAAATTTGCTGAAGATCATTCAAAAGTGGCTACAGCAGTATATCAACAAGAACTGCCAGAAATTTCAAGCTGAATTCAGAAGAGGACATGGAACCATGAACACCTTTGCTGATGTCAGGTGGATCCTGGCTGAAACCAGAGAATACCAGAAAGATGTTTACCTATGTTATTGACTATGCTAAGGCATTTAACTGTGTGGATGATAACAAATTATGGTTAACATTGCGAAGAACGGGAATCCCAGAACACTTAATTGTGCTCTTGAGGAAACTGTACATAGATCAAGAGGCAGTCGTTGGAACAGAACAATGGGGATATCGCGTGGTTTAAAGTCAGGAAAGGCGTTCATCAGGGTTGTATTCTCTCACCATGCTTATTCAGTCTGTATGCTGAGCAAATAATCTGAGAAGCTGGACTATCTGAAGAAGAACGGGGCATCAAGATTGGAGGAAGACGAACAACCTGTGATACGCAGATGACACAACCTTGCTTGCTGAAAGTGAAGAGGACTTGAAGCACTTACTGATGAAGATCAAAGACTACAGCCTTCAGTATGGATTACACCTCAACATAAAGAAAACAAAAAATCCTCACAACTGGGCCAATAAGCAACATCATGATAAATTAAGAAAAGATCGAAATTGTCAAGGATTTCATTTTACTTGGATCCGCAGTCAACACCCATGGAAGCAGCAGTCAAGAAATCGAAAGATACATTGCACTGGGCAAATCTGTTGCAAAAGACTTCTTTAAAGTGTTAAAAAGCAAAGATGCCACCTCGAAGATTACGGTGTGCCTGACCCAAGCCACGGTGTTTTCAATTGCCTCATGTGCATGTGAAAGCTGGAAGATGAATAAGGAAGACCGAAGAAGAATTGACATCTTTGAATTGCAGTGTTGGCGAAGAATACTGACTATACCACGGACTGCCAGAAGAACGAACAAATGTGTCTTGGAAGGAGTACAACCAGAATGCTCCTTAGAAGCAAAGATGGCGAGACTATGTCTCACATACTTTGGACATGTTATCAGGAAGTATCAGTCCCTGCAGAAAGACATCATGCTTGGTAAAGTACAGGGTGAGTAAAAAAGAGAAAGACCCTCAACAAGGTGGATTGACACAGTGGCTGCAACAATTGGCTCAAGTACAGCAATGATTGTGAGGATGGTGCTGGACCGGGCGGTGTTTCATTTTGTTGTACACAGGGTCACTATGAGTTGGAACTGACTTGACAGCATTTCACAACAACAGCAAAAAGCTAATTGTTGTTGTTGCTGTTGTTACTGTTGTTAGTTAGCATCAAGTTGATTCCATCTCATGGCGACACGATGCATGCGGAGTAGAACTGTTCCATAGGGTTTTCAAGGCTGTGACCTTTCAGAAGCAGGTCTCTAGGGCTGTCTTTCAAGGCAGAAAACAAAAATTAAGGTAATTGAAAAACCACTCAATCTTGTAGAAGGCATGAAAGAAGAGATAAAGGAATAAAGAACAATGAAAACAAATAGAACATAAAATAGCAATATTGTAGATGTAAATCTGTCAGTAATTACATTAACATAAATGATATAAACACTCAAATTAAAAGACATAGATAATCAGACCTGATAAAAAAGCAAAATTCAATTACTGCTGTTTGTAAGAGAAAATTTAAGTTAAAGGATATAAAACAATTAAAATTAAAAGGATGGAAAATGACATGAACATTGAAATATTAATAAAATAAAACCAGGTTTAGCTATACTGTTAGACAAAGTAGACTTTAAGGAATAAAGTATTGTAAAGAAAAATAAGACATTCAATAATAATAAAATGGTTCACTCTCAACAGGAAGACATAACAATCCTAAATGTGTATGTACATAATGACACATTTTCAAAATACATGTCAAAAGTTCACAGACTAAAATAAAAAATAGACAAATTCACAGTGATAGTTCTAGATCTCAGTATACTCCCTCATTAATTGATAGAAAAAGCAGCCAAAAAAATATATCAATGAGTATAGAAAATATTTGAACCCTGCTAGTAAGCAACTAGGAGCCCTGGTGGCGCAGTGGTTAGGAATTCGTCTGCTAACCAAAAAGGTCAGCAGTTTAAATCCACCAGCCACTCTTTGGAAACCCTATGCGGCAGTTGTACTCTGTTCTATAGGGTTGCTATGAGTCAGAATCAACTTGATGGCATTTAACAACACCAAACAGTAATCAACTTGACAAAACTAACATTTAAAGAACAGTATACACAATCATACAGAATACACATTCTTTCCAAGTACACATGGACTATCACAAAAGTAGAAAGCACTATGGGCCGTAAAACTAGTTTCAGTAAATTGAAATCCTACAGAGTATGATCTCTACAACAACAGAACTTAATTAGAAATTAATAGCTAGAATACATTTAGAAAATTCCTAAATATTTGAAAATTAAGCAACACACATCTGTATAACCCATGCATAAAAGAAGAAATTACAATGGAGATTAGAAAATATTTTGAACTGAATGATAATGAAGACTCAACATATCAAAACCTGCTAAAGCAGAACTTATTGAAAAATTTATAGCCCTAAATTCATATATTAGACAAGGAGAATGGTTGAAATATGAATGATTTAAAGTTCTACCTCAAGAAAAGAAGCTAGAACAAGTACAGCAAATTAAACTCAAAGAAAGGAGAAGAAAATAATAAAGAAAAAAAATTTAAGGATATATAAAGCCAATATACAATATAGACAATAAACATCTGACAGAACTAAAGAGGGAGAGAGGAAGAAATGAGAGAGCGAGAGCAAGCGAGAGAGAGACAGAAGTAGGACGTGGAGGAGCAGGAAAAGAAGAAAGAGGAGGCTAGAGAGGAGAGAAACACAAATAACCAATATTATGAATTAAAAAGGAGATGTACTAGATGTCTTACAGAAATTAAGAAGAGAATAAGGGGATATTACAAACAACTTCATTCAATTTTAAAAAACGAACAAATTATTTAAAAAAACACAACTCACCAAAATGGAGACAAGGGGAAATACAAAATCTGAATAGTTCCATATACATATTCAAGATACTGGATCTGTAATTAAAAATGTCTTCGCACAGAAAATTGTGGTTCCTGATAGCTTCAATTCTTCTGAACACTTAAGGAAGAAATAATACCAGTATTACACAAACTCTTCTAGAGAAGAGAAAAAGAGCGAATACTTCCAGTTCATTAACAACACCAGCCTAACCTTAACATCAAAACCTGACAAGGTTATTTCAAGAAAGAAAAGTTATAGGTCAACCTCTCTCATGAATACTGATATAAAAATGTTTAACAAGATATTACCAAATCAAACACAACAATATATAGTAAGGATACTACATCATGACCAAGTGGGGTTTATCACAGTAATGCAAGTTTGAATTAACATTTGAAAACCAATCAATGTAATTCACCACAATTACAGAATAAAGGAGAAGAACTTTATGCTCATTTTAATGGATGCAGAACAAGTATTTAATTTAATCTGTCACTCATTCAAAATAAAAACTCTTAGCAAACTTGGAATAAGAGGGAACTCATCTTAAACTGATAAAATATACCTACTGAAAGCCTGTAACTAACATCATTCTTTTTTTTTTTTTAAATTGTGTTTTAGGTGAAGGTTTACAGAGCATATTAATTTCTCCTTAAATAATTAATACACATATTGTTTTGTGACATTAGTTGCCAACCCTGTGACATGTCAACACTCTCCCCTTCTCGACCTTGGGTTCCACTTTTCCATTCATCTAGCTTTCCTGTCTCCTCCTGCCTTCTTGTCCTTTCCCCTGGGCTGTTGTGTCCATTTAGTCTCATAAACATTGTTGAGCTCCATGTATTATTGTTTGTTTTATGGGCCTGTCTCATCTTTGGCTGGAAGGTGAACTTCAGGAGTGAGTTCAATACTGAGTTAAAAGGGTGTCCAGGGGCCATACTCTCAGGGTTCCAGTCTCTGCCAGATCAGTAAGTCTGGTCTTTTTTTGCGAGTTTGAATTTAGTTCTACATTTTTCTCCAGCTCTGTCTGGTACCCTCTATTGTGATCCCTGTCGGAGCAGTCAGTAGTGGTAGCCGGGCACCATCTAGTTGTGCTGGACTCAGTCTGGTGGAGGCCGTGGTAGTTGTGTTCCATTAGTCTTTTGGACTAATCTTTCCCTTATGTCTTTGGTTTTCTTCATTCTCCCTTTCTCCAGATGAGGTGGAACCAGTATACATATGTTAGATGGCCACTCACAAGCTTTTAAGACCCCAGACACTACTCACCAAAGTAGGATATTAACATCATTTTTAATGGTGAAATATTAAATAATTTTCCCTGGGAACAAGAAGAAATTAACCACTCTTAACAACTGTTGGACTGGACGTCTTATTTAGTGTAATAAGAAAATAAAACATAAAAATTGGAAAGAAAGGAATAAAACTGGCAGTGTTCACAGAATTATGATTGTGCATAAAGAAAATCCAAAAGAATCTACAAGCAAACGTTTAGAATCACTAAGTTCATTTACCTGGAATGGTGGGTATAAGATTGATACACAAAAAAAATCAATTGTATTTCTGAACACTAACAACAAATACATAGAAAATTAAATTGAAAAAATGTCACTTATAATAGCACAAAAAGACTCATCAAATGCCTAGGAATAGCTCTAATGAGTGATGTGGAAGACCTCTACGCTGAAAACTTCAAAGCATTGTTGAAATTAAAGAAGCTCTGATTAAATTGTGGGATATACCATATTCATGAACTGGAAGACTTGATAGTGTTAAAAAGTCAATTTTCCCCCAAAATGACCCAGAGATTCAATGCAATTCCAATAAAAATCTTGTTATTGTTGTTAGGTGCCATCAACTCGGATCTGACTCATAGCCACCTGATTCACAGCACAACAAAACAATGCCCAGTCCTGCACCATCCTCACAATCGTTGCTATGTTTGAGACAGTTGTTGCAGCCACTGTGTCAATCCATATCATTGAGGGTCTTCCACTTTTTCATTGACCCCCTACCTTACCAACCATGATTTCTTTCTCCAGGAACTGGTCCTTTCTGATAACATGTCCAAAGTATATGAGACAAAGTCTCACCATCCTTGCTTCTAAGGAGCATTTTGGCTGTACTTATTCCAAGACAGATTTGTTCATTCTTCCGGCAGTCCATGGTATATTCAATATTCTTCACCAACACCATAATTCAAATGCATTAATTCTTCTTTGGTATTCCTTATTCATTGTCCAGCTTTCGCATGCATATGAGGCAATTGAAAACACCATGGCTTGGGTCAGGTGCACCTTAGTCTTTAAAGTGACATCTTTGCTTTTTAACGCTTTAAAGAGGTCTTTTGCAGAAGATTTGTCCAATACAATGCATCTTTTGATTTCTTGAATGCTGCTTCCATGGGTGTTGATTGTGGATCCAAGTAAGATGAAATCTTTGACAACTTCAATATTTTCTCCATTTATCATGATGTTGCTTACTGGGCTAGTTGTGAGGATTTTTGTTTTTTTTTTTTATGTTGAGGTGTAATCCATACTAAAGGCTGTGGTCTTTGATCTTCATCCTTAAGTGCTTCAAGTCCTCTTCGCTTTCAGCAAGAAAGGTTGTGTCATCTGCTTATCACAGGTTGTTAGTCTTCCTCCAATCCTGATGCCCCGTTCTTCTTCATATAGTCCAGCTTCTCAGATTATTTGCTCAGCATATAGATTAAATAAGTATGGCGAAAGGAAACAAACTTGATGCACGCCTTTTCTGATTTTAAACCAAGCAGTATCTCCTTGTTCTGTTCGAATGACTGCCTCTTGGTCTATATACAGGTTCTGTATGAGAATAATTAAGTGTTCTAGAATTTCCGTTCTTCACAACGTTATCCATAATTTGTTATGATCCACACAGTCGAATGCCACTGCATTGTCAATAAAACACAGGTAAACATCTTTCTGGTATTCTCTGGTTTCATCCAGGATCCGTCTGACATCAGCAATGATATTCCTCATTCCACATCCTCTTTTGAATCTGGCTTGAATTTCCAGAAGTTCTCTGTTGATGTTCTGCTGCCACCACTTTTGAATTATCTTCAGCATAATTTTATTTGCATATGATATTAATGATAGTGTTGAATAACTTCCTCATTCTGTTGGATCACTTTTCTTTGGAATGGGCACAAATACGGATGTCTTCCATTTGGTTGGCCAGATAGCTGTCTTCCAAATTTCTTGGCATAGATGAGTGAGACCTTCCAGCATTGCATCTGTTTGTTGAAACATTTCAATTGATATTTCATCAATTCCTGGAGCCTTGTTTTTTGCCAATGCCTTCAGTGCAGCTTGGACTTTTTCCTTCAGTTCTTAATCATATGCTACCTCCTGAAATGGCTGAATGTTGGCCAATTCTTTTTGGTCCAGTGACTGTGTATTCCTTCCATCTTCTTTTGATGCTTCCTGTGTCATTCAATTTTTTGCCCATGAAATCCTTCAGTATTGCAACTCTAGGCTTAAATTTTCCAGAATCTTAGCAGGTTTTATTACAACTGGAAAATGATACTCTGATTATAAAATTGCCTGTGAAATATAAATTGCCAAGAATGGTTAAGTCAAAACTAGAAGAAGAGCAAGCTGGAGGATTTCCACTCAAGATATCAACACTTATAAAGTTGTAATAATTACAATAATGCAGTAGTGGTTTGAGTATAAAAAATGGAACAGAATTCAGAGTCAAGAATCAATCCCGAATCTGTATAGTAACCTGACTTACCACCAAAGCACCCCTGTAATTCATTGGATAAAAGACAGTATTTTCAATAAATGCTGCTGCGTCTACTGGATTCCCTAAGGTGGGAAAATGAACTGTGATCTCTACCTTATATTATTCCCCAGAGTCCACTTGAGATGGATCATAAAACCAAATATGGAAGACAAAGCAATAAAACTTATAGAAGAAAGCATAGTAGATTACCTTCATGGACTCAATGCAAAGAGTTCTTAAATAGGACACAGATGATATTATAAATGAAATATCTATAAGTTGGACTTTATTAAAATTAAGAACTTCTAGTCATCAAAACATACCATTAGACAGTGAAAAGGCAAAGCACATACTGGTAGAAAGTATTTGCAATTTATATATCCAATACAGGATTTGATTCAAGACTATATAATGCTTACAAATTGATAAGAAAAAAAAGACCACCCAACAGAAATATAAAAGAGAATATCCAAATGGTCAGTAAGAATATGAAAAGATGCTCAACATCATTATTCATCAGAGAAATGTAAATTTAAAATCACTATAATATCCAGAAGAAGAGTTAAAATTAAAAGGACTGACAATGCCAAGTGTTGGCAAGTACGTGAAGCAACTAGAGCTCTCAGTTGTTAGTGGGAGGTGCACTTGGAAATCTGTTGGGCAGTATCTGCTAAGGCCAGATGAAGGTATATCCTATGACTCAGCAATTCCACTTCTTGCCATATACCAAACAGAAATGAGTGCTATGCCCACCAATAATATAGGTACAAGATGTTCATAACCACCTTATTCATAGTAGGCCTAAACTAAAACAACTCAGAAGATCATTAACATTAGAATTAATAATTTTGGTATATTTATACTATCTTCTACCATATAACAATGAAGAAAGAGCTACTGCTATACAGATCAAAATGGATGGATTTTATAAAACATAATTTTGAATGAAAGAAGCTAGACACAAAATGTATATACTATATGATTCCATTCATATGAAATTTAATAACAGGCAAACAAATCTATGTTGATGGAAGTTAGAACAGTGGTTACCTTTGATGGACAGGCTGCCTGGAAGGGAAATTATAGCGCTGGAAATGTACTATACTTTGATCTTGCTTACATAGGTGTGTTGTTGTTGTCAAGTTAGCTCTGACTCATGGCCCCCCATGCATACAGAGTAGAACTGCACTCCATCGAGTTTTCAAGGCTGTGACTTTTTGGAAGCAGATCACCAGGACTGTTTTCCAAGGTGCCTCTGGGTGGCTTCGAACTGCCAACCTTTCAGCTAGTAGCTGGGCACTTGTTTGTGCCACACAGGGACTCCTTCATGGGTGTATACATATGTAAAATCCCATCACTTCACATTCATAAGATTTATGCATTTAATTGAATGAAAATTACACATCAGAAAAAATGCTAAAAAAATGAACGACAAAAAAATAAGACATTTCTCGGAAAGAAGAATAGAGAGGGGGAATTGCTCTACAAGATATTAATACTTATAAAACTATAGTAATTATGAAAGTGTTGTATTAATACAGGGATAGAGAATTTGATGACAATGGAATGGAATAGAGAGCATAGAAATAAACTCCACATATATGGAAATTTGACTGCAGATCACTGGGAAAGAGTGGATTCTTTGGCAAATGGTGCTAGGACAATTGGTATCTATGTAAAAAACAAAATTGATTCCTACCTCGCATCATAGGAAAAAAAAAATCCCTGACTACTGCATGAAAGATAAAAATGTTTTTAAAAATTTGAGTGAATTTTTTAGAGTAAACATTTTAGAATAAAACTAGGAAAACACTTAATGATCACGAGTAGGGAGGATTTATTAATTAAGATATAAGAAGTTCTCATCTTATAAGAAATGATTAAAAATTGACTACATTAAAATGAAAAGCTTCTGCTCATTAAAAGGCACCCTAGAGAAAAAGAATAGACAAGTTACAAGCTGGAAGAAGAAATTTGTAACACATTTAAGACCAACAAAAAAATAGTATCTTGGATATATTAAGAATTCTTTAAAAGAAAAACAACCCAGTAGAAAAGTGGGCAAAGACTCGAAAAGTCATTTCATAGATAAGGTAAGAGTAATGGAAAATAAACATAGCAAAAAAATCTTAACCTCATATGGGATCTGGGAATTAATAACAAGTTAAGAACACAATGAGATAGGATTTACACCTAACAGATTGGTAAAAATTTACAATCTGAAAATACCAAGTGTTAGCAAGTGTGTAGGTAACTACTGGTAGGAGAATGAAGTGCCCAACCACTCTGCAAAACAATATGACAATATTGTGCACATAGGAAGAAATTTTACTCTATAACCCAGCAATTTTATTTCTGGGTATATATATCCTATAAAAATCTTGCACATATGCACTGGAGTAACATTACAAGAATGTTCATAAAAGTATTGCATATATTAACAAAAATGAGAAAACAACCCAAATATTCACTGAGAGGAGGATGGATAAAAATAAATTATGGGATAGTTATACAATGGCATTATACAACAGTGAAAATAAACTAGAGTAATAGGCAAAGAAAATGGATACATCTTGAAAAAAGCAAGTTGCAGGAGATTATATACAATGATATAACATTTTTACAATGCTCACAAATATGCCAAATTAAACAATATATTATTTACAGATATGTCTATATGTAATAAAGTATTTAAAAAACAAGAGAATAATAAACAGAAAATCCCAGATAGTAGTTATCTCTGGGGGGCACAGAGGGTTTGGATGGGGAGGGAACACTCAGGTAGCTTCAAAGGTAATGGAATATTCTACTTCTTATGTTTGTTTAATAAGTTACATATTTGTCACATATTATTTGGTATGTATCAGATATGACATAATAAATATTCCAATAGAGTTTATGTTACCTATAGGACAGTAGTAGGGAGTACATGGTAATTAAGGACAGAGACTCCAAGACCGACCCTCCAGGTTATAATCCTGCCCCTCTCACTCAGTAGCTGCAGGACCATAAACAAATCACTGAAATGTCCTTTGCCTCAGTTTTCCCACCTGTAAAGGGGAATAATAAGAGAATTTAAGTCATAGAGTCATTGTGAGGATTAAATGCATTGACATATGTAAAGCACTTAGACGAGTGCCTGGTGAGCGGCAAGCCATGTGTTTGCTCTCATTTTCTTCACACTGGTTAACATGACCAGGGGGATGCAGATACACAACCTCTTTTAGCTAAAGTGTGCTTGTTTGCAAAGATAATACGATTAGTGTAAAATGATATATAGAAAGCAAATGACGCTGTGCAAAGCACCCAGGGTCCATAAATGTTCGGTAAATGATACATCATTGTAAAAGTTTGATTCAATCTGCTGGTTTTCTTATATAATTGGTTTTGAAATTGAAGAACAGTCACGTGGCAAAGAACTAAAGATGCCAACACCTGAGATGTTTCACGTAGCAAGCAAAGACAGCCTTTTAAGTGTAGTTAGACATGGCATATTCTCAATTTTTTCTAACATCCCTGTTGGGATTCTGTTTAAATCCTATTACAGTGTCTTTCTTAATGTTTTATAAAATAATATTTTAGGATCATAATAAAATTTTTGAAAATGTAGGATTATCTAATCCATTCAGAGATAATCACTGTTCCTAGTTTAGTATAGTGTCTTCTATCCCTTTTCCTGGGAGCCCTGGTGGTGCAATGGTTAAAGAGGTCGGCTGCTAACCGAAGGGCTGTGGGTTGGAACCCACCAGCTTCTCCACGGGAGAAAGATGTGCAGTCTGCTTCTGTAAAGATTTATGGCCTTGGAAACCCTATAGGATCTCTCTGAGTCAGAATTGACTCAACGGCAGCAGAGATCCCTTGCCCTATGCTTTACAAAATTAAATAAGCATGTGAAAAAGTAGGCAATGAAAGGTGGGAAATCTGAAGTGTCTACATGTTCAAGAAGGTAATGATTATGGTCTCTTGTAAAGTTTCCATTGGCAGCCAACTCACCTTTACTGACTTAATGCAGTCTTGCCCTCTCTTATAACCTGGAGGTAACAGACACCAGGTGTGAGCAAGGACTTCTAGGTGGTGACGCAGGAGCCTAGGAGAGTCTGCCTAACGACACCTTTCCCAAAGGTTGTGCTTTCCCCTCACATTCTGGTAGAGATGAAAACATTTTGGATCTGCCTTATGGAAACACAAGTTTTTGTTTTTGTTTCTTTTTTAAGATAAATGTATGCTTCATTTTTATAGAGCCCCAGCAACCGCAAGTTTTATCCCCAGCAGCTTTAGGAAGCAGTCAAATTTAAGGCAGGAGATAACTGGTCTCATTCTACCCTCCGCTTTTCATTCGAGCCACAGAAAGTCCAAGCCAGAGCTGCCTTTCTGTGGATGGTATAACATTTGTCAATATTAAATTTAATTTGTGCCAAGAGCAGCTCGCTAACAGTGAGAACACAAAGCTTGCTGAACTTTATTTCACCTGTGTGCTCAGTACACCCAGCATTAGCAAACCTAATGAATTCAGCGACATTATCCTACCCACATCTAGGTCAGCTCTGTTGATTAAAAATGTTGTGGGTTTAAGGACTGACCCTATGAAAGCTCACTTAATTCTTTCCTTGGTCCTCTACTTTATAATTTAACTATTTCATCACCGATTCTGTCTTCTGTACTTTTAAATGAAAAAATGTATTTTTACCCAATTGCAATCCAAAATGTCAATATTAAGAGATCAACAACAGACATTTATTGAGCGCCTACTGTATGCAAGGCACTATACTAGGCTATGAAGCTCCCTCAAGGAGCTTACAATGTAATTAGATTAACAGGGCATATACATACAAAGACAAAAAGACAATCCAAGGTAGCATGTAATATTAGGGCACTGAGTAGAAACAAACAGGACTTCAGCCATTTTTGCATTTCTATAGTGGCTCAATATCCTGAACATATGGGAGAGAGCTAGAGGGGTGGGCTACTCCTGTTCATTTTTAAGCCTTGTAGGCACTCTCTCACTTCTTCCCATTCCAAGCTGTCTCTGGCATGTGCTAGAGCCTACGCAATTGCTCATTCCCTGCCCCCTCCCACCCCAACACCTTATTATTATAGTTCTTTTTGAAGTGGCCTTCTGATAGGGTGATCAGCTGTCCTGGTTTTTTGGCACTGTACTGGTTTTAGCACTAAAAGTCATTTGTCTTGGAAATCCACTCTCCCCCAAATACCAAAACCCGTTGCCATCCAGTCAGTTCAGACTTATGATGACCCCACGTGTTACAGAGTAGAATTGCTCCACAGGGTTTTCTTGGCTACAGTCTTAATGGAAGCAGATTGCCAGGTTTTTCTTTTGCAGCACTGTTGGGTGGGTCCCAACTGCCGACCTTTAAGTTAGTATTTGAACACTATTTCTGCCACCTGGGACCTCTCCCTCCCCCCAGTCCCAGGCAAACCAGAATGGTACACTTGAAGTACCTTGCTCTGTAGCCAGTCATATTCCTCCCATCTACCATGGTTTTTGCTCGGGTAGGACCTACCCAAATCTGTTCCTTAGATAGTTCTCTAGTTTAAAAACCTACAAGGAAGACCTTAACAGCCCCTAAACACTGCTGGTTTAAGAGCATACAACAGACAAAAGAAGACAATCAGGGGAGAATGATGGCAGAGAGTCTGAATGAGGTTCAAGAGAGAAGCAGTCAAGATGGAATAAATAACTGGGTCAGGTATGAAATACATGTGTTTTAACTTCTGCAGAGAAAGAAAACGAACACAGAGCCTTCTCTTAGAGGAGGTCTATTTAACGACTTGGATTATTACCTGGCGTAATCTAGAGTATATATTTGAAGGGTCACTCCTACACAAGGGCAGATATTTGGGCAGGTATTAAATGGGTATATATAAGTTTAAATAGCGCTGTCTGAATCCTAACAGTTTTAACTTTTTCCTTATACTTTTACTTAGCCTTTACTTAGCTTCTAAATCAATAATTTTTTGAGGGGAGTTATTTCAAAATGAGGTTTTTCCTTACATTCTAATGTAATTGAAATAAGTCAGTAATGGAGAGAACTTCAGGAAACAAAGGGAATCTGTCTTGAGAGGTGTTGTTTTGAATATAGTACACAAATCTGGTTGTAACCTAAGGATTCCAAGAGACAGCACAAATTTCTCTTTTAGGCATAGCGATTTGTGTTTTGCTTTCGTTTATTTATTTATTTTAAAGAAAAAGGCTAACTCTGAAATCTGAGGACATTGGAAGTTCCCAAATCGCTTGGCTTTATGTCAAGCCCTTAGGAGTACATCCAGGGTAGTGAAGCACAGGGACTTAGCTGCCAACACCCATTAACCTTAATGGAAATCACACAGCAAAGTCCCCACGGAGCACACTGAATATTTACCTCCTAATGTTCTTTTAATGTACGTTTTCTTGGGTGAATATTTACTGCAGAATATTAAATGTGAGATCCCTCTTTTTATGGGCCATTTGAAGTGATTGATTTTGTTTGTGCATTCCTGTATCTTTCCCCTTAATGGCTGTCTATCGTAATGGTCTCTGCCAAATGTTCTCACGTTGAAACAACAGAAGCCATGGATCGGCCAGCTGCGGCATTGGATTACTGTGGTCTTAAAAGCTAGGAGAAAGCTGATGACACAGCTGGGGAGAGAAGAAAAAAGTATGAAACATAATGAGTATGACTTAGGTTTCAAACACAATATGGACATTGAAGTCACTGAGGTCTGTAAACATGGTTTTGTAGTCATCTTTTATATCGGAGTTTGCATTTAATGGTATTGAGTGGTGTTAAGACTGACAGTCATGAAATGATAGCAGCAAGACAAGAATTCAACTGCCCACAACCAGATCCATCAGCACAATCTATCAGAATTTTAGGCATTAAAAAAATTGCTGTAACCACTGCCTAAGTGATAATTTCTTGCACTTACTTCACTGTGTTTTTTTGTTTTTTAATATGAACTTAACCTATCCTAGCTACGCGTAGATTTAAAACATTTCCCGGTGAAGCCAGGAATTTCAGAATTTGGTTACCTTTAACTCTTTTGAGTATTTGTGAAGGAGGAGTCAC
This sequence comes from Trichechus manatus latirostris, assembly GCF_000243295.1. Lineage (NCBI taxonomy): Eukaryota > Metazoa > Chordata > Mammalia > Sirenia > Trichechidae > Trichechus > Trichechus manatus. Next base: position 25,974,207 of record NW_004443939.1, on the reverse strand, counting down.
AAAAAAGATGACTCTATTAGGATGGTCTTCTTTTTTTTCTTTAAGCTAAAACTTGAAGATACACAGACATTTGAGCTATTAGTAAACTAGGTAATATAGTTACATCCTTAGATGTCCCAACTATGCCTTTGCAAATTTTACAAATATAAACATTGTCAAAGGACCATTTACATCTGAGCAACATAATCTCTTCTGGTGATGGTAAAGTTGGCCTATAAGTCAGTTGGATAAAATTCACATCATTTTTCATAAGTTCCTAAAGCATTATATGCTAACCAAGAGATTGTGTTGGAATAAGTCTATGGTCCCTTTAAAAACTATGAGAGCATCTAAAGACCACATTCCACTACGTTTTGGACAGACATTTCAATTCTACTGGCTTTGTACAGCTCAAGCCACACCACAGTAACATCAGGTTTGTTTTTACTTTGTGAATGTCTGAACTTTGTTTGCATCTCAACAATAAGACTCCTTATAATCAATGGTACTTCCCTCTCAACCTCCCACCCCCCGCCCCGTAGTTAGGGCAAGGGAATGGAATCTTAGTACTAATTAAGGAAAGGGAAAGGAAGTGGTAATATGAGAAATTTTTAATCATAAGCCAGATCGTGTTCTGTTAAACAGTATAGGTCTACATACATATATTTGCTGGTCCCTTCAAATCTAGCATTAGAGAAACTAATACCTTCTAGGCCACATGTAAAGAAAACACTGGTATACTTTTTCAAGAACCAATTTTGAATAGTACTTGTTTAAATGAAAATCTTTAATACTAATTGATCTTGGCTCTGAATACAAGAAGTCCTTCATACTCATCTAGACTAGGGAATGGCAGTGAATACAATCTAAGATTTGCAGTGAGTTTGAATAGTTCATAGGACAAGTGAATTGTGTGTTAGAAAACCTCCTTGAATTCTCTTCTCCTTATGGAGCTGCAGTTCCTCATTCTTGTCACTAGGGAACAACATGGAAGTAGGTCTTGTCCTTTCTTTCTTTTTTGTTTTGGTGGTGGTTGGCGGGGAGGGGGTGGTGCAAGAAGCACCGGGGAAGCAGGTGGTAGATTTTAGCCAATAGGGACCAGGTTTCTAACCGCAAGAGGGGGATAGGTAGTAGGGAAATATAAAAGGCTCCTCAAAATAATGGCCTGCTAATGTTGGAATCCATCATTCCAAGTGCAAAGTCCTCAAGAGGTCAATAAGAGGCTCATAGAATTTTAGATTTGGACTAAACTTAAGAGGTCACTGACCTCATTCTGTGCTAGGAAATTAGGGTTTAAGAAAGTAAAGTGACTTACATCAATTATCACTAAAGAAAACTATCTTTAAGTTTCTCTTATTAGCATTTTTTTTAATAACACAGTTTCTGGTTTTAAATTTTGTCATTTTGGAAGCACTTCTGCACATCAAAAAATGTCATAGCTATTCTTGCTTTAAAGGAGCAAATCTAGAAGTCAAGGGGTTCAAAAAATGCAACACAACATTTCCAAACCAAATACCAATTACATGCTAACAATGAGCATTGTGAACATAGTAACTCATCAACTCAGTTGCAGGCTTTCCCAATCATCATTCAGGATTAAAGGAGTAAGAAGCATAAATTACCAAATAATCATAATCCACAAAAATACTGGCCTACAGTGCACTAAAAAACTCAATAAATATTGGACATTTGCTTTATGAAAGTCAGTGGAGATGTGCTCTTCAGAAATCATGTCCATACTTTTAAGTGGCTTTTTACAAATCACACATACAGACTCCAACAGATGACAAAGATTATAGATCAGAATAGGATACAACTTGATAGAAAAATGTCTTTTGATGTGGGATTTCTATAAAGGAATGCAACTTATATTGTTGAGTTGCTCATGTTGCAGTTTTGAAGGCAATACTTAAAGTGATCCAAAATGTTTTTAGCCTTGGCAGCATCAGTAAAATTACTGTTAAGCTCCTACGGTAACCCCTTTGAAAGGGACAAAATTCATTAGGATGTGTTCATTCTGGAAAATTTCCTTAAAAACCAACTGCACTGCTCTGTAGTGACACCTGGTAGGCATCTGTCCACGGTACTTCCTGAGGAGGGAAGCTATTTCCTGCTACAAATTCTGTTCCCCTTTCCTGCCTGGTGACTTCAGGAAGTTCAGCGCCCTGGTGTCTGATATAGTGGGTACTTGGGATTATTGTCTGGCTGGTTCATTCCTCAGAACACAGGTTTAGTCTCAGGATGATTTATAGCAAGTGATTCTGGTTTCCAGTCAGGTTGAAAAAAGTGAATATTGAATGTCCGTGCCCAGTTCTTGAACACTCGCTTCTCTGTGATGAAGCGGTGATGACTGCCCTTCCTTCCACGCTCATGTGAAAGGTACATCGTACATTCATCAGGTCCAAAAGGTTCGTAATAATGATAAGGTACTGAAGGGTGATTGGGATCCCTGTGGGCAGAAAAGGAGATAAGTGATTAAAGAAAACAAAACAAAACAAAAATCCCTCGGACTGGTTAAGGCAAGATGTTATCTTTAAAAAACTGATCAGCACAAATCCTATTTTCTAGTTAAATGAATTTCAGCAAATGATTTTTCTAATGTTTAAACAATAAGCAAGTGGAGAGGTTTTGAGTTGCCTAAATAAATGCAGTGACCATCATTATCAAATAAAAAGATTACAAGTTTGCTGTAGGGTAGTTAGTTTCCCCAGATTTGAAACTACATTTCATGAAGACCCAACTTAGTTCTTGTTTCCAAACTTACCGGAAGCAGCTACAGAGTTATTTACGAAACTTAAAACAGATCATTTATGCCCCATCCCACAACCCCCCCAACCCCCACCACACACACAAAAAGTCACTGCCGTTGAGTCGGTTCTGACTCATAGTGACCCTATAGGACAGAATAGAACTGCTCCATAGAGTTTCCAAGGCTGTAAATCTTTATGGAAGCAGACTACCACATCTTTCTCCCAAGGATTGGCTGATGGGTTTGAACCGCCAACCTCTTGGTTAGCAGCCAAGTGCTTTAACAACTGCACCACCAGGGCTCTTCACAACCCCCCAAGCCATCTAGAGAATTCCTGATATACTAAAAGCATGTTCTAAAGGGCATCACACGATCAGCGCCTCTCCAGAATCTTGTAACCCAACTGGCCGTGTCCACTATGCTACAGACACACTGGCTTTTCTGGTCATCCACTCTCCCAAGCTCTTTCCTACCACAAGGCATTTGCAGCTGAGAGCAGTCACCTGCCTGGAACATTCTTCCTCCATTATATCCTCATGGCTCACTCCTCTCACCATTTGGATATCAACTGTCACTGCCTCTGACAGGCCTCACCTGATGCCTACCCTCTTTACTGCATCTTACTCTGATTTATTTTCTTTACATTGTCAATCACTCTGAAATTGCTCCTGTTGTTTGTTTATTGATTGTCTGTTCATGAGGCTGGGGCTTTGTCTTGTTCCTAGAACAGTGCCTGGTAGTTGCTCAATAATTAAATTTTGAATTTCTGTTATTGAGAGAAATTTATATGGAGTTAGCAAGTTAGTAGCAAGCCTCTTAAACAATTTCTCCTTTAAGTATGGAAAGTGGATGATCCTACTTTGACCCCACAGTAGAAAAAAGAAGACTTCAAACAGATGCCACAATTTTCCTCTACTTGCTCTAGATAGATTATGTACTAGTGTAAAAATCTTGTCTCTAAATAAATTCTAAATCCTCAGTCCCTATTGTGTAGCCTGGCAGTCCCCGAGTATCTCTAACTCTATATCCCCATCTCATCCACAAACCAAAAACACTAGCTCATTTCTTCAAGGTGGTGTGCATAAGATTAACATGTGAAGGTATGTGGGGGCTTTTATAGGATTACTAAAAGGTTTAACCTCAAAGGGCCCTGGTTTCAGAGACTGGTCTCCATTCTAGGCCAATCCACCCGCCTCTCTGTCTTTTTTATTTTTTTATTTTATTGTACTTCAGGTGAAGGCTTACAGAACAAATAGTTTCTCATGAAACAGTAGTACACATGTTCTTTTATGACATTGGTTAACAACCTCACAACATATTAACCCTCTAAATTCTCAACCTTTTTTTTTTTTGGTGAAAATACACATAGCCAAAGATACACCGTTTCAAAAATTTCTACATACACAGTTCAGTGACATTGACTACGCTCTTCCAATTGTGCTGTTATTCTCACTTAAGATGAAGGCTTACAGAACAAAATAGTTTCTCATTTAACAGTTACTACAAATGTTGCCCTATGACAATGGTTAACAATCTCACAACACATCAACAATATCCTTACTAAATCTTGTGTTCCCTATCACCAGCTTCCTTGTCCCCTCCTGCCTTCTGGCCCTTGTCACTGGACTCCTGTACCTCGTTAGTCTCATTTGGTTTTACAGGGCTGTCCACTCCCAGGCTGAACAGTGAACCTCGGAGGTAACTTTACCACTGAGCTAAAAGGGTGTCTGGGGGCCATACTCTCAAGGTTTCTCCAGTCTCCTTTAGGCCAGTAAATCTGGTCTTTTTTTTGTGAGTTAGAATTATGCTCTACATCCTTCTCCAGCTCTGTCCAGAACCTTCTGTTGTGATCCTGGTCAGAGCAGTCAGTGGTGGTAGGTAGCCGGGCACCATCTAGCTGCACTGGACTCAGTCCGGTGGAGGCCTTGGTAGCTGTGGACAATTAGTCCTTTGGACTGATCTTTTCCTTGTATCCTGTTCTCTTCATTCTCCCTTGCTCCCGAAGGGATGAGACCAGTGGAGTATCTTAGATGGCCGCTCACAGCCGCCTCTCTGTCTTTTGGAGTCTGGATGATAAGATTAGTCAAGACTGCCCAGTAGTCAAACCTCCCTGCCTTGAGCTACTCTCATCAACCGGCCTTGTTGTTAAGACTGAAAAGAGAAATGACCCAGGCTGCCCAGCTTCCTGTTAACCACAGTTCAGTGCCTGAATGACTAGGGGCCTCCCGCTCTGGTCACTTGGCTCTACTCTAATTACAGTAACTTGGTTTCTCAAGGATGCTCATCCTGTTAGACACCTATTCGTTTTCTTCAGAGGAGATCAATACATAAATGGCTTTTAGAGTAGCAACTTTCCTGAGGGCAGAGATCAAAGTCTTCTATCAAGAGGGGTGTCGGGTTTGTGGCTCTGACAACGGTACACCTTTGAGCTGCCTCTCCTTTTAGGTTAGAGTTCTTCCAGGAAGAGAGATTTATTTTTGTCATGCATCATTCCTCAACCTGACTTGGATGTGGTGCTGAATTAACACTTTGCATCACTAATATGCCTGTTTGGGTAGTATCTCATTTTCTATAGTGGAACATTGGATTCTGTTATGTCCTGTCTATTTATGATCGATTTCACTTATTTACTTATGCTAGATGTTAGAACTCCCTTAAAATTATAGTAGAAGGAATTTTCAATATAGAAAATGAATGCCAGGAAAAAATTCAGGTAGGAATTGACCACTATGAAGAAAAAGAAATTAAAACTTGTAAGACAAACCTTCCCAGATTCATGCAACATAATTTTGGGAACCATGCCAAATTAATGCTGCCGTGGGATACCCAGGGTTAAGCTTTTATTCCATCATGAATCAGGTTTTAATTCTAATTCATCCTAGTTTGGGACACATTATTGGCATCAATTTGACAGAGAGAAACAATTAGGTTACTAAAAATATCATGAAATTGATTTGGCACCTAGGAATAGAGGGTAATTGGAAACCACCTAAAGGATGCTATAGGATCAATTTCCTTCTTCGGGAAGATCATGCCTTTGAAGGAAAACTTATCTGGCTCCATACTGATCACCTAAAGGGAGAGTTAAATTGACATATTTTGTTATTATGATTTCAAAGGTGTCAAAGTAAGTCATTCTTGTAAATGAGGGTTGTTTATACACTTTAAACATCTGTTCAGCCAGCAGAAAGTGCTACATGGGTCCTGGGAAGGCAGGGCCATTCGGCTCTCACCACGGTGAGCTAGCCATCAGCAGAATCCACCACTCCACTCAGAAATCCCTTCTAGTTTAAGGTCATAATTCCTTAGAACTTTTCTCAACCCCAGCTCTCTAAAGGAGGTCACATCTTTCCTTCCTCCAGCTGACCCCAGTAAAGATAACAGTAAACATCAGCAGAATTTCCACTGCAAGCGATTGTAAAAGGGAGAACTCTGGTATGCCGGCTCCTGTTTTGGGCCAGGTGAGGCTGCGGGAATGGAGGTGTGGGTGGGAGATGATAATCACAGAACCAGTTCTCCCAGTGGGCTGCAGCCTGCCATCAGCACCCCCAAGGCCAGTAAAGGCACACATCTTACAGAATGATAAGAAGAAGGATTTTTTTTTTTTTTTTTAAAGAGAAAACAGGTAGGGAGAGTGAAAGAACTAACATTTAGCGCATATGGGAGCTTTGAAAAAATACCATTGCCTAGTCTCCATCCCCCGAGATTCTGGTTTAATTGATTTGGAGAGGGTTCAGGCACGGGTATTTTTAAAATGCCTTAGGTTTGAGCATCAAAATAAATAATGGCAGTACTGAATTGCAAACCCATAAATAAAATAAATATCCATGAGTCCATGGTGATTTTAATAACTAACTAAATAAATAAATAAGTGGGAAAGAAAGGACAGCATTTCCTTACAGAAGAATTCCAGTTATAATAAATGTAGGAAGAATGAGGGGAATAGAAAATCACCATTGGAACAATGCAGTAGTTTTTGCAGACAAGTTATCATCCATGATGAATGCAATGTTAATGGGGAAGAAGATAAGGAGAAACAGATTATTTGCATAATCTTAAGTATCTTATGACATTAAGATATTTATTAATGTCAAAGGGAAAAATAGTAACCTTACAATGAGGAAATCCAGCAGACACCACCTTAACCAAGTGAAAAGTTAACATTGCTAGTAATAAGACATATTGACATCATATGTCCTCTGCTGTAGCCCCGCTGGCACACTGGTTAAGAGCTTGGTTGCTAACCATAAAGGTTGGGAGTTCGAATCCACCAGCCGCTCCTTGGAAACCCTGTGGGACAGTTCTACTTTGTCTCATAGCGTCACTATGAGTCAGAATTGACTTGACAGCAATGGGTTTGGGCCCTCTGCTAGATGCACTGAGAAGCGAATATCACTTCTGTGGTATCCTTCTATACAATACATAACCTTCAGTCTAATAACATGAAAACATCAGATAAATCCAAAGTGAGCATTTCTACAAAATCGCTAACTATAAGGAGACAAGACAACTAAATGCATTGTGAAATGCTGGGTCAGGTCTTGGAGCAGATAAAGGACATTAATATAGTCTGTAGTTTATTAAAAGTATTGTACTGATGTTAATTTTTTAGTTCTGATTACTATACCATGGTTAAGCAACATGTTAGCATTAGGGGGAGCTGGATGTAGAGTACCATATTTTTAAGCACATGACGTGTGCCTTCTGTGTTTGTTTACCAACCACTCCCTCTCCCCACGAGGCATTTTCATAAGCACCGCTATGGCAATTTTTTTTACAAGTTGCTATAAAAAACATTAGCAGAATGTGCTTATGAAAATACTTCAAGCAGGGAGGGAGCAGTTGGCAAACAAATGCAGAGGGCTGGTGTTACTTCCATAAAAATATGGTATACAGGACACTCTGGACTAGTTTTGTGATTTTTCTGTAAGTCTAAAACTATTTTAAAAAACAATGATTTTTTAAATTCATTTTTAAAGAAGCTCCTTAGGAGATTCTAATATGCAGTTAGGCTCAGGTTTGAGACCACTAACTTAGTAAGTACCTGTTAAGCTAGGTGTTTAATTTACGTTAACTCCTTTACACGTCCATCAGCCCTTTAAGGTAAGTATCGCAGGTCCACGTTGGTAGGTGAGCATCTGGCACCTTGGTAGGAAGTCCAGTGCCTGGCTTTAAGCATCCAGCCTCACTCACCCATCTGCTAGACTCTACCCTTTCGGCCCAGAATGCAGTACAAAGTACTCCATCCATACAAACTTATTTAATCCTCATAACATTCCTACAAGAGAGGTACTAATATTACCCCTATTTTGCAGATGAGAAAACTCAAGCACAGGGAATTGAAGACATTTTGGTCCAAGATTTGGACCAAGGCTGGTTAACCCCAAAGGCTGTACTCTTAAAAGTGAGGCTCCTGATCCACCAGATGGGGTCTCTCTACTTATGGTGCTCAGGTTCCCTCTGTGACCAGTAACACATGTGTGGGAGCGACTTTGTCCTGCTATATTCTCCCAAGTCCCTTGCTATTGGGGTGCTCAGTGCATGGTGCTCACTCAATGCGACTGGTTAGGGTGACAGGAGAGGCCTCATGTCCGCTAATATTCATGGCAACAAGGGTTTGTAATGTTTCATTTTTGAGTCTTCTAAAGCTCCCAACTCATGGCAACCTCATGCACAATAGAAGAAAATGTTACCCAGTCCTGTGCCATCCCCATGATCCGTTGCGGATTGGATGATTGTGACCCCATAGCGTTTTCATTAACCAATTTTTTTTAATATTTAATTTTTTTTATTGTGATTTAGGTGAAAGTTTATAAAGCAAATTAATTTCTCATTAAACAGTTAATACACAAATTATTTTGTAACATTGGTTGCCAACCCCATGATGTGTCAACACTTTCCCCTTCTTCACCTCAGCTTCCCTGTTTCCATTAGTCCAGTTTTCCTGTCCCTTCCCACCTTCTTATCTTTGTTTTTGGGCTGGTGTGCCCATTAGTCTCGTATCCATGATTGAGGTACAAAGCATGACCCTCACATGTGTTCTTGTTGGCCCGATACCCACTGCTGTCAAGTCGATTCTGACTCATAGTGACCATATAGTACAGAGTAGAACTGTCCCATAGAGTTTCCAAGGAGTGACTGGTGGATTCGAACTGCCAACATTTTTTGGTTAGCAGCCGAGCTCTTAACCACTGCGTAATCCTTGGCTGAAGGGTGACCCTCAGGAGTGACTTCAGTACTGAGTTAAAAGGGTGTCCAGGGGCCATCACTGACTGATTTTTGGAAGTAAATCTCCAAGCCTATCTTCCTAGTCCATCTTTGTCTGGAAGCTCCACTGAAACCTGTTGAGCATCATAGCAAAACTCAAGCATTCACTCAAGGATGGGTGGTGGCTGCACCTGAAGTGCACTGACTGCGAACTGAACCCAGGTCTCCCTTATGGAAGGCAAGAATTCTACCTTCCTACAGTAGCCTTTCCTAAACTACTTGCCCAGGTCTCTGAGACTCACTGATTCCCTTACTCTGCTGCTTCAGTGTCTTGCTCTTGGAGCTTCCTTAGAAGCAAAGCTGCTATACACATTGGAAATCTGTGGAATAACACTCGTATGTCTGAAAGTGCCTACCCTTCATGGGGCAAAGAGCCAAAAGGAATCACTTAAAACCCTCTCCTGCCACTGAATCAGGACACTTCAGGTGGTGCCATAATGTCCAATAATGGATCAATAGGTATTCCATGGTACCCACGGGGGAGAAGGTAGGGAATAAAAATAGTGACTTATCAGTGACTGTTAAAAGTTGGCCAAATTATGGCAAAGTTGGAAGAAACAAGAAACATCTAGGAAGAAATACAACAATGTATTTTAAGTCTCCTTCATAAGATGTAAACCCCACAGGTGGCATTACCACTCCATACCAGTCCTCTGTAAGCCTCTGCTTCTACACGGTGGACTGTCGCCAAGTAGGAACTTTCCCTGTTATGCTGGAAGCTTTATTAATGTTCACTAGCTAATAATTCTAGCAGAATCAACTCTCTGATATTCATGATACCTTTGAGATGTCCTTCACATTATGGATGAGATATTAATTTAGTTCCATGACAGTGATCACTCTGAATCATTACTCCACTAATTAATACTCAAGAAATGATGGGTAACAGAGTTGTAAACTTGGTTATGTGCTAAGTATGACTGGAAATAAGATTTTTAGGTAGAATTTAAATGCTTAGCCCCTTATCATCACAAATAATTTACAATGGAAAATGATATTAAGAATACTCACAGTAATGTAGTTTGGAAAGCAATGATAACAGAGCTTCTCACTGCAATTTATAGTCCATCAGAGAGAATAGATTTGGCTTCCTATATGGATATGGCATGATTTAAAGGTCTACTGTCCAGATTAATACATTTTGATGCTGTCTCTGGTGTGATATGGCATTAATTTTCTCCAGCTTTCTGAACACTGATGAGGCTTGGAGTCTGATTATGGAAGCAGAGTAGGGGACTGATGTCCAAGCTTCTCTTTGAGGACCCAAGGCAGGCTGATTATGAGATGTCGGTCCTCCTCCAGGGTGGTCACTGTTCACTTCTGGGGCCTCTCAAAATTTGAATTTGCACTTTTCTAATTATGTATTTCATTATTTGGCATTTTTGGTTTCAAGGTAAGTTCAGAATCAGTATCTTAAAAGTTCCCCAAGGAAAGGAAGATTTTTAAATTTATTCATTGAACCAATACATACTTGTTATAGATTGAATTGTGTCTTCCAAAAAGATATGTTGATATCTGTGAATGTGACCTTGTCTGGAAATAGGGTCTTTGAAGATGTAAGTAGTTAATATGAGGTCATATGACAATAGGGTGGGTCCTAATCCCGTCAGACTGATATCGTTATAAAAGAGGAGGAGAAACACAGAAAGACACACAGAGGAAAGATGCATCTATCAGCCAAGGAATGCCAAGAAACACTTGGAGTTAGCAGAAGCTGGAAGAGACAAGCGGATACAGACAGGATGGTTCTGCCAGCACCCTGAATTCAGACTCCTAGCCTCTAGAACTGTGAGACAATACATTTCTATTTTTATAAAACACCAAATTTGTGGTATCTTGTTACAACAGACTTAGGAAACTAATAGAGTTCTGAATACATACTATGTGCCAGACACATTGACAAGTGCTAATGATACAAATGAAGATTGGAGTGTGGCCCCTCCTCTTAAGAAGCCTACAGGTGAATGAAGGGGATCAACAAATCAATCAGAGTGATGGATCAGGGATGGAGGTGGCAGAAGGTCTAGCAGGGGCACAGATGGAGTCTGAAATAGACAGGAGGTCAGGAAAAGCTTCAAGGAAGAGAGGCTGCTTCATCTGAAACAGTTGAGTGAAGAGTTAAGAACTTTGGCTCTCGAGAGCCCTGGATTCAAATCCTACCTCTGCTGCTTACCTGCTTTATGACCATGGCAGCCTGTTTCATGCCTTTGAGCCTTGTGTGTGAAATGGTGATGATAATAGCATTTGCCTCATGAGATTATTATAAACATTCAGTGAAATACTACATGTATTTATGATTAACATAAAACAACAAGTATTGTGTGATTCCACTTATATTAAAAAAATCCAGAATAAGTAAATTCATAAGGACAGAAAGTAGATACCAAGGACAGGGGTTAGGGGGGAATGGAGAGTTATTGCTGAATGGGTCCAGAGTTTCTATCTGGGATGCTGAAAAAGTTTCGGAAACAAATAGTGGTGATGGCTGCATAACACTGTGAATGTAATTAAATGCCACTAACTGTATATTTAAAGAAATGGTTAAAATGGCAAATTTTATGTTATATATATTTTGCCACAATAAAATTTAAAAAATATTTATATAATTAAATTTAGCATTAAAAATGGAAATAGCTATATTGAGCCCTATGGGAAAACATGCTCATTTCTAACAAGATTGCCTACTTTATTGAATAGCAAATTTTCACTGCCCTTTAGCCACTAGAATTAGCATCTGGGATATTTAAGAAGTAGCAGCACGTGGGCAATTTCATAAATTTTCAACCTGAGATGAAGTAAAAATAGGTGAGTCTCATCCTTTATGCTGGCATCAAAGTGTTCAGTGCTGATCCAACTGATGTGGTTCTTTCTGGAAGAAGGGAAAACCAATCTGAGGAGGTGAAGTCTTGTCTAAGGGCAGATTATTTAAAGCCCTGTTGGAAGAGAATTATCTGCTTTGTTTTACTCAGTTTCTCCTGTATTTTACAACTGATTTGTTTCCAGTTTCTGTTTCATTATTCCTCAATAAACCTCATGGAAATTAAAAAAAAAAAAAAGTATAAGAGACTAAAATGGTATGTAGAAGACAGATCCTGAAGGGCTTGTGTGCTAAGCTAGGGAGTGTGAATTTGGTTCTAAAAGTTTTGGGGAGCCACTGAAAGATATTAAGTGACAGGATCAGATTTGTTGTTTTATTTAGTAGCACAGTGATGTTTGGAGAGGAAAGAGAAAGACCAGAGTTGGAGACAGAAGTCAGGAGAATATCACGGCAGCAAATGAGGAAAAGGTTGCATATGTCAAATGACTTTTAGTCAGTATTTGATTTTGCAGTATATGCTATGCCTCTCATCTACCACCAGGGCCAATTATACGTACACTGCTTCAACGGCTTCCATTCATGGGTTGAAATAAGAATGTCGGGCTATAGTTCTTCCCACAGAGCCTGTGGGAGGTGACTAGAAATTTTCTTGCCACTGAATGACTCCTAAAATTAACCCAAGCCTTTTGAGTGAAACGAGAAGGCTAGCCCTCCAAAAGAGCTGAATAGGAAAACGACAGCTCCTGGGATGTAGAGGCAAATGTCCTACCCACACATATCTCAAAAATCAGGCACCCAAAGGTTCCTTAGTTGTTCGCTCTCCCAAGATATAATTCAACCCCTACTTCCTCTGCCATCCTCTCCCCACCTTCACACCATACATACGGCAACTACTACTATCTTTGGGTTACTGCCATCCTAAGCCATTAGAAATGACTTCAGGAGTTAAATTCAATTCCTTGTCCTATGTGCCTTGGTTTCCCTGGCAATAAGAAGGTGATGAGTAAACGCTCCTGAAAAGTGTGTGAGATTTTGATTTAGATTGGAAAGCAGCATGATTATATCTTAGACCAGAGGTTGTCTTATTTGCCATGGGATCCCTTGTTAAAAAAACACAAAAACAAATTATACAAAGGCCCACATGTAAAGCAGTTAGAAGTGAGTCTGCTTTTGATAAAGTGGGATGGTGGGGGTTGGGGGACCAATATTCTATTATCTTGGCTCCTTGCTCCAGTCCCTGTCTTGTTGATAGGATAAGTGGACTGCAAGTGTTCCTCAGTGTATAGTTTGAAATTTAGAGAAGAACATTTCAATAACGCTCAATGGGTCAGGTGCTATTGACAGGCAGAGAGTGAATAATATCGCCCACTAGGTCCTTTGTGTAATCTTTGGTATCTCATGACCGAACTGCTTTCAGCTGAGACTCAGGCAACTAAAGGCAGAGATCCCATCTCACTCATCTTTGATTACCTTGCCAGTGCCCAACACGAGTTAGTTGAATGAATTAAAGTCTCTGTGGTTAATTTAGTAAATGACTTCTTTTGAAGAGACTAATTGCGTCTTGGAGCCCTGGTAGCATAGTGGTTAAGAGCTTGGCTTCTAACCAAAAAAGGCTGGCAGTTAGAATCTAATAGCTGCTCCTTGGAAATTCTACGGGGCAATTCTACTTTGCCCAATAGGGTCACCATGAGTCGGAATCGACTTGACAGCAGTAGGTTCTGGATTTTGTTTGTTTGTTTGTTTTGTTTAACTATGTCTTATTGGGGGCAGCAGTGGTTCAGTGGTAGAATTCTCACCTTCTGTGCAAGAAACCCAGGTTCGATTTCCAGCCAATGCACTTCAAGCACAGCTACCACCTGACTGTCACTGGAGGCTTGTGTGCTGCTATGATAATGAACAGGTTTCAGCAGACCTCCTAGACTAAGACAGACTAGGAAGAAAGGCCTGGTGATCTAATTCCAAAAATCAATCAGCAAAAACCCTATAGATCACAATCACCAGGCAGCGTTTTACTCAGTTGTGCGTGGGGTTGCCATGAGCTGGGGGCTGACTTGATGGCAGCTAACAACAACAATTATGAACAGTTAATTTTCCAAAATGAACAGTTGGTGCTCTTTGCTTGCAGAATCTGGCTGCATTGGCTAATTCTTTATTTAGTGGGAGACTGGGCACTTTAAGGAAGCAATAGAATGGCTAGATACACTGTGAAGGTCTATCTTCCCTCAAGGAACATGAGACCATGTGAATGGTGAAGAAAAGTGAAATCCAGCATCCAGTTCCTACAGGCCATTCATCCCTCCCTTTCCAACAACCAGCTTTCCCTCCCCCCCAACTGAGCATCATTACTTGGTATTATCTGGGCACCACCTTAAAAGGTGCTAATAATGGATATCCACAGTTGCAGATCAGTGTGTCCTTTTAACTGGTAACTTACTGTATGCTTAACATACACTGTGACTATGCCACGAATTCTTCATCTATTACCTCATGGAATCATCATATAAACTCTTGAGGTAAGTACTATCATCAACACCATTTAACAAATGTGGAAACCAAGGTTTCTGAGACATAGAGTCATTAATAACTTCTCTAAGGTCATTAAGCCTCCATAAACCTGTTGCCATCGAGTTGATTCCAACTCATTGTGACCCTATAGGACAGAGTAGAGCTGCCCCATAGGGTTTCCAAGAAGCAGCTGGTGGGTTAAAACTGCTGATCTTTTGCTTAGCAGGTGAGCTCTTAACCACTGCTCCACCAGGGCTCCCATTAATCCTCAATGAGGTCAAGTAGCTTTCTAGAGGTCACAGCTTCTGAGAGGCAGAAATAGGTATTCTGACTCATATACCAATGCCCTTTGGCTACAGCACTAAGAGGGAGTGGAGCGCAGGGTCATTCACTCACCTATGTTTATGGAGCACTGCTATATGCCAGAACAGTAAATATAGACTGTCCTATGCACTAGGACTCCAACAATGAACCAAACAGCCCAAAATTCCTATTCTCAGGGAGTTTACATTCTGGAGGACTAGATCAGCTCACAAAACCTTTACTTACCACTTTGGGCCCTGGTGATCTCTTATCTCCTTAAGTCCTAGAGGTCACAGCACATGTACCATGCTTTTTTTTTTTTTTTAATTGTCTGGTGTGCCCCTTTAGTCTCATTTTGTGTTATGAGCCTGTCTAATCTTTGGATGAAGGGTGAACCTCAGGAGTGACTTGATTACTGAGGTAAAAGGGTGTCCAGGGGCCATAGTCTTGGGGTTTCTCCAGTCTCTGTCAGGCCAGTAAGTCTGGTCTTTTTTTGGTGAGTTAGAATTTTGTTCTACGTTTTTGTTCAGCTCTGTCTGGGACTCTCTATTGTGACCCCTGTCAGAGCAGTTAGTGGTGGTAGCCAGGCACCATCTAGTTGTACTGGACTCAGTCTGGTGGAGGCCGTGGTAGTTGTGGTCCATCAGTCCTTTGGACTAATCTTTCCCTTGTGTCTTTAGTTTTCTTCATTCTCCCTTGCTCCTGAAGAGGTGAGACCAGTGGAGTATCTTAGATGGCCACTCAGAGGCTTTTACGAGCTACTCACCAAAGTAGAATGTAGAACATTTTCCTTAAAAACTAAGTTATGCCAACTGAGCTAGATGTTCCCCAAGACCATGGTCCCCACAGCCCTCAGCCCAGTAATTCGGTCCCTCAGGGAGTTTGGATGTATTTATGGAGCTTCCATGACCTTGCGTTGTACAAGTTGTGCTGGCTTCCGCAGTATTGTTGTACCATGCTTTTGGCATTTAATAGATTTGCCCTCTTACAGTTGTCTGCCAAAAGGATTCAGCTTCTTTCAAAATAAAGATGAGATAAGGAATGGTTAGACTAGTAACAGGACTGACTGACAAGTTGCTTTCTTATTCTCTGATGGCAGACACCATTTGTAAGAGTAATTTGACTCTTGGATGAGTACTGCAGAAAGCCACCTTCTTTTGTATTCACAGGGCAAGTGGCTTTGCTATGTTCACTATATTTGTTGTGGGTAAGGCTTATCATAACCTCTAGAAGCCAAAAGCTGTGTCCTGTTTTTTGAATCCTCCACAGTGTTTGAAATCTTTCGGGGCAACTCTCAAGTGCTGGGTATAATGTTGATAATCTTTACTGAGCACTAACCATATGCTAGGTATGCTATCAAGCATTTTGCATCCATTATCTCATTTAATCCTCACCATAACCTACTTGCCCTTACTATTTTCTTTACAGATGAAGAAAATAAGGCTCAAGGTCACCCAGTTAGGAACTGGCAGAGCTACATTTCAAATCTACTTCTGCTGCCCCCAAACCGAGGCTCCTAAGCACCATGCTAGGTGCCTGGTGGGTGGTTCAGGCAACATGTTTCTGGAAATGAAGAGTCAAGGAATTTAGGAATAAGTCTGTGCTGCTCCTGGTCTTTCCCTTTTCACCCTTCCCAAAACAGGCATTATGCCTTAGAGGAGGATTTTCCCTCTAGCCCTAACCCTCGCCACCAGATGGCACTTAGCAAACTTCACTTTCCTGAGGAACTCAGGGTTCTTTTGAAGAGTTCTTGCAGAAAGCATCTTGTGAGAAAAAGCCATCAATTCTCTGGAATGGTAAGATCAGAACAGAAACCCAGAGCTGGCTGCAACATCTAGCGCATTGACATTATCTTGATTTCCTTGTGAGTATCATTACATAAAGTGTTTCCATCCTACTGTACATGAAGTCACGATGAACTAACTCTGAGTAAGAGACATGACAGGTTAACTTGCCTTTCATTTGTTTTCCATAATAAATGGAATATTTCCTTGATCACTCTAAGCCATTAACATTTCAGTTTATTCATGATTTTTATCTCTGGCATCCTAATGGCAATATTACATAATTATATCAGCAGTATAGACATCAACTATGACAGCTTTTTGCATGCCCACAAGTGGTGTTCCCACTGCCTTTGTTAGTCTGTTGATTTGAGAAGGCGGTTTGCTTTTTTTATACCCTCTTAAGTACTTTTTGCACATGGGTTGTTGAACAGGGAGACCAGATCAGGGAGATAATTGATGAGGAACAGGATGAGGATCCAAGCTAACTCTTACCATTTGCTTGCCATGTGCCAGGTGCTGTTCCAAATGCTTAACATGTATTGACTTATTTAATCTGCCCACAACTCTATGAGGCAGAGTCTATTATTATCATCACATCCGTTTTTGTAGATGATGAAACTGAGACACAGAGAGATTAAGCACCTTGCTCAAGGTTACATGATTAGTAAGTGGCTAGGCTGGGCTTTGAACCTGTGCCACCTGGCTCCAGACCACACTGCATTATGTCACCAGTGGGGATAGGTGAGTCCAGGCAAATGTCAAAGCCCTCCTCTGTCCACATATTTCCTTCTCCTTCTGGTGACCTGGCTCTTATATACAAACTAGTCCTGCTGCTGTGTTGGGCCTTTGGGTTTAAAAGGGTAGAAGAAGAGTGACCAAGTGGTAATGGCATGATTAAGTATTCTTTCTCATCGTTGCTTCACACCTCCAAATTGTAGCTTTTGCCTAAAGGCCCATGGCCTTCAAGAAGTTGTTAGATTTATAAGACACAGAAGTATAAGCAAATACAAATTTTAACAAGCAAGTTTAAAATGCCTCCCACCCTAGGTTTTATCATTTAAAGATCAGGATTGAGCCCAAGTGCAGGTCATCAGGCATTCTGAAAAACTAGGGCACTTTCTGAATTTATTGGCATCACTACTTCAAATTATGGGCATATTTTCAAGCAGGCTTCCACAAATCAGACCCTGGATACTCCTCAGGACATCTGCTGGTACACACCAAATTCTGCCTGGGCACATGCCAGGAAGTAACTTAAGGTAGCAACCAAGATGCATGCATATTCCCTTTAGCTTGATACATCAAAATAATTAGGCCTGTGCTCTTGGCCTTAGAAACACAAACTGAGGCTGCAGTTGTGGCAAGGAAAAGAGGCTCAGAGGAATACTTTAATTTTAGAAAACAGGCCCCACCATCAAGGGAATTGCCCTCTTTAATGCATTAAAAAGTACCACATTCCTTTCAAATAAGGAGAAAACTAATATTTAATGCTTTTAATATTATCATTAATAATATGCCAATTATTATGTTGCTTTTGGCTGATAAATATTCACAGGATAAATGAAGCCCACAAGATGGATTACTTCTCCAGCAGTACGAACAAAAACTTTCAATATTTTATATTATATAATTAAATGCTGTTTGTTGTTTCTAGAACCAGGACTTGGGACATGTTAATTAATTGCTCCAAGAAGACAGTTAGACATGTTTTGTGGTTGCTATTGGGAATCAGATATTTATAAACCCTGCACACCACCACTGATGAATTACACTTGCAAAATAAATCCTACCTGCAGAAGTCTGGGGGCACCATTCCATAAACATTTATCCTGTCACAGAGCTCCAGCGCAATCGTCATCGTGAACCAGCCAGTGCTGAGCCAAGTGTTGGAGATCTTCCTGGAAGGAACAACAATTAAGTCTGCAGGCTGGCAAAGTAATCATACCCACTCCTGTCTTAAATCCTTTATGGAGCAAGGCTGACTATAAACTCTCTCTCTATCTCACTGTCTGGTAAATATCTAGGATTTTACCAAATAAAAATATTTTACCAACACTGCCATATTCCATGGCAGAATGATAATTGATGTTGATGCTCCCCCATGGTGAATTTGTGTCACTAAAGGATGCTCAAGGGACTTCTACATCACCAAAAATGATGATCAACGTTACAGTGTTTAAGCGCATGCTGTTGTTGTTGGATGCCATTGAGTCGGTTCCAAGTCATAGTGACTCCATGTACAACAGAAGAAAACACTGCCCGGTCCTGCACCATCCTCACAACTGTTGTTGTGCTTGAGCCCATTGTTGCAGCCACTGTGTCAATCCATCTCGTTGAAGGTCTTCCTCTTTTTCACTGACCCTGTACTTTACCAAGCATGATGTCCTTCTCCAGGGATTGGTCCCTCCTGATAACATGCCCAAAGTATGTGAGACATATCTCACCATCCTCTGTTCTAATGAGGATTCTGGCTATACTTCTTCCAAGACAGATTTGTTCGTTCTTCTGGCAGTCCATAGTATATTTAGTATTCTTCACCAATACCATAATTCAAAGACATCAATTCTTCTTTGATCTTCTTTATTTGTTGTCCAGCTTTCACATGCAGATGAGGCAGCTGAAAACACCATGGCTTGGGTTAGGCACACCTTAGTCCTCAAGGTGACATCTTTGCTTTTTAACACTTTCAAAAGTCTTTTGCAGCAGATTTGCCCAGTGCAATGCGTCTTTTGGTTTCTTGAATGCTCCTTCAATGGGCGTTGATTGTGGTTCCAAGTAAAACAAAATCCTTGACAACTTCAATTTTTTTCTCTGTTTATCATGATGTTGCTTATTGGTCCAGTTGTGAGGATTTTTGTTTTCTTTATGTTAAGGTGTAATCCATAATAAAGGCTGTAGTCTTTGATCTTCATCAGTAAGTGCTTCAAGTCCTCTTCACTTTCAGCAAGCAAAGTTGTGTCATTTGCATATCACAGTTTGTTAATGAGTCTTCCCCCAGTCCTAATGTCCTGTTCTTCTTCATATCGTCCAGGTTCTCGGATTATTTGTTCAGCATACAGACTGAATAAGTATGGTGAAAGGATACAATCCTGAAGCACACCTTTTCTGATATTAAACCATGCAGTATTCCCTTGTTCTGTTCCAATGACTGTCTCTTGATCTATGTACAAGTTCCTCATGAGCACAATTAAGTGTTCTGGAACTCCCATTTGTCCCAATGTCATCCATAATTTGTTATGATCCACACAGTCAAATGCCTTTGCATAGTCAATAAAACACAGGTAAACATCTTTCTGGTATTCTCTGCTTTCAGCCAAGATCCATCTGACATCAGCAATGATATCCCTCATTCCATGTCCTCTTCTGAATTCGGCTTCAGTTTTGGCAGTTCCCTGTCAATGTACTTCTGCAACATTTTTTGAATGATCTTCAGCAAAATTTTACTTGCCCGTGGTATTAATGATATTGTTCAATAATTTCCACATTCTGTTGAATCACTGTTCCTTAGAATGGGCACAAAAATGGATCTCTTCCGGTCGGTTGCCCAGGTAGCTGTCTTCCAAATTTCTTAGCATAGACAAGTGAGCACTTCCAGCGCTGCATCCATTTGCTGAAACATCTCAACTGATATTCCATCAATTCCTGCAGCCTTGTTTTTCACCTATGTGTTCAGTGCAGCTTGGACTTCTTCCTTCAGTACCTTCGGTTCTTGATCATATGCTACCTCCTGAAATGGCTGAATGTCAACCAATTATTTCTGGTATAATGACTCTGTGTATTCCTTCCATCTTCTTTTGATGCTTCCTGTATCATTTAATATTTTCCCCATAGAATCCTTCAATGTTGCAACTCAGGGCTTGAGTTTTTTCTTCAGTTCTTTCAGCTTGAGAAATGCTGAACATGTACTTCCCTTTTGGTTTTCTAACTCTCGGTCTTTGCACATGTCATTATAATACTTTACTTTGCCTTCTCAAGCTGCCCTTTGAAATCTTCTGTTCAGCTCTTTTACTGCATCATTTCTTCGTTTTGCTTTAGCTACTGCTACTTAATTCCTTATAAGATTACAATCTCTGTGTAGAAGACAACACTTTATTAACCAGAATACTTGACCAGCTAGAAATCCTAATTGTTCTCCAAGCAGGCTAGATAATGAAAAACTTATTAAATACGAATCGACACATAGATATCTATCTACCTATCATCCATCTATCTCTCTTATCTGTCTACTTATCTACCTGTCTGTCTATCTATCTCTCTGTCTATCTATCTCGTCTATCTATCTGCAGAAGCTTCCCTTCAGTTAGACTAATTAACATGAACATTTTGACTGAATGTCTTCCTTAGAAGAAGTACATTCATTTGGGAAAAGTTAACGTGAGGAAAAGGGCCACAGGGATGCTTATGTTTAATTATTTGTTTTATTTTACCTCAGAACTTTCAGAGCTTTACGAAGATTTGTTATTAGAAGACCAAAAATTGACAGCATTTTAAGGAATGAATCTGTGCATTCTGACATTCATGTATCTGCCCATTCAAACATCTGTACTGAGCTCCACCCACGTGTCAAGCCTAAGGATAAATGTGGAGACACAATATCAGGGCCTAATTTGACTCTTTGAGAATGACTCCGTTGGTCTACCATGCTATGTTGCTGTGAATATTAATTTCAATTCTTCGGGGGTTGCTGCTTTTACTTTTTTTCAGTGCTTATGGCATGCCTCATTAGCCAGTTTCAAACACCTTATCCCCAAGGTCAGACTGTCTGACTTTGCCCGGCCATAGTACCATATGCGATGTGAATACCAGAGTGGCAGAAAAGCTTTTGTACTTGGAGAATGTAGCACCCCTCCCTGAGAAGGGAGCCTTTTATTAAACAGTTTGCATTCTTTTCATTTCACATAAGAGCTCAAAAAAAAAAGAAAAGAAAAGGAAAAAAAAGGGACATTTTAAGGAATCTTTTGTCTTGTCAAATGTCTGACAGGCATAGGTGATTTGGTCATTCCTAAATTCATGGCTTCAACTTTCTAGCTCTGACTCCCTTTGCTCACTTTTTTCCCCCCCATTCTACTGTATCCTGACCCAGTAATATCACAGGAAGGACATTTAAAGTTGAATCTTTAGGAAATTTTAAATGTCCTTCCTGGGATATTATTGGGTCAAGATACAGCAGAACGGAAAAAAAAAAAAAAAAGAGCAAAGCGAGCCAGAGCTAGAAAGTTGAATCTTAAAGAGCGCTGGTGGTGCAGTGGTTAAGCACTCAGCAGCTAATTGAAAGATGGGTAGTTCGAACCCCCCAGCCGATCCATGGGAGAAAGATGTGGCAATCTGCTTCCATAAAGATTACAACCTTGGAAACCCTATGGCACAGTTCTACTCTGTCCTGTAGGGTCGCTGTGAGTTGGAATTGAGTTGACCCAAAGGTTTGGGTTTTTTTTGTTTTATGCCTGTGGATGTAATCCCATTTGGGAATAGG
Organism: Trichechus manatus latirostris; assembly: GCF_000243295.1. NCBI lineage: Eukaryota > Metazoa > Chordata > Mammalia > Sirenia > Trichechidae > Trichechus > Trichechus manatus. The sequence goes on along the minus strand of NW_004443939.1, from coordinate 25,952,326 downwards.
GTTTTCTTTGTTCTGTTAATGAAGCTGTATCTGTGTATGATGTCTCTTAAACCTAATGACTTTTGAGATACAAAAAGAGCAGATTAGACACAGAGAGAAGCAAGCACAAATTGGGGAAAGAAAGACGCCATGTGGAGATTTCCAAGGAACTGAGGAACGCTGGTGTTAGGAAGCTGAGACAAGTATCTTCCCAGAGAACCTACAGAGAGAGACTTCCCCTGGAGCTGGAACTCGGAATTCAGACTTCTAGCCTCCTCAACTGTGAGAAAATAAATTTCTGTTCTTTAAAACCACCCACTTGTGGTATTTCTGTTACAGCAGCACTAAGAAACTAAGACAAACGGGGAGGATGTGGGGCTCAGGAGAAGAATGAGACACACTTATGTCCCCAGAATAACTGATCTGGGAATCAAGCCTGTATTCCTATGCTTTTAGAGCTGCTAGAAATGCCAAGGAATCTTTTCTTGGGCCAGGAACTCCCCCATAATTTTGGCTTTTTGTGTGTGATGCAGTACAGCCTGAAACACAGGAGGATGTGGCTCTACAGACCAAGGTTTTGTGGGTAAAAATGGGGAGAATACACAGTGGAAGACTAAAGAAACTAAAGTGAAGAGTTTTTTAAACTGCCACTTAAAATTCCTTAGACTTCCTAAATAATAGCCTTTTGGGATCATATGCTATGGAAATGCAACTGCTTTGTGCTGTCTTTTCAAAAAGATTTCAACTCCTTTTCCAACAAAAGAGTATCTACTGTTTTTACACTTAATCAGCTATAATGAAAGAATATGAAGAGCTGTCATGTGCTTATTAGGGAAAATTATCAGATATTCTTTTATATGATGAAGTAACACACTGAGCTGATAATTCTATAGTGCATACTAAATTACAATTAAAGGCCTTTCTGCTCCACCAGAAACTCATTTATAATCTCTATGGAAATATTCTTCCTCAAGTTATTTCATTTATGCTTCCTTTATCTAATTACTATAATATTGGTTCTGAATCATATTTTCCTAATGTACCCTTATTCAATTATAAAGTTATTTTCAAGTACAGCTACTTTCTAATATCAAAGACTACCACTTGGCCATCTATGTCATTTGTCACGCTTCTTAATTGCAGATAGTTCTGAGCCATTTCTTTCTTCCACTTTTAACTAGAGTGAAACTTCTATAAATCAAAATCAATTGAATTATCCTACTTCTTCAAAATAATAGCCTGAAATGATTACGAGATATGCAAAATTAGATATTCCACACTTGGTGTATCTTCAACACATGCTACTGTTTTGTTGGGTTTCCAGAAAATCATACATTTAGGAAATACTATTGGACCCTAGAGGTTTTGTGTTTTAATGTACAGAAATAGTTTTGTTCTAAATGGCTGTTTCTGATTAAGTTCTTCTAGACTGGAGCAGGTTGCAGGTTAAGAATTGTTGTTGTCAGGTGCGGTCTAGCTGTTTTCGACTCGGTAACATCATGTGACAGAGTAGAACTACCTCATAGGGTTTAATTGGCTGTAATTTTTTAAAAATTTTATTTTATTTTTTTGTTGAGAATATACATGGCAAAACATACACCAATTCAACAGTTTCTACATGTACAATTCAGGGACATTGATTACATTCTTTGAGTTGCAACATTCTCACCCTCCTTTTCTGAGTTGTTCCTCCCCCATTAATATAAACTCACTATTCCTCTAAGGTTACTATCTAATTTTTTGAGTTGCTGTTGTCACTTTGATCCCATATAGATAGTTCTTAAAAGAGCATAATAATCAAGGCAGACAATTTTTCCTAGTTTAACTATTGTGCAATAGTTTCAGAGGTATCCAGCCTCTATGGCTCCAGAAAGTCTGGAGTCCATGAGAATTTAAAATTCTGTTCTCCATTTTCCCCCTTTTGATCAGGATTCTTCTACAGAATCTTTGGTCAAAGTGTTCAGTAATGGTAGCTGGGCACCATCCAGTTCTGGTCTCATGGCAAAAGAAGCAGTTGTTCATGCAGTCAATTAGCTACATATTTCATATCCACCTTCCTCCTCCTATTCCTGACTCTCCTTCTTCCTCTGTTGCTCTAGGTGAGTAGAGACTAATTGTCATACCTTGGATGGCTGCTTGCAAGCTTTTAAAACCCCAGGCACTATGCATGAGCTCGGAGGTAGAATAGAAGCACTACACATGTTATTAGGCCAATTAACTGGGATGAAACCATGACCCTAAACCTCCAAACGAAGGAACCAAATCTCTTGACTATAATCTTTATGGAAGCAGATTGCCAGGTCTTTCTCTTGTGGAGTAGCTGGGTGGGTTCGAACTGCCAACCCTTTGGTTAGAGAATATTAAGCCAATATTAGCTTTTATAAGACAGTTTCCTAAGGTCAGAGGCCCAAAGCTTGTATAAGTGACAATGTATTTTGGTACCCTATATATTTGTGACTGTGAATTCCCTGAACAGGGACTGTGTAGACACCCTGCAGTCTGTGGAAAGGGAAATTCAGTGGTTAGTCTACAAAGAATTGGCTCCTTTCTCACCAGCCCCTCACCAGGATGATAGACCTGGTGAACAAGAAGTTGTCACTGCCCAGAACTTACTAAATTGGATTTGCCGTATGTGATGTTGTTCCATAATCTCTAAGTGACCAAAGGGTAGAATGACTTTGTCTCTGTGTTACCAATTTGAAATCATCTGTTAAGAAGATCCATAAGCAATGGGTTACAGTCCTAAACAGCTAATACTACAGTAGTCTTCCAATAATATTTAAATTTATCAGTCATTTTAATTCAGAAGAGAGGTGTTTTCTGTTGAAGAGAGTGTTTATAGTTACTTCAAATCTTCCAACCAGGAAAAAAATGAAACTGTAAAAAACTTCCCTCACTCTTTGTCCCTTATAAAATACTTTTTTACCTAAATAGCTCATTCATAAGAGTGACGTTGTTGTTAGGTGCCATCGAGTTGGTTCTGACTCATAGCAACCCTATGAACAATAGAACGAAACACTGTCTTGTCCTGCGCCATCCTCACAATCATTGTTATGCTTGAGCCCATTGTTGCAGCCACCATGCCAATCCATGTGGTTGAGGGTCTTCCTCTTTTTTGCTGACCCTATACTTTAGCAAGCATGATACCATTCTCCAGGGATTGATTTCTTCTGACAACATGTCCAAAGTATGTAAGATGTAGTCTCCCATCCTTGCTTCTAAGGAGCATTCTGGTTGTACGTCTTTCAAGACAGACCTGTTCGTTCTTTTGGCAGTCCACGGTATATTCAGTATTCTTCACAAACACCACAATTCAAAGGCATCAATTCTTTGGTCTTCCTTATTAATTGTCCAGCTTTTGCATGCATATGAGGCAACTGAAAACGCCATGGCTTGGGTCAGGCGCACCTTAGTCCTTAAAATGACATCTTTGCTTTTCAACACTTTAAAGAGGTCTTTTGCAACAGATTTGCCTAATGCAATGTGTCTTTTGATTTCTTGACTGCTGCTTCCATGGGTGTTGATTGTGGATCCAAGTAAAATGAAAACTTTGACAACTTCAATCTTTTCTCCATTTATCATTATGTTGCTTATTGGTCCAGCTGTGAGGATTTTTGTTTTCTTCATGCTGAGGTGTAAACCATACTGACAGCTGTAGTCTTTGATCTTCATCAGTAAGTGTTTCAAGTCTTCTTCACTTTCAGCAAGCAAGCTTGTGTCATCTGCATAATGCAGTTTGTTAATGAGTCTTTCTCTAATCCTGATGCCCTGTTCTTCATATAGTCCAGCTTCTCGGATTATTTGCTCAGCATATAGATTGAATAGGTATGGTGAACCCTAACGCACACCTTTCCTGACTTTAAACCATGCAGTATCCCCTTGCTCTGTTCGAACAACTGCCTCTTGATCTATGTACAGATTCCTCATCAGCACAGTTAAGTGTTCTGGAATTCCCTTTTTTCGAAATATCCTTAATTTGTTATGATTCACACAGTCGAATGCCTTAGCATAGTCAATAAAACACAGGTAAACATCTTTCTGGTATTCTCTGCTTTCAGCCAGGATCCACCTGACATCAGCAATGACATCCCTTGTTCCATGTCCTCTTCTGAATCCGGCTTGAATTTCTGGCAGTACCCTGTGGATATACTTCTGCAGCCGCTTTTGAATGATCTTCAGCAAAATTTTACTTGCGTATGATATCCTTTGATAATTTCCACATTTGGTTGCATCACCTTTCTTGGGAATAGGCATACATATGGATCTCTTCCAGTCAGTTGGCCAGGTAGCTGTTTTCCAAATTTCTCGGCATAGATGAGTGACCACTTCCAGTGCTGCATCCATTTGCCGAAACATCTCAATTGAAGTTCTGTCAATTCCTGGAGCCTTGTTTTTCGCCAATGTCTTTAGCGCAAGTTGGACTTCTTCCTTCAGTACCATCGGTTCCTGATCATATGCTACCTGTTGAAATAGCTGAATGTCGACCAATTCTTTTTGGTATAATGACTCTGTGTACTTCTTCCATCTTTTTTTGATGATTCCTGTGTTGTTTAATATTTTCCCCATAGAATCCGTCACTATTGCAACTCGAGGCTTGAATTTTTTCTTCAGTTCTTCCAGCTTGAGTAATGCTGGGCGTGTTCTTCCCTTTTGGTTTTCTATCTCCAGGTCTTCGCACATGTCATTATAATACTTTACTTTGCCTTCTCAAACTGTCCTTTGAAATCTTCTCTTCAGTTCTTTTACTTCATCATTTCCTCCTTTTGCTGTAGCTACTTGACGTTTAAGAGCAAGTTTCAGAGTCTCTGTTGACACCCATTTTGGTCTTTTATTTCTTTCCTGTCTTTTTAATGACCTCTTGCTTTCTTCATGTATGATGTCCTTGATGTCATTCCACAACTCGTCTGGTCTTCAGTCATTCATTAGTGTTCAACGTGTCAAATTTATTCTTGAGATGGTCTCTAAATTCAAATGGGATATACTCAAGGTCGTACTTTGGCTCTTGTGGACTTGCTTTACTTTTCTTCAGTTTCAACTTGAACTTGCATATGAGCAATCGACGGTCTGTCCTGCAGTTGGCCCCTGGCCTTGTTCTGACTGATGATATTGAGCTTTTCCATCATCTCTTTCCATAGATGCAGTCGATTTGATTCCTGTGTATTCCATCTGGTGAGGTCCATGTGTATAGTCACCATTTATGTTGGTGAAAAAAGGTATTTGCAATGAAGAAGTCGTTGGTCTTGCAAAATTCTGTCATGCAATCTCCAGCATCGTTTCTATCACCAAAGCCATATTTTCCAACTACCGATTCTTCTTCTTTGTTTCCAACTTTGGCATTCCAATCACCATAATTATCTATGCATCCTGATTGCATGTTCGATCAATTTCAGACTGCAGAAGCTGTTAACAATCTTCAATTTCTTCATCTTTGGCCTTAGTGGTTGGTGTGTAAATTTGAACAACAGTCATATTAACTGGCCTCCCTTGTAGGCATATGGATATTATTCTATCACTGATAGTGTTGCACTTTAGGATAGATCTTGAAATGTTCTTTTTGACTATGAATGCAGTGCCTTTCCTCTTCAAGCTGTCATTCCCGGCATAGTAGACCATATGATCGTCCAATTCAAAATGGCCAATACCAGTCCGTTTCAGCTCACTAATGCCTAGGATATTGATGTTTATGCATCCCATTTCATATCTGATGATTTCCAATTTTCCTAGATTCATACTTCATACATTCCATGTTCATATTATTAATGGATGTTTGCAGCTGTTTCTTCTCATTTTGAGTTGTGCCACATCAGCAAATGAAGGTCCCGAAAGCTTGACTCCATCCATGTCATTAAGGTCGACTCTACTTTGAGGAGGCAGCTCTTCCCCAGTCGCATTTTGAGTGCCTTCCAACCTGGGGGCTCATCTTCAGACAATATCAGACAATATTCTGCTGCTATTCATAGGTTTTCACTGGCTAATTCTTTTCAGAAGTAGACTGCCAGGTCCTTCTTCCTAGTTTGTCTTAGTCTGAAAACTCAGCTGAAACCTGTCCACCATGGGTGACCCTGCTGGTATCTGAATACTGGTGGCATAGCTTCCAGCATCACAGCAACATGCAAGCCCCACAGTATGACAAACTGACAGACACGTGGGGAATATGAGTGATAGTCTTTTTTATTTGTGGCTTTTAGGAGGCAGCCTGGGATGACGATCAGGATCCTTACGTGATTTACTGGCTGGGCTAGACATCTTGCCTGCTGGAGCTTCAAGAAAGGAGGGTATAGTGGGCAGTGGCGGGCACTCTCTGTCCTCCCTGTCCCAGACTCAATGCCCACTCCTGCCTGGACAGACCCTCAAATGGTCACAGGGTTTCCAGGCTTTATAAGGAAAACTTCCACGCCAAGAATTTGGAGACACTGGAGTTTGGTCTTTCTTTAAATTCTGCTCTCCAACAACTTGCTGCTTCTTGTGGCATGGAATCAGTGCTTAAAATTCTTTATTTCATTAATCATATTCATTTAGTTTTAAGATAAAAAATTTTCTCAACAACAGTTTTTCCATCTCAAAGTGTGTGTGTGTGTTGGGGGGATAAATTACATCATTAAAGTTACATTAGTTATAAAAGTAGGTGTTTTAGAATTAAGGAAACAAGGTAATCTAATCATTAGACCAATCCCATGAGGTAGTCACTATCCTCTTTTCAAATAAAAGGTCACCGAGTCTCCAAAACACACGGCCAGTAAGTGATTGAGCCAGAATTTCATCTCAAAGCTCTGTATTTGGACTATACTGTGTTTTAGACTACACTGTTCATGACCCTTCATCTCCCTGTTTTATCACGGGTCACTCTCCCCTTCTTCCCCAGCCCCTCTCAATGCAGCCATAGAGGACCTTCCTCCACCCACTGCCCATTCTCTCACCTCTGATCACTTGTATCCATCAGGAAGGCCCAAGGTCTTTCTTCACTTGGTGAAATATTCTCAGCTAAAGTCTCAGCTTAAATATGCCTTTTTGAGAAAGCCTTTCCCTCATCTCTTAGACTAGGGATTTTCAAAATATTTCGACCTACAGACAGAAATATATTCTACATCATGATTGGGTGTATATACATATACATATATTATATATAGGTCCCTGGGTGGCACAAAGGGTTTGTGCTAGGCTGCTAATGTAAAGGTTGGCAGTTAGAACTCCCCAGCGATGCCACAGAAGAAAGGCCTGGTAATCTGCTTCGATAAAGATTGAAGCCCAGAAAATCCTATCGAGCAGTTCTACTCCATCACATGGGGTAGATCACCAAGAGTCAGAATCAACTTAATGGCAAGGGTTTTATGTGTGTGTGTGTGTGTGTGTGTGTGTGTACTGTATATGTGTATACACACACACACATTAGGTTTTTATTAGATGTTTTTCTTTTTTTCCTCATTTTATTTTTTAAAGTATATAATTCAGTGGTTTAAAATATATTTAGAGTTGTGCAACCATCACCATTACCTAATTCCAGAACATTTTCATCACCCCCGAAAGAAACTCCCATATATGTATACATTTTCTTCGTATATGTGTATTTATATGTATAAAACCAAAATAAAGTTTTCATGAAACAATACTTTGTCTTACTATGTGGGATGCATGCTGATATTGTCTTTTTTATTCCATTCCACCCCATTTTTTCCCATTACATTAAAAAAAATCTTACAGTGACTTTCTATTGATCGCATATCCCATTATTGAATTGTAACCAACAGTCTGGAAAACACTGTCCTAGACCATGTCAGAGCTCCCTGCCTCAGGTATCACAGCACCATCTTCTTCCCCTCACATGACCCTCAGCACACTGGTCATTACACAGTGGATGTCTGTCCTCCTTATAAACTTCATGTTTGTGAAGGCAGGGTCCAGATCTGTCTCGTTGTTTGACAGGTTCCCAGTGCAAGGCACAGTGCTGAGCAGGTAGTAAGTACTCAATAAATATTTGTTGGATAAATAAATTTTTGCCTTTGAAAGGCAAAATTACACCCACACACTTCTTTTTGCTTTGTGTTCACCTGAATGAAATGAAACTCAACAAAGCTGTTATCTCACACTCACTACCAGCGTAGGCCAGCAGCTGTAGCCTCTTCCTCAGAAATAAAACTCTGGGCCTGAATTATCCATACAGTTGTCTCACTGCTTCATTTCCTTTTGTCTTATGCATTCAGTTTGAGCACCCGAGTCGCCAGGGGTACCCTACAGGTGACCTCTATCAAGGATATGAGCAGTGGGGTCTGCAACAAAGACCCTTAGCAAAAGATACGCTCCATGTTTCTGTACCTGTCTTTGCCAGTCTCCTGCTTGAAGAGCTCATCAAACTGCAGCATCTTGTGGCGCGTGATCATGAAGGCTTTCAGCCGCGGCAGCACCTGGCTCAGGAGCTGCAGGTTGTTGTAGACCTGGCCCTTGCCGTCCCGCCGCATGTAGCTGCTGGGGCCCCAGAAGATGAACACGGTGCCCTGGTTCACGTTGAGCAAGTCATGGCGGTTGCGCAGGATCCTCTGGATGCTGGAATGCGCGATGACCCTCAGGCTGGTGCGATTGCCAACATCGCACCCGTAGCCGCGCGTGGGGGCGTCATTCATGCGGATGACACACTCTGTCTGGTCAATCTGGGTGCCTTGCCGGCTGCGCAGCAGATGTCCTGAGCTTGTCACCAGGGCACAATCCCTGCAGTGCATTTTCAGGGGCTGGAAGGCAAGGGGAGGAGGACAGTGTCAGGGGCAAAGGGATTAACCTCACTTGGCACCTGCAGGCTACTTCTCTGCCTCAGGAGAAGGGTGCCCATCCCTTCTTCCTCAGAGTATATCCCTTTTGCTACTGCTTCATAGATCCTTATATTCTATTCCAAATTGGTGACAGGGAAAGTTGGAATAGAAAGAGCTAGCATTGGCCTGTCAAACATTGGACTAGGAACTTATACTATGTCACCGAATCATCGTGTCAACCCAGCAAAGTTGCTATTCTCACCATTTAACAGATGAGGATATTCAAGCTTAGAGATGTTAACAAATTTCCCAAGTATATATAACTAACTAATAATAAAGTCATGTTTTCAAACCCAAGTCTTTCTGAATCCAAAGTTGCCCCCCCGCCGCCACCCCACAAGTCAAAGAAAAGCCTAGTTACTAGTTTTGATGCTCTTAATTCACCTTATTGAGAGTTAAGCATTCATCATTATTCTCGGATGTTGTACACATATGTTTATCCTAAATGTCTTAGTCATCTAGTGCCACTGTAACAGAAATACAAGTGGATGGCTTTAACAAAGAGAAATTTATTTCCTCATAGTAAAGTAGGGTAAAAGTCCAAATTCAGGGCATCAGCTCTAGGGGAAGGCTTTCACTCTCTGCCGGCTCTGGAGGAAGCTCCTTCTCATCAGTCTTCCCCTGGTCGAGGAGCTTCTCAGGTGCAGGAACCTCGGGTCCAAAGGACACTCTGCTCCTGGTGTTGCTTTCTTGGTGGGATGAGGTCCCCCACTCTCTGCTTGCTTCCTTTTCCTTTTATCTCTTGTAAGATAAAAGGTGGTGTAGGCTACACCCCAGGGAAATTCCCTTCACATTGGATCAGGGATGTGACCTTATTAAGGGTGTTACAATCCCACCCTAATCCTCTTCAACATAAAATTACAATCACGAAATAGAGGAAAACCACACAATACTGGGAATCATGGCCCAGCCAAACTGATACATTTTCGGGGGGACATCATTCAATCCATGACACTAAATACACATCGTCTCAGAATCACTGGGAAATGACAGGCAATGTGTAATCCCTTGACTCTATAATTTTGAAATGACAGGATTGTTTCTCCCACTTTAAGGGAACACAGAGAGAAAGTGAGTTGGTCCATCTTCATAAAGCTAAAGAAAGCCCTAAGTTCAGCCCCATAGACTTTATGTAGGGTTCCAGTACCTGAGTCAGCCTCTCATCTGCAGTGAACTTGTGCCATATGGAAGCCTGGCCATGTGGTGCTTACCACAGACAACTCCAATGGCAATGCTTATTTCAGTGCCCTGGCACACAAATGATTTGATTTCTGGACACCTTAATTCTAACAAATTAAACTTTCCTCTGTTCACGTTTAATGAGAAATATCTCTTAGTTGCTGTTTGAAGATAATGTAATTACAGCTTGAGGCTAAGGCCAGCAAGTGCACAAGAAAATGACAATCAAGACTGTTCTGAAGGGAGTAAACAGCAAAATGGCGCTCTAGGCAGAAGCACCACGCCGTCCCTCCACAGCAAAGATCCGAAAAACTAAGCTGAACAGAGAAAACAACAATCCTGAAACCCTAAAACATCAAATAAAGAGATAAAGAACTCAGCCAAGCACCAAATGGAGTGAGAAAACTGACAGAGAACGGAGAGAGAGGAGAGATTCATGCAGAGGTCCCCTATCAGCTAACACAGCATGGATCTGCCATCTTGGACTCTTACCAGAGACCAGCAAACAGAGGGTACAAGAAAGCAGCTTCACGGAGCTTCCAGTGGTAGACAAAACAACCGGTAATTTGCAATATTTACTTTCCCACCTCCCACCCTACTTCACCCCCACTCGGCCTCCTCTGCTTCCCGTGGTGACAATCTCTTGTCCAGGAAACACCAGCTGCTTGGATTCCACCCACCCAAACGGGCCGGCTCTTTGAGTGCCATCTGTTGGCTGCTGGTGTTGCTTTTTTTCCGCTTCTTTTGATTTTTTCCTTACCTCTCACCACCTCCCCCTCCTTTCTCTCAACTACCTGGCTCCATGCACCATCTTTGCTTCTTCCTGAGAGGCTGTGGACCTCCGTTCGAGTGTGGAGCTGCTTCCTGATCTGGGCTGCTGTGCTGGTGGGATCCCAGAGCTTTTGTTCGTTTGTTTTGAATTGTTTGTTTGTTTTATTTTCCTTTTCTTGAGTTGGGAGCCCGTTCTGGCCAGGCGGTGCTGCGTGGCTTGGAACCTACCTCCTTGGCTTGCACAGATGTGCAGGGGGATCCCTGAGGACATTTCTTTTTTTGTTGGTTTTTTTTTTTCTTTTCTTTTCGCTCTTGTTTTGGGGGCTTTTCTTGTTCTCTCTTTTTTTTTTTTAATTTTAAATTTGTTTTGTTTTCTTTTCCCACTTTTTTCCTTTTTGTCTTTCTTCGTTACTCAGTTTCTTGTCTCTCTATATCTTCCTTCTCTTTCTGTTCCCTGAATACTTGGCATTGTATACCTCTACGCCTTCTAGCCAGGCTGTACTGCAACACCTGAGAACAACTTCCCCAGACCTCACAGCCGCACGGGTGGGATCCCTGGGAACTTTGCCATTCTTTTCCCTTTATGATCTTTATTTATTCAT
>NW_004443939.1:25864861-25926531 GCF_000243295.1 Trichechus manatus latirostris | reverse complement strand
ATGTAATTGATTTTTTTTCCTTGCTCTTTCTGTTGTTAATTTCTACCTTGATGGCATTGTGGTCAGAGAAGATACTTTGTATTATCTCAACATTTTGGATCTTGTTGAGGATTGTTCTGTGGCCTAAGATGTAGTGTGGAGAACATTCCATGTGCATTGGAAAAAAATGTGTATTTTGCAGCTGTATGGTGGAGTGTTGTATATATGTCTATGAGGCCAAGTTGGCTGATTGTGCCCTTTAGGTCTTCTGTATCTTTGCTGAGGTTCTTTTTAGATGTTCTGTCCTTTACCAAGAGTGGTGTGTTGAAGTCTCCTACTATTGTGGAACTGTCAAATTCTCTTTTCAGCATTGTTAGAGTTTATGTATTTTGGAGCCCTGTCATTGGGTGCGTAGATGTTTATTATAGTTATGTCTTCATGATGGATCGTCTGCTTAATCAATATGTAGTGTCCTTCTTTGTCTTTTGTGGTGGATTTTGTTTTATAGTCTATTTTATCTGAGATTAGTATTGCTACTCCTGCTCTTTTTTGGTAGTTGTTGGCTTGATTTTTTTCCAACCTTTGATTTTTAATAAATTCACATCTTTGTTTCTAAGGTGTGTCTCTTGTAGACAACATATTGATGGATCCTGTTTTTTATCCATTCTGTCACTCTCCGTCTCTTTATGGGTGCATTGTGGCCATTTACATTCAGTGTAATGACTGATAGATGTAAGTTTATTGCTGTGAGTTTATTCTGTGGTGCTTTTTTTTTGTGGTACTGACTTTTTCTTTGTTGCTGTTAGTCTCCTATGCTGAATTCCTTTTGCTTGTGGATTTGTTTTTCATTTTTCCATTTTTGTAGGTTTTGTTTTTACTGAGACTTTACGTTTTTCCTCTTTATTTTTATAAGTATGTTTGTTAACTTTCTTTGTGGTTACCATGAAATTTACCCTTATCTTTCTAAGTTTGAAGTAGTCTATTATTACTTGGTATCATGTTGCCTTCCTCTCCATTAGAAGGTTCTATACCTACACCGTTTATTCCCTCTTTTATTGTTCTGATGTTGTTGTCATTTACAGATTAATTGCTCTGATTACCTGTTGTATTTCCTTTCATTTTGGATAGTCCTTGAGAGTTCATTTCCTAGATTAGTATCCAGCTGGTACGATCCTGCATCCTAGATTCAGCCTGTGAGCTGATGTTGTTTGTTCTGAGATTGAAGGACTCTCTTTAATAGTTCTTGTAATTTTGGTTTGGTTTTTACATAGTCCCTTAATTTTTGTTTATCTGGAAATGACTTAATTTCACCATCATATTTGGACAAGAGTTGCAGGATATACTATTCTTGGCTAGCAATCTTTTTCTTTCAAGGTTTTATATATGTCATCCCATTGCCTTCTTGCCTGCATGGTTTCTGCTGAATAATCTGAGCTTATCTTATTGTTTCTCCTCTGTATGTGACTTTTTGTTTTTCTTGAGCTGCTCTCAGGATTCTTTGTTTTTTTTTGATTATGATATGCCTTGGTGATTTTCTTTTGGGGTCTATCCTATATGGGGTTTGTTGAGCTTCTTGGATGGCCAGCTTTTCATCTTTCATGATATTGGGGAAGTTTTCTGTCAGCAGTTCTTCAATGATCCTCTCTGTGTTTTCTGTTTTCTTCCCCTGTTCTGGAACTCTGATCACTCGAAAATTTTTGCTTTTGATTGTATCCCACGTAATTCTCAGGATATCTTCACTTTTCTTTGTTCTTTTTTCTGATTTTTCCTCAAACAGGGTTGTATCCAGGTGTTTGTCTTCAATTTTGTGGATCCTGTCTTCCACCGTTTCAAATCTGCTCCTCAATCCTTTCATGACACTGTCCATTTCTGAAATCTTGTTGTTAGTCTTTTGGATTTATAATTGTTGTTTTTTTATGATTTATAGTTTTGAATTTATTTTGGCATTTTGTTCTTGCATTATTTTTATGAATTCTTCCTTTTTTTGCTTGTATTTTCCATGAATTTGTCTATTTTTTCTCATTTATGTCAGCTTTTTGCTTCAACTGTTGGATAGCTCTGAACATCAGAGATTTGAATTCCCTATCATGTAGTTCTAGTGCCTTTTCTTCTGCTGGAAAGTCATCTGGTATTTTATTTTGGACATCTACTGGAACCATCCTGTCCTGTTTTTGTAAATTTTTTTATATTGTCTGCTGTCTTCGGGGCATTTGGTAGTTATTTTCCTCATTTATTGATTGTAGATTTGTTTGTTTCATCCGTCTTTTTGTTTTATTTGGCTATGTCTGAGCAAGCGGGCTGTGTGTTCTTTATTGTTTGCTCTTCTGTGGGCTCAATACTTTTCACCTCCTTCTCCAATTGGCAGAGTCAGTTGCTCAAATATGGTACAGCAGGCAGGTCTAGCTGAAGAGGAGTTGCTGGGATGGGTTGTTTGTGGCACTTACTATGGCCACCAGGGTGGGCCAGTAATCAGCTCAGGGCAGGTTCTGGTAGGCCATGCCTGGGCTGCTAGGTGGTGTGATGTTCAGCGCATGGTGCAGGTAGGCAGGATGGAGGGGGGAGACTGTGATGTGTGAGGCTAAGATGGGTATGGGAGAGAGCAGAGAGGAATGGGAGCTGAAAACATACAAACAGAAAAGAGTACTAGGGGAGCATGCCATTGGAGTGGAGAGTTGAGACACTATGGAATAAAAAGAAAAGAAAAGAAAAAAATGAATAAATAAAATTAGAAAGAAAGAAGAAAAGCAAAGCTCCCAGGGATCCCTCTGGTGTGGCTGTGAGGTCTGGGGTAGAGGTGTCACTCAGCGCCAGGTATTCAGGGGAAAGGAAGAGAAGGAAAGTATAGAAAGACAAGAAACTGAGTAATGAAAAAAGACAAAGAGGGAAAAAGAAAACAAAATAAGAAAAAATAACAAGAAAAACAGAGAAAAAAGCCCTCCCCCACCAAAAAAAAAAAAAAAAAAAAACCAAGAAAAAAGAAATGCCCTTGGGGATCCCTCTGTGCATCTGTGCCAACTGAGGGGGTAGGTCCCAAGCCATGCAGTACTGCCTGGCAAGAATGAGCTCCCGATTTGAGAAAAGAAAAAGAAAACAAACAAACAAACAATTCAACACAAACAAACAAACAAAAAGCCCTGGGATCCCACCAGTATGGCAGCATGGGCCAGGCGGCAGTTTCACAGCCTTTCAAGAAGAAGGAAAGATGGCGCACAGAGCCAGGTATTTGAGAGAAAGGACGGGGAGGTGGTGAGACGTAAAGAAGAAATCTAAATAAGTGGCAAAAAGCAACAGCAGCAGCCAACAAATGGCACTTAGGGAGCTGGCCAGTGTGGGTGGGTGGAATCCAAGTGACACTAGAGTGAAGGTGGTGCTTTCCCAGCCAAGAGACTGGCCGCAGGAAGCAGAGCAGGCCGAGTAGGGATGAAGAAGGGTGGGGGGTGGGAAAGTGTATATCGCTGGTTACCGGTTGTTCTGTCTCCTGCTGGAAGCTCTGTGAAGCTACTTTCTCATACCCCCTGTTCATTGATCTCTGATAGGAGTTCAAGACAGCAGATCCATGCTGCGTTAGCTGATAGGGGACCTCTGCATGTATCTCTGTTCGTTCTCTCTTCTCGGTCAGTTTCTTATTCCATTCGGTACTTGGCTGAGTTCTTTATCTCTTCATTTGATGCTTAGGGTTTCAAGATTGCCATTTTCTCTGTTTGGCTTAGTTTTTCAGATCTTTGCTGTGGAGGGATGGTGTGGTGCTTCTGCCTATAGTGCCATATTGCCTGGAAGTCTCAATTAGCTAATATTTGGGTGTTCAACATGTGCTGGGCACTGTTCTGAGCTCTTTATATAATTGTATTAATTCTTCAAATAACAGTATAAGGTAGATACTATCATTATCATCCTCATTTTACAAATGAGACTACTGAGGCATAGAGAAGTGAAGCAACTCACTCAAGGTCATACAGTTAAAAGTGGCAGAGCTGGGATTTGAACCCAGGCAGTCTGGTTGCAGAGCCCATGGAATTAACCATTATGCCACTGCAGTAGAGTAGAGTCGGGAGAATACATGCCATGGAGGTTTGCTTTACTCCTTGTCTACCTCCCTTCCTCACTTCCAGAAACTCATTGATACTATTTCTTAAACAGTAGTGTTGGTACTGCTCTTAGGGCACTAGGCTAAGTGGATGTAGTAAAAATGACAGAGTTTACTATCCAATGCCTCCGTTCCTCAGGCACTTGCTTACAATTGATTCATCTGACTAGAATCTCAACTCCATGATGGTGAAATGTGGTTAAAATCAAACCTCCATTTGAGGAACGATCACATTCTAGATTCCCAGAAATTGCCCCCTATGCCCTTTGGGAACCTGCTGGCCTAGGATTAAGAGTCTCCTCTAAGATTTATTCAATGAACATGTTATTGTTATAGTTGTTGTGTGCCAGTGAGTCAATTTTGATTCATAGGGACGCTATATGACAGTAGAACTGCCCCATAGGGTTGATGTTCCAGGCACTGACATCTCAAGGAGTATACAGTACAGGGAGTGGATGCCTCCCAGACAAATAATTATAGGACCCTGCGGTAAGTACTATAATATAATTAGACACAAGTGTCATGGGAACAAAGATGAGGGAGCATTTGAGCCTAGCTAGAAGAGATAGAGAGGTGGGAGAACAACCAGGAAAGGATTATGCAACGGAACCAACAGATGAGACCATTTTTAAAAGGAGGTTGTCTTAATTTCTTAGTGTTGCTATAACAGAAACACCACAAGTGGGTGGCTTTAACAAACAGAAATTTATTTTCTCACAATTTAGGAGGCTAGTCCAAAATTGGAACCCTGGTAGCCCAGTGGTTAAGTGCTACAGCTGCTAACCAAAACTTCAGCAGTTCGAATTCACCAGCTGCTGCTTGGAAACCCTATGGAGCAGTTCTACTCTATCCTATAGGGTCGCTATGAGTTGGAATTGACTGCACAGCAACGGGCAGTCCAAATTTAGGGTGCTGCCTCTAGAGGAAGTCTCTCTGTGTCCACTCTGGGTAAAAATCCTAGTCTCAGTTTCTCTATCTTTTTCCCCATCCCTGCTTGCTTGCTTCTGTGCCTAATCTGCTCTTTTTATATCTCAACAGTGATTGGCTTAAAACATACGCTACACTGGATATGGCCTCATAAACATAACAAAGAAAATTCTATTCACAAATGGGATTACATCCAGAGGAATAGGGGTTAGGATTTATAACACTTATTTTGGGGGTACGCTATTTGATCCATAACAGAGGGAGTTGTCAACAGTGTCATTAACCATGACAGAATGAGTAAAACAAGGCTTGAAAAGTATTTTTTGGACTTGGTGACCTCGGACAATATAGTCTCAGTCGAGCAGAGGTGACAGAAGTCTGATTGTGGTGGGAGGTGAAAACGTAGAGGCTGAAGCTTGGCTTGGAAGGGCTGAGGGGGAGTCGATGGTGGAACAAGGCAGATCCACAGGACTGACTTTGACATTTAGAGTGACCAATCAACGCGGTTGCCCATAGTTGTCCCAGTTTTAGCATTGAAAGTTCTACATTCTGGGAAACCTTTCAGTTCCAGGCAAACTGGTACAGTTGGTCACCTTAGTGCCACTCATGAAAAAGCCCATTTTAAAAAAAAGTACAAAGATGACTAGGGTTATTTGTAAACTGCATGTTATTAATAATGATTAGGGTCAGGAGACCCAGGGTCTAAAACGGACTTTTTTAAACAAACGAGGTACTTAATGTTCTCATTGGTTAAAGAAAAAGGTGAGGGAATCAACTAGATACTTGTGGTCAAATGACATTCATTTGTTTATTCATTCAAAAGACGCTTACTAAGCACTTAAGTACACCCCTGAGATACTATATTAACTCAGTACATTTGCTTAGTAAGGCCACTTTGTAAGATTTCATCCCAATGGACCCTGCGGCCATGGAACCTGCCTTTTCTCATCAGCCTCTTCTAGAACTATCATCCTAAATTTTCCAGTTTGATTTGTAGTTTTCAATACATTGTGCCTATTACTACTCAGAAAAACATTTTGAAGTAAGGTTCCAGGAGCACCTCTTTCGCTCTTAATTAATTACTCTGCCTGTGATTCTCACAGCTGGAGGCTAGTAGACAGCTGAAGTACCCAAAGACCTCTCTCCTTTGCCCACCCGAGTCAGGGGAAGACCTTTTGCAGGGAAGGCCAAGGTTACTGACCATGCCACACAGACTCTCTGTTGCCCTTGAGTTGACTCCAACTCTGCTCCATGGGGTTTTCAATGGCCGATTGTTCAGGAGTAGATCGCTAGGGATTCCTTCTGCAATGCTTCTGGGTTGGACTCGAGCTTCCAACATTTTGGTTAGTAGCTGAGCATTGAACGTTTGCACCATCAACAGACCTGTGATTACTTACAAGAAAAACAAAAAAACTCACAGCGACCCTATAGGACAGAGTAGAACTGCTGCAAAGGGTTCCCAAGGAGCACTGGGTGGATTCGAAATGCTGATCTTTTGGTTAGCAGCCGTAGCTCTTAACCACTACGCCACCAGGGTTTCCAAACAAAAACACTCCTGGGTCCACCCAGTCCCAGAAGTCCCTCCCACATGATTCCTGCCCACCCGCCTTAGCTCTGAGGCGTTGATTACCTCAGGCACCAATACCCATTCTTTGAATTGTGCAGATGCAACAAACAGTGCAAAAAAGACTGAAGTCTGGATTATGCCTTGAGTGCCTTTTGGTAAGTGGTGCCAATAAAATGACAATCACTGCTCTAAACATAATGTTACACTTCCAACAGTCGGGAAGAGCACGTACCAAAGGCTGAATCGCTCCCAAAGAAGGAGGAAACGAAGTCTGTTCTCTGCATTCAGAGGGACTGATGATGGCTTGGGGGACAGAATGACTAAAAATCCTACCAACTGTGTGACCTTGTTTTCTCAAAATGTCTTACAGTCCTCTGAGAGAGCCCTGTTCCTCCATATCTCAGAACCACTATAATTCTCAGCGTCTTAATGATATGGGTGGAAATAGTCATGCCTTGGTGAGTTAAGATTCCTGATGCACTATTTACATGTACTTCCCTTAAGCACTGATATGCTGGGTTGATGAATCACTTAGTGAACCACAGGAAGGCGAACTTGTGGCTCTGCCAGTGAGCCTGGGAGATGAAGCACCATTGAGGACTTGGAGGGGAGGCGGCTCCCAGGGCCCTCACTGCTTAGCAAGGCCTTCTCTCTGCCTTCTTTCCTACAGTGAGTGAACCTCCTTGATTCTTTGGGACATGTTCCATCCATTAGCAGGAAACATAGACACCCATATTAGGTCACTCCAGTCTTGGAAATTTCTTTTCTGTCCTGATTAATATAAACAAAAAGAAAACCAAACTAGTTGCTGCTGAAATGATTCCGACTCGTGATGACTCCACGTGTGTTTGAGTAGAACGATGCTCCATAGGTTTTCAATGGCTGGTTTTTTTTTGGAAGTGGATCACCAGCCTTTCTTCCAAGGAAAATCTGGATGGACTCGAAACTCCAATGTTTTGGTTAGCAGCTGAGCGCATTAATCATTTACACTACTTAGGGATTCCTGACCCATATAAAGCACTTATTAATATTGAAGAAATGGATGGATAGAAAAATGAAGAAATGAAAGCCACCCTCCCATGCTCTCTGTCGTCTGAAAATCTACCTCCTGAGACAGAAAAACAAGGTGTAATGTGGTGCCCATACCTAGAGTTTACCTATAAACCCTAGCCCTTGTTACCGATACCGTAAGAAGGGAGAGGGGGCTATGGAAGCCTTCTGTCTGCAGAGAAGGAAACTATGGCCATTAGCCTCAGAGCAGCCT
The DNA here is from genome assembly GCF_000243295.1 of Trichechus manatus latirostris. NCBI lineage: Eukaryota > Metazoa > Chordata > Mammalia > Sirenia > Trichechidae > Trichechus > Trichechus manatus. The sequence goes on along the minus strand of NW_004443939.1, from coordinate 25,918,710 downwards.
CCAGGTCTGGGGAGCCATATTGACCAGAGCCCAGGGCACTGCCCGGAATTAATGGCTGGCTGGGAAAATGGCCCAAGACACAGCAAGGGCCATTAAGCCCAGCCACTTATTAATCCCTAGTAAGAGCTTGATGCCAAGGACATTAGAGCTGTTGTGAGGTGAAAAATGCCCAGGAAAATCTACAGTGCATGGAGGAGTTGCCCTTTCTCAGGCAGCTGATGCTCAGAGCTGCAGTCTGTTCCCCGTGAGGCTGCTGTTCAGGTGCCTGTGCGGGACGGGCAGGCTGGCTCTCTACAGGGAGCCTGCACACACACGCAGACGTGCACGCACACACACGCAGAGCTTCCCATTTCATTTGTGCTGTCACTTCTGCTCTTTGATAATGTGCAGGCATTTGTCCTCATCCCCAGAACCTACGATCGTATCTGCCACTCGTGGGGGCTCATGACTATTTTAGAAGGTGTGAATGACTTTTTCTATCCCTCCAGTCCCCCTCCTTGCCAGATATATATATACATACGTATATCAGGGAATAGGTGAGCATGAAACTTTCATCACGACTTACTCCTTTGGGCTGTGGAGATGAGAGTAATCCCTGTTTGAAGAACGGTGCTCAGGGAATCAATGTCTGATTTCTGTCACAGCCCGAGGAGGCAAGAGCAGGGAGGGATTCTCCCTGTGACACAGCTGGTGCCTCCTGAGCCTTTCTTGAGAGAAGAGACCAGGCCAAGTCAAATTAAACTTGACACCTAAAACACCCAGTGATGTCCTTGCAAACATTTGCAGCATGGCAATATCAGGCTTCACTTTTTAAAATTCTGATTGATTTGGCAGCGGAAAAGGTACCTCAGAGCATAATGTCCATTAGCTCAGTAATGAGACCAGTCTTGCTCTGGGAGCTGCCTGCTGATCTGGAGCAAATATAAGATACATTAAAAGGCTGCAGGTGTTTTGAGAATCTCTGCACTTCCGAATCTGATGTTTTCCTGTAATTACTGGGCCTTTATTAGCTGTCAATCTCAGTTCAGCCTGACACTGGGTTTAACCCACTCTGATTATTTAATGTGATTCACTAGAAAAATGTTACTCTTCCAAGTTGCTCCTTCTTCTCTTATTCTCTTATTCCATTCACCAGCTTTCACTACCAAGCAGTCTTCTTCTCTCTACCCAAGGCCACCTTACAGAATTTCCATCTATTGGCTGGATGGGGATCAAAGAGCTCCACGGTCAGAAGGCAGTTCTGAGCAGTGTTTAAAATATGGCCTTTTGAGTAATCTGCCTTTGAACCTGCTTAGATTTTCTGAGCCTCAGTTTCTTCATCTGTAGGATGGATACAGTAAAGCTGATCTCACAGGGAAGGTTTGCCCTCCTAGTTAATGGTGCATTTCCCACTTAGTTGCTCAACTCAAATATCAAGGATCATCCTTGATACTTCTCTTTCTCTACCCTCTAGTACCAATACCAATACCAATTGCTGTCAAGTTGATTCCAATTCATGGTGATCCCATGCATATCAGAGTAGAACTGTGCTCCATAGTTTTCAATGGCTGACTTTTCAGAAGTAGATTGCCAGGCCTTTCTTCCAAGGTACCTCTGGGTAGACTCCAACCTCCAACCTTTCAGTTAGCAGCTTAGCGTGTTAACCATTTGCACCACCCAGGGACTTCTCTACTCCCTCCAGCCCACCTGATTCTGTTGGGTCTACCCTCCTATATATATTCCCAAATCCTGCCACTTCTTGCCATTCCTGATTCCACCACCTTCATCTAAGCCACAATCATCTCTCCTTAACTCCTGCAGCACACTCTTAACTCTTGACTTTACTTCCTTCATTCTTCCCCTCTCCTGCACTCCTGTCTCCAAGAAGTTTGTAGGATGACCTTTAATATGTAAATCACATGATATCTACTCAAATTCTCCAATGACTTCCTATTGCAATGGGAAGAAAAAAACAAACTCTAAATCCAACTCTTCACCATGGCCCTTAAGATATACCGTTTCTACTCTTACCTGTCTTTCCAGCATCATCTTGTACAGCACCCTCCCTTGATCACCCTGCCATTTCTCCATCTCTCAGTCACACCAAGTTCATTCCTGTCTCATGCTCTTTGTGTTAACTAACCCCTCTGCCTCCACCAAGCCACTCTTCCTCTGACCCTCGCAAGACCACTCCTTCGCATCCTTCAGGTGTTAGCTGAAATCCTCTCCTCAAGAAGCCTTCCCTGACCTCTTAGTCTAAATCACTCCCCTTTTCCATCTCCTGTCTCTCCTATTATCCAGGTTTATTTTTTAAAGATATGTATCACTAACAAAAGGAGCCCTGGTGGAACAATGCACAATGGTTAAGTGCTCAGCTGCTAGCCAAAAGCTGTGATTTGAACCTACCATCTCTCTCTGGGAGAAAGACCTGGCGATGAACTTCTATAAAGATTACAGTCTAGGGAACTCTCTGGGGCAGTCTACTCTGAGATATAGGGTTGCTATAAGTCAGAATCGACTCAACAGCATCCAACAACAATAACATCACTACCTAAAATAATCTTAATTATTGGTTTGTGTGTTTACATGTTTATTGTCTTTCTTCACTAGAATGTAAGCTTCACGAAAGGAAGGGCTTTTGTGTTGTACACACTATAACTTCAGTACCAAGAACAGTGATTCAAATATATTTAAATGAATGACTGAACAGTAAGGCATGTAAAATATTTACCACAGAGCCTGGCACATAAGAATATTAAATAAATGAGTTTATTTTATTTAAGTATCACCGTTCTGCTAGTAACCAGTCGCTGATATTTTCTGTCTGGTTATTTTTTTTCTAGAACACGGTATTATGAGTCTCATGCACATGTCATAACCACCTTCAGCACTACATAACCTTCAAATATAGGCCCAGGAAATCTCATTAGTGGTTTTTTTTAGTTGCATTCTATTTTTAAAATTTATTTTTAACAGCTTTATTAAGATATAATCTGCATACCAAAATTTAATCCATTTTTAATGCTTGATTAATGATTTTTAGTATATTTACAGAGTTGTGTAACCACCATCACAATTTAACTTTAGTGCATTTATATCATCCCAAAAAGAAACTTCTTTCCCACTCCCACTCCTCGGCAACCACTCATCTACTTTGTGCCTCTACAGACTGATCTTTTCTGGATATTTCATATAAAACAGAATCATACAATATGTAGTCTTTTGTGTCTGGCTTCTTTCACTTAGCATAATGACTCTGAAGTTCATCCATGTAGTAACATGTCTCAGTACTCGGTTCTTTTTTTATTGCTGAATAATATTCCAGTGTATGGATATACCACATTTTGTTTATCCATTCATCAGCTGATGAACATTTGTGTTATTTTCACTTTTTGGTTATTATAAATACTGTTATTATGAACATTTGTATACAAATCGTTGTGTTTTTCATTTTCCTAGATAGGTGACTAGGAGTGGAATTGCTGGATCATGTGGCAACTTTATGTTAAACATTTTGAGAAATTGCCAAACTGCTTTCCAAAGTGGCTATACCATTTTATATTTTCACCTGCAATACATAAGGGTTCCAATTTCTCCATATCCTTATCAACACTTGTTACTGTCTATGTGTTTGATTATAACCATTCTAGAGGGTGAGAAGAAATATCTCATTGTGCTTTTGATTTGAATTATCCTAATGATTAATGATGTTGAACATCTTTTCATGGTCATCTTGATGCCATCAGTTTTCAGGTTTCTAATTCCATCTTTATGCCCCTCTTTCCATTCCAAGAAAGTGCCACCAAGGGGAGGTGATTCTATTGAACGTGGAGTCAATATCTTCTGCATGAGTCTTGTGCATGCAAAACCTCCTGGCCAGAGAAGAGTGGGTGGTCCACACGTGCAGACAGCAGAGAGAAAGAGGGTCCTTTTAATCCTCACCCTTATGTCTGTGGGAGTGGGGGCACAGGGATGGGGAAAGTAAATCCAAAGTGAAAAATAAAGTGGGCATTGGCTAGGACATATTTTTACATTTAAACTAGATTTTTCTAATTAAAGTTAGAAAATTCACTTCATCTAGTCATATTACACTGAAATGAGTTTCACAGAATTATAGATTAACATCTCTAGCACAAATCTCGGTATCTAGCCCAGTAATTCTCACAGCGTGGTTCCCAGACCACCAGCAACAACAAAGCCAAGGAACTAGATTGTGTTGTTAGCTGCCTTTGAGTTGGCCCTGACTTATTTTGACCCCATGCACAATGGAACAAAACATTGCTGGGTCCTGTGCTGTCTGCATGATTGGTTGGGGACTGGACAGTTGTGATCATAGGATTTTTTTTTTTTTTGCAAACAAAATTTTATTATCTCTCACAGTTTCTGAGGGTCAGGGATCCAAGAGTGGTTTAGCTGGGTGGTTCTGGCTCGGGGTCTCCAACCAGGTCGCAGTTAAGCTGTCAGGCTGCAGCCATCTGGAGGCTTGACTGGGGCTGGACAATATATTCCCAAGCTCACTCATGTGGTTGTTGGTAGGCCTCAGTTCTTCACTGGCTGTTGACCAGAGACTTCAATTATTTTTTGCCACGTGGGCCTCTTCATGGGGCTGCTCACAAAATGGCAGTTTGAATTACTTATTTATTTAAACCAGAAAGGATACAAGCAAAGCGATGCATTAGGCAAGGTCTGGAGGAGTTATGGCATGAGACTTCCATTGTCCCCAGGGATATGCCAAGCTCTCTCGGATGTTTTTGCCACTCCAGGAAGCCCAAAAGAACAATCAGAGGGTTTCCACTGGCTGATTTTTGGAAATAGGCCAGGCTTTTCTTCTTAGTTTATTTAGTTTGGAAACTCCACTGAAATCTATTCAACATCATTGTCAACACTCATCCTCCACTGACAGAGAGGTGGTGGCTTCACATTAGGTGCATTGGTTGGGATTCCACATAGAAGACAAGAATTCTACCACAGAACCACCAATGTTCCTTACAGGACTAGATAGCAAGGCACAATTTTGAGCTCTACCTCAGCCCTACAGAAACAGAAGCTCGGAGGCAGGGCCCAGTTTTAACAAACCCTCCAAGAGATTCTGATATATCATCAAGTTTAACAGCCACTGATCTAGGCCAATACCTTTATTTCACAGATGAAGAAGCTGAGACTCAGGAGGTTATGTGATTTGTTCAAGATCCCACAGCTAAAGGCAGTACTTGGGCTGAAAACCCAGATCTCTTCACTCCTAAAAAGGTAAGGAAATCCACCTATGTTCAAAGACTTTTCTAAGTCACTGGGAACTCACCAAAAAAGGAATCATGAATTAATAATACACTTAAAATGGAGCCTAAAAGTGGATGTGGTTTTGTAGAGATAGGTGAACAAGAAGGAATATCCCTCATTTGATATGCCGCCCTCAGCAGGGCTGCCTGCCTCGGCACCACCTGCTGACATATTTGGAATGAGCAACTGGAATATCTGTATAGCACCTGAACCTTCTATTACAGGGAAGGGGCATTTGCCTGGTGGGTTGCTCTTGACCCAGAAGTTGGGCACTGGGGCTTCTTTCTGGCCAGCACAGCCTCTCAGAGTTGTGGCCAATCAGGACTTCCCTGCCACTGGCAAGGTCTCTAAACTCCAGTTGCCGTCGAGACTATTCTGATTCATGGCAACCCCATGTGTGTTAAAGTACAACAGTGCTCCACAGAGATTTCAATGGCTGATTTTTCGGAAGTAAATTGATAGGACTTTCTTCCAAGGCACCTCTGGATGGACTTGAACCTCCAGCATTTTAGTTAGCAGCAGAGTTTGTTAACCATTTGCTCTACCCAAGGACTCTGACAAGGTCTCTCTACCCTCTGCCTAATACCCTCCTACTTTCAGCCCTATCCACAAATGCTTCTGGCCTGGTCTTGCAACTTTCACTCTTGCAGTTCATTCCCTGCACAACTGTCAGAGTGCTTTGTAAAGCACAAATCCACCACTCCCTTATCCTGCTTGAAGAAGAAACTCTTTACTTGATTGGAGTCTTGCCTGCCTCACAGCCCTCACCTGGCTTCACTCTTCCTCTCACTCTACATTCTTCAGCCCAGCTGATCTCCTTTCTGTGCCTGGGAGACACCAGGCACTCCTTTTCTGGTCTTTGGCCTTTGCTTCTGTAGCTCTTCCCTTGCTCAACCCCTTCTTATCCTTCAGGTTTCAGCCTAAAGTCACCTCCCCCAGGAGGCACTCCTTGACTGCCACATTTGGAAGGGACCTCATCCCTTATCCTAAAATGAAGGTATTATCCACTAATAATGGGAGCAGTGATGGTTTAGTGGTAGAATTCTAGTCTTCCATGCAGGAAACCTGGGTTTGATTCCTGACTAAGGCACCTCATGCACGGCCAATACCTGTCTGTCACTGGAGGCTTGTATTTTGCTATGATGCTGAACAGATTTCAGCAGAGCTTTCAGACTAAGATGGACTGGGAAAAAAGGCCTGGTGATCTACTTTTGAAAACCAGCCAATGAAAACCTTATGGATCACAACAGCCTGATCCTGTTGTGCATGGGGTCCCCATGAGTCACGGGCCGACTTGACAGCAGCTAACAATAACAACCACTAATAACATTGACTGAATGTTCTGCTAGTGTGCCAGGCACTCTTGTAAGCACCTTACATAGATTATCTCATTTAATCCTGAAAACAGCCATGAGAGGCAGGTTCTACCATGGTCCCTATTTTATCAGATGAGGAAGTTGAGGCACAATTAATCACTTATCATTACTCTGTTTATTTCCTTTATGGCACTTATCACAATCTTTAATCTTTAATTTTTATTTATTCATTGTCTGTCCTCACCACTAAAATGAGGGCAGGGATCCCACATGGTACCTGGAATAGAGTAAGTGTTCAAGAAACAGTTAAAGAAGAGAGGAGGGGCCAAGTTGGCGAAGTAGTCAGACGCTTCCTGCGGTCCCTCTTACAACAAAGACCCAAAAAAACAAGTGAATCCATTGTATATGACAATCTAGGAGCCCCGAACATCAAAGGCAAAATTAAGGAATTGGACTGAGTGGCACGGGGAGGGACAGACGGTTCGGAAGCAGTGAGGAGTTCTCAGACCTGACTTGGCAGGAACTGACACACTGCAGCTGGATCACCTGGCGTGTGCGGTGAGGCAAGCAGTGGCGCTCGGGACGCATTTTCCACATCAGGAGACACAAAGTGGCAGAGAGTCTACACAAGCCTCCAGATCCAGTGAAAAGCGGCGCTCAATCAGCAACAGATAAGTACATGCATCTAACCCATTGTGCAGATCAAAACACACCCCGTTTGGGAAGAACCTCTCTCCCATTTACCTGCCTCCTCCCCGCTCTGCACCAGGTACTGGGTAGGATTCAGCAATTCTATGTCCCCTGGGCTGCAAGTAGGACCCGTCACCTGCCCTGAGCCATTCTCCTGGCCTTGGAGAGGGAGTAAATTTACAAACAGGGAAAAAATAATCTGTAAGCTCTCCTAAGCTGGAAACTCAGGGCAGGGACAGCTCCTTTGCCTAGGCACAGGCATAAAGGGTCCACAGACTTTGAATGTCTTTCACCCCAGCATAGACCTATGTGGGCCCATTTCAACAGCACAGGCCCTCATTAGTACAATACAACAGGGTATATATTTGAAGGCTAACTTCAACTGTATCAGCTATATGGTGGAGTGGCAGGTTCCTGACATTTGACACCACTCTACCCATTAAGCAGGGTCCTCACCTACCAACATCAGGGGACTGAAGACTGGTGGTTCCACCCATGCCACCTAGCCACCTGTGACAGCGGTCCAAGAATAGGTGGTGCCTCCCAGTTATTACAGCCAAAAGCATTGGGTGCCCATAGTCCGGCTGCAAACCCAACCAACTATGCACTCTAGGGAACAGGGACACACTTTCCTCCCAGACACTCCAGGGCAGCCGTCAGCCCCCCGCCTAGTTCAGCATGTGACCCCCTACTGCAGCCAGACACCTGTGCCTCTACCAATGACTCCTGCCTGTCTAGGACTGTAGGTGAGAGCATGTACCACACACTTGGTGACCGACTACCAGGACACCTGAGCTGAATCCATGTAAGAAAAGTAAGCAGACTCCTAGGCTCTCATACCTAGGAACAGATCTAACCACCTGGTGACAGGACGTTGGAGCTTCAAAGGTGCCAATAATTAAACTAGCTCACATGAGCAGCCTATTTGAGCATATCAAAACAAAACAAATCAAGAAACCAGGACACAGTAGGCAAACATAAAATATATAAGTATAATAACTTATTGATGGCTTGGAGACAACAGTCAATATCAAATCACATAAAGAGGCAGACAATGATGGCTTCAGTAAGCTCCCAAAATAAAGAATCAAGAAATCTTCCAGAGGAAGAGAACTTCATGGAATTACCAGAGGTAGAATACAAAAGATTAATATACAGAACTCTTCAAGAGATCAGGAAGGAGATCATGCAAAACGTCGAACAATCCAAGGAATGCAGATCAAGCAGTAGACAAACTTAGGAAGATTAAAGAAGAGCATAGCAGCAAATTTAACAGGCTTCAAGAATCCAGAGAAAGAGAGCAAACAGAAATTGAGAATATTAACAATAAATTCAGAATTAGACAACTCAATAGAAAGTCATGGGAGCAGAATTGAGGCAATGGAAGTCAGAATTAGTGAGACTGAAGATAGAGCACTTGACACCAACTTATTTGAGGAAAAATCAGATAAAAGAATTTTTAAAAATGAAGAAACTCTAAGAATTATGTGGGTCTCTATCAAGAGGAATAACCTACGAGTGATTGAAGTACCAGAACAGGGGGGATAACAGAAAATACAGAGAGAATCATTTAACATTTGTTGGCAGAAAACTTCCCTGATATCGTGAAAGATGAGAAGATATCTATCCAAGATGCTCATCGAACCCCATATAAGGTAGGTACCAAAAGAAAGTTACCAATACATATTACAATCAGACTTACCAAAACCAAAGTTAAGAGAGAATTTTAACAGCAGCTAGGGATAAACGAAAAGTCATCTACAAAGGAGAGTCAATAAGACTAAGCTCGGACTACTCAGCAGAAACCATGCAGGCAAGAAGGCAATGGGATGATGTATATAAAGCCTTGAACGAAAAAAATTGCCAGTCAAGAATTATATATCCAGCAAAACTGTCTCTCAAATATGATGGTGAAATTAGATCATTTCCAGACAAACAGAAGTTTAGGGAATTTGCAAAAACCAAATCAAAATTACATGAAATACTATAGGGAGCCCTCTGGTTAGAAAATCAATAACATCAGATAACAATCCAAGACTAGAACACAGGTCAGAGCAACCAAGATACCAAGACAGACAAGGAAGTCCAAAAGTAAATCAAAGCTAAAACACTGAAAATAAGGAAACAGAGATGTCAATATATAAAAGATGACAACATTAAAACAAAAAAGAATGACTAAAAAATGTAGTCATAGATCTTTCATATGGAGAGGAAGTCAAGGCGATATAAATAAAAGATTGGTTTAAACTTAGAAAAATAGGGGTAAATATTAAGGTAACCACAAAGGAAACTAACAATCCTACACATCAAAATAAAAAACAAGAAAAACATAAAGATTCAGCAAATACAAAATCAACAACAATGAAAAGAAAATACGTAAAGAAAAATGACTCAGCACAGAAAATTAAGTGGAAAGAGAAACTGTCAACAACACACAAAAAAGACATCAAAATGACAGCACTAAACTCACATCTATCAATAATTATGCTGAATTTAAATGGACTAAATGCACCAATAAAGAGATAGAGAATGGTAGAATGGATAAAAAGCACGATCTGTCTATATGCTGCCTATAAGAGACACAACTTAGACTTAAAGCCACAAACAACCTAAAACTCAAAGGATGAAAAAACATATATCAAGCAAACAACACTCAAAAAAGAGCAAGAGTGGCAATATTAATCTCTGACAAAATAGACTTTAAGGTAAAATGCACCACAAAGGATAAGGGAGGACACTATATAATGATTAAAGGGTCAGTACAGCAGGAGGACATAACTAAAATAAATCTTTACACACCAATGACAGGGCTCCAAAATACATAAAACAAACTCTAACAGCATTGAAGAGAGAGATAGACAGCTCCACAATAATAGTAGGAGACTTCAATAAACCACTTTTGGTGGAGGACAGAACATCCAAAAAGAAGCTCAATAAAGGACACAGAAGATCTAGATGCCACAATCAACCAACTTGATCTCTTAGACACATACCGAACACGCCACTCAACAACAGCCAAGTATACCTTCTTTTGCAAAGCACAAGGAACTTTCTCCAGAATAGACCACATATTAGACCATAAAGCAAGCCTCGACAGAATCCAAAGCATCAAAATATTACAAAGCATCTTTTCTGACCATAAAGCCATAAAAGTAGCCATCAATAACAGAAAGAGCAAGGGAAAAAAAATCAAACGCATGGAAACTGAACAACACCTTGCTCAAAAACTACTGGGTTATAGAAGAAATTCAGGATGGAATAAAGAAAGTCACAGAATCAAACGAGAATGAAAACACATCCTACCAGCAAAAGCAGTGCTCAGAGGTCAGTTCATAGCAATAAATGCACACATTCAAAAAGAAGAAAGGGCCAGTATCAAAACATTAACTCTACAACTCGAACAAATAGAAAGAGAGCAGCAAAAGGAGCCCACAGGCACCAGAAGAAAACAAATAATAAAAATTAGAGTAGAATTATACGAAATAGAAAATACAAAAATAATTGAAAGAGTTAACAAGATCAAAAGCTGGTTCTTTGAAAAGATCAACAAAATCAAAAAACCTTTGGCCAAACTGACAAAAGAAAAGCAGGAGAGGAAGCAGATAACCTGCATAAGAAGTAAGATGGGCAATACCACAACAGACCCAACTGAAATTAAAAGAATCATAACAGAATACAATGAAAAATTTTACTCTAACAAATTTGAAAACTAGAGGAAATGGACAAATTTCTGGAAACTCACTACCTACCTAAACTAATACAAACAGACGTAGAACAACTAAATAAACTTATAACAAAAGAAGAGATTGCAAAGGTAATTTAAAAACTCCCAACAAAAAAAAGCACTGGCCCGGACGGTTTCACTGAGAATTCTGCCAAACTTTCAGAGAAGACTTAATACCACTACTACTAAAAGTATTTCAGAGCATAGGAAAGGATGGAATACTCCCAAACTCATTCTACGAATCCAGCATAACCCTGATATCAAAACCAAGGAAAGACACCACAAAAAAAGAAAATTACAGACCAGTATCCCTCATGAACATTGATGCAAAAATCCTCAACAAAATTCCAGCCAATAGAATTCAGCAACATATCCAAAAAATAATTCACCATGACCAAGTGGGATTCATACCAGGTATGCAGGGATGGTTCAACATTAGAAAAACAATCAGTGTAATCCATCACATAAATAAAACAAAAGACAAGAACCACATGATCTTATCAATAGATGCAGAAAAGGCATTTGACAAAGTCCAACACCCATTCATGATAAAAACTCTCAGCAAAAAAGGAATGGAAGGGAAATTCCTCGACATAATAAAGAGCATTTATACAAAGCCAACAGCCGACATCATCCTAAATGGAGAGAGTCTGAAAGCATTCTCCTTGAGAATGGGAACCAGACAAGGATGCCCTTTATCATCATTCTTATTCAACATTGTGCTGGACGTCCTAGCCAGAGCAATTAGGCTAGAAAAAGAAATAAAGGGTATCCAAATTGGTAAGGAAGAAGTAAAAGTATCTCTATTTGCAGATGATATGATTTTTTACACAGAAAACCCCAAAGAATCCACAAGGAAACTACTGGAACTAATAGATGATTTCAGCAAAGTTTCAGGATACATGATAAACATACAAAAATCAGCTGGATTTCTCTACACCAACAGAGAACTTCCAAGAGGAAATCACCAAATCAATACCATTTACAATAGCCCCCAAGAAGATAAAATACTTAGGAATAAATCTAACTAGAGATTTAAAGACCTATACAAGGAAAACTGCAAGACACTACTGCAAGAAACCAAAAGAGAACTGCATAAGTGGAAAAACATACCTTGCTCATGGATAGGTAGACTCAACATTGTGAAAATGTCAACTCTACCCAAAGTGATCTACAGATACAATGCAATCCTGATCCAAATTCCAATGGCATTTTTTAATGAGATGGAGAAACAAATCACCAACTTCATACGGAAAGGGAAGAGGCCCTGGATAACTAAAGCATTACTTAAGAAGAAGAACAAAGTGCGAGGCCTTGCACTACCTGATTTTAGAACCTATTATACCACCGTCAAAACAGCCTGATACTGGTACAACAACAGATACATAGACCAATGGAACAGAATCGAGAATCCAGATGTAAATTCATCCACCTATGAACAGTTGATATTTGACGAAGGCCCAAAGTCCATTAAATGGGGACAAGACAATCTCTTTAACAAATGGTGCTGGCATAACTGGATATCCATCTGCAAAAAAATGAAACAAGACCCATACCTCACACCATGCACAAAAACTAACTCAAAATGGATCAAAGACCTAAATATAAATCAAAAACAATAAAGATCATGGAAGAACAAATAGGGACAATGCTAGCAGCCCTAATACATGGCATAAACAGAATACAAAACATTACTAACAATGCACAAACACCAGAAAAGAAACTAGGTAACTGGGAGCTCCTAAAATCAAAAATTTATGCTCATCAAAAGACTTCACTAAAAGAGTCAAAAGACAACCTACATAGACTGGGAAAAAAATCTTTGGCTATGACAAATCCGATCAGAGTCTAATCTCTAAAATCTATAAGATAGTACAAAACTTCAACAACAAAAAGACAAATAACCCAATTAAAAAATGAGCTAAGGATATGAACAGGCACTTCACCAAAGAAGACATTCAGGTGGCTAACAGATGCATGAGGAAATGCTCATGATCATTAGCCATCAGAGAAATGCAGATCAAAACTACAATGAGATATCATCTCACCCCAACAAGGCTAGCATTAATCAAAAAAACCCAAAATAATAAATGCTGGAGAGGTTGTGGAGAAGCTAGGACGCTTATGTTCTGTTGGTGGGAATGTAAAATGGTACAACCACTTTGGAAATCGATCTGGCACTTCCTTAAAAACTAGAACTAGAAGTACCATACAATCCAATAATCTTCACTCCTTGGAATATATCCTAGAGAAATAAGAGCTGTCACACAAATAAATATATGCACACTCATGTTCATTTCAGCACTGTTCATGATAGCAAAAAGATGTAAATGATCTAGGAGCCCATCAACAGACAAATGGATAAACTCATTATGGTATAATCACACAATGAAATACTACGCAATGAGAAAGAACAAGGATAAATCTGTGAAGCATCTCATAACATGGATGAATCTGGAAGGCATTATTCTGAGTGAAATTAGTCACAAAAGGACAAGTATGAGACCACTATCATAAGAACTCAAGAAAAGGTTTAAATACAGGAGAAAACACTCTTTAATGGTTATGAGGGTGGGGAGGGAGGGAGAGAGGTATTCACTAACTAGATAGTAGGTAAGAATTATCTTAGGTAAAGGGCAGGACAACACACAATACAGGGGAAGTCAGCACAACTGGACTAAACCAAAAGCTAAGAAGTTTCCTAAATACAACCAAACACTTTGAGGGACAAAGTAGCAGGGGCAGGAGTTTGGGGACCATGGTTTCAGGGGACATCTAGGTCAATTGGCATAAAAAAGTTTATTAAGAAAATGTTCTGCATCCCATTTTGGTGAGTGGCATCTGGGGTCTTAAAAGCTGGTGAGTGGCCATCTCAGATGCATCAATTGGTCCCAACCCACCTGGAGCAAAGGAGAATGAAGAATACCAAAGACATAGGAAAATATCAGCCTAAGAGACAGAAAGGATCACATAAACTGGAGCTTCCATTAGCCTAAGACCAGAAGAACTGATAGTGCCCAGCTACCACCAATGACCTCCCTGACAGGGAACACAACAGAGAGTCCCTGATGGAGCAGCAGAAAAGTAGGGTGCGGAACTCAAACTCCAGTAAAAAGACCAGACTTAATGGTCTGACTGAGACCAGAGGGTCCCCGGAAGACATGACCCCTGGACTCTCTGTTAGCCCAGAACTGAAACCATTCTTGAAGTCAACTCTTCAGACATAAATTAGACCGGACTATAAGATTTAAAATGATACTCATGAAGAGAGTGGTTCTTAGTTCAAGTAGATACATGAGACTAAATTGGCAGCTCCTGTCTGGAGGCAAGATGAAAAGGCAGAGAGGGTCAGGAGCTGGTTGAATGGACACGGGAAATACGGGGTGGAAAGGAAGAGTGTGCTGTCACATTATAGGGAGGGCAACTAGGGTCATGTAATAATATAATAATATGTGTATAAATTTTTGTATGAGAAACTAACTTGAACTCTAAACTTTCACTCAAAGCACCAAAAAAAAAAAAAAAAAAAAAAAAAGAAGAGGAAGAAGGAAAGAAATAGTTTAAGAAATCCTGTAATACCTCACTGCTGTACTTTCTCAGCAAGCAGTATAGGAGTTTCCTCTGTTCAAAAGGGGCATTGGTGAGACAAGATGAACTAAAGCCCATTTCTTCTCTGGAACACCAGTACAATAGCTGACCTTATGCACTGGCTCAGCTGGGGGCCTTTGGAATAACTCCCTGATGTGAATTTCTTCACAGGTCACTCATGATGCAATTACTTCTTCTAGGAGGACACTGGATCTAAAGGCCCTTTCATTCTTTAAAACAAACACAAAGCTGCGTTTTCATTAGAGTATGGTGGTATTTAGTGACATTTGAAAGGGCCTTAAAATAAATGTAGCATAGCCCAAATCTGGGAAGATAACTAAGAAATGATGGTCAAAGGCAAGAAAGTTATGAGAACTATGAATTTTCTTATGAGAATTATAAACTGTACATCATAACTGAATTGCATGGATAAAAAGCTAAGGTTTTAGATGATCAAATGAAAAAAAATCTTATTGAACAGAACAATTCATTTGTAGTGTTAAGTGGAAAAAGCAGGCTTTGGGGTCAGACTTAAGTTCGAATCTCCGTTTTGTCATTTATTAGCAGGTACTTTCCTATTCTTGGTGTCACTTTTCTCATCTGTAAAATGGCCATGGTAGACACTCAATAAGGAGTAGTCATTAGTGTTATTATGGTTTAGTTATTAAAGACTACAAACAAACTCTCCTGAGTAACCTGCCACACCCTCTCCTCTTATATCTGGTGACTTGTTAACCTTGCTGACTCAACCTCCCTATCTCTGTTAAATCTGATCACTTCTCCCCATTCGAGCATTGCTTCAACCCACCATTATCTTCACCAGACCACTGCCATGCCTCACAGTTAGTCCTCCCACATCCACTTCTACACCAACCAGAGTGTCCTTCCTTTCTAAAATGCCTATCTAATTATGACCTGCCCTGCTTCCACTGTGGCCTTCTGTTGTTTTGAGGATGAAGTCCTTCCTGTGGCTTACTAGGTCCTACTACCTCACCAACCCCTTTCCCTCTCCTCCGAGGCCCTCTACACTCAGTCACACTGACCCTGTATGACCCTGTGGCTCCTAGTAACTCCAAGTGGCACCATTCACAAAGAATTGCCTTGGGGCCTTTGCGCATGCTTTCCGTGGAACCTCAGTTTCCTCAACTGTAAATCAGAACAGTAACACCTACCTTGCAGAGTTATTTCAAGGCTTAACTGAGATAATAATACTGTTAAAAATTTCCCTGTTCTGTCTCATCCCCTGATACATTTCTTTTGTAACTCTTTCATCTCTCATTCAAAGCATCACTTTCTCAGGGAATCTTCCTAAACTCCAAATCTAGCTTAGCAACCTTGTTTCTCCCTTTGTACTTCTGATCACAGCTGCAATCACTGATACACTGTTTCTCCTTACCACAAAATTTTAAGATTCTTAAGAACTGAGTTCATGCCTGAGCGGGTTTTTGTTGTTGTTGTGTGCCGTTGAGTCTATTCTGACTCATAATGACCGTATATGACAGAGTAGGCCTGCCCCACAGGGTTTCCCAGGCTGTAACTTTACAGGAGCAGATTGCCGGGTCTTTTCTTCCTGGTTAGCAGCTGAGGGCTTAATCATTGCACCACTAGAGCTCCTTGAGTTGGGGTTAGGTCTTTACAATATCCCCAAGACCTAATACATAGTAATTGCTCATTAAATATTTGCTATACAAATAAATAAATCAGTTAATTCAGGATAGAGGATGCCTCCAGAGCCACAGCCTCTCCCAGGCTTTCCTTTTGGGCCTCTATTTCCACTGATGTTCTTGAGTATAGACCAAGAGACAAATCCATCCAAAATAGCATCTTTAATTTGGGGTAAACACTCATTTTCCCTAAAAGACCAAGTAGCACAAACTAAACTAATTACACTGCAACCTGATTTCTATTCACTTTATTATCTAGGCATAAAGGAGTTTCCAGAATGAATCATTATTTGAGGTTCTGGACACTGACCACCACCAAGTAGCAAATAAACAGCTTGTGTCAGGGTTGACTCTTCGGTTCTCAAGCTGATGGTTTGTTTATTGAACTCCTGCTTTAGGGGCTCTGAGAGTGCAAGAACGGTCATTGGCAGACTGGATAACAACTCAGCACCCCAGCTGGAAACACATGAGTAAACAAAATCATAATTTTTCACTTTGCCAAGCTCAATAAACACCATCTTGATGAGCTACCAGCAAGGCAGCCATTAGTTAAATAAATAAAGTGTTAGGCTGGGAACAGGATTATCGACGTAGGCACAGTCTATTCATTTGCTGACCATTGATGGACATTAGCTGTGATGTACACACTGGAGAGGTTCTTTGCCACCTGCTTTAATCTTGCTAAATATGATGCATCCTCTGGGCCACAAAATGGCTTATTCTGTATTAGTGAAAAAAAAAAATCACCTTTTCTTCTTTTTCTTTCTCATTTGTTCAACACATAGTTATCAAGCATCTACTGTTAGTGGAATGGAACCTCTTGGGCAGGCTGCCCAGTCCAACTTGCTTTGCTCCTCTGGCTATACCCACACTTGGAGAGAAGCTATAAAATAACAAGAAGCAGACTTCCGTCAACAAGAGAAGGAGGTATCCCAACTCCTTCAAGAAGCCTGGAAGTGAATGAAAGGAAATAGGATTAACAGCTTAAGAGAATTTCGGAGTTTAGAAGAGTTCCCCCCCTTTTTTTATTTAATTTGTTTAAGTAACAAGGAGAAGTTTTACCCAGTCTTTTTCTGTTCTTGATATTCCTCCGTTGGCTTCATCTATTTATATTAGATCTTTCTTTGGATTATGCTCGAACATCTTAGTAGATCCATAGTTCCTTGGAGACTTTCAGGAGCCTCATTCATGGCCTTAGCTATGTACTCCATGGAGGTGTCTCCCATATTCTAGGTCTTCCTCAATCCTTACCTGGATCCCAACTCCCTGGAGTCCTGTGAATTATTTCTCTTACTATTGATGATGCCAATAAAAACTAGATCCCATCAGTGCCAAAATAAGAATAATAATGTCTACCAATTTTTATAGAGAAACTGTTTATGTTATTATTATCTCAAATGATCTACAATGTATAACTGCAAACTATATATTACCACCTTGGTTTATATTTGAAGAAGCAGAGGTTCAGAAGTTAAATTGCTCAAGGTCATAGAGTTTCTAAGGCACAGCCAGTGTTGTGGGTCAATGCCACTTCCAAGCATGTGCTTGCTCTTCCTACCACAACATGCCAAAACAGAGGTGAGTGAACGAATTGGAAAGAAAGGAAGGTTGAAGAGTCTCAAAGGAAGTACAAAGAACATCTACAGAGAGAATCGACTGGTAGATAACAAAAATGGTAGAAATTAGGAAGCATTGAGAAATGTAGAAATTAGAGGCATTGAGAGGACACAGTGACTGTACAAATGCTGCGGGGGTCAGAAAAGTTCAAGAGGAAAAGCCTAGAATTCTGGAGCCATTCAGTGCAAGAACAAACATTTCCAGCCACTCAAAAGCCGTGGGTTTACAACACAGCACGTTACAGTAAGTGACATTTATGATGGGGATCCTAAGTCATCAAGAAAAGCTTAAATTAAGCTTTGTTCACTTAGGTAAGAAAGTATAAAATCAATTTGGAGCCTTCAAAAATAATTTAGATAAATAAGATTTGGTGCTAAAAGGGCTGTGCTTACGTTACTTTAAACCTCACTTGCTCGTAAGACTCATTCCACAACTATGCTTCAAAATGATGTGCTAGACTACTTTGAAAAGTTATTTCTGAGCATAAATCAGCTTTTCTTTCCTCACTCAGGTGTGATCGTGATAGTTTACTGTCCACCAGAATTTATGCTTCCCCTCCATAGTGTAGATCATTGAGGAAAGTGGCTACTTAGCCAGGCACTATATTTCTAGACCCCACCCATCTAGGGGAGCATGGCTATGGGAATTCAAGCAGGAGCAGGTGACTTCTCTACTCTCCACCCCTTTAGATGCCTTGATACACACGAACACAGTGAACTTGGAAGTAGGGTTGAAGACAACAGAGCCACAGAACAGAAGGAGACAGAGTCCCTGAATTGTTGCTTGATTGAGCGCTATTAGGAAGCCTTAGGAAGCCCCACATTTTTGTCAGTATGAGAAAGAAAAAACTACCACTTTTGAGCTGTTGTACAATTTTTTGGATGTTTGTGACAGCAGCCATGCTAGCTGCAATTATTTTATTAGCCAGGAAATTTTATATTTCTCCACTTGTATACTAAGTGGCTACAGTGGAGGAACCATGCTTTCTTTTTAAAGTACAGTTCTGCCACATCACCCCAGCTCAAAGATCTTCAGTAACTCCCTGCTGTCTACAGAGAGAAGTCCACATGTCTTAATGTGTCCTTTTATATCTTATTTTTCACTGATTCATTTCAAGACTCTTATACTCCCCTAAATTGGACCACCATTCACTTACCCAAATGTGTCCTGTCCTCACCTTTGCCCACAGTGTAGCCTCCATCTAGAATGCACTCCTGGCCTCCCTGGGTGGTCACTGAAAGTCAACGCACCATTCAAGTTCCTATGTAGAGGCCCCCTGTTCAACAAAGTCACCCTTAATTCCTAATGCTTGGATTCAAATCCCATTGCTTACCAACAACTGACCTTGGACAATTTCTTAACTTCCCTGTGCCTTAGTTTCTTCATCTATGAAATAATGGTCATAATAGAACCTTTCTAATAAGGTTGTGAGGATTAACTGAGTTCATCCTCAGAGAAGCTTCAGCCTGCTCCTCCGCCATCAGCATATCCTACTTTATATTGCACCAACCTTGACAGTTTAAGTGTCACCTTCTTGGGAGGCAGAATAACGATTCATCTTTGTGTCCCACAAGTGGCTCAAATGTAGAAGGTGTCTAATAAATTTTTATTGAATCCTAAAGCTCCATGAATCATTTCCATTCTTTCATATTCATGCTTCACTCATAGGACTATGAGATTTTCCTCCAGCTTGAATACTAATCTGAGAACTATAAGGTCTTCTTAATGACATGAAGTATTGAAGAAGTTCTGATTATTTTTCCTACCTGCAATGAAATGGTCTACCCCTTGATAATGGGGTCCTGTTTTACCAGGAAGTTTTACTTTGACTTTCAAGGCAGGAGACTTAGTGAGTCTCTCTGGTCAGGTTGAGCAGAGGTGGTCACTTTCTTCTTTTGTGCTTATTCCTGGAAAGCTTGAGGTTTCAGAGATACCTAGGGTTTTTGTAGAGAGGCCATAGAAGGTTTAAATAATTTGAGGTTAGAAGAACTAAATATCCTTCAGATCTGACAATGCAGGAGGCCAGGAGGCGGAGGACAGGGTCACAGAAGGAAGGCATTGCTAAATACAGAACCTCGACAGATCATACTCCCCACTGCTGGCCCGGCTCATATCTAGCTACACTCAGGGCTGGTGTAGTGTTTGTTTCAAAAATCAGACTTTCCTTCTGCTTCTGTAAAGATTTACAGCCTTGGAAACCTTATGGGGCAGTTCTACTCTGTCCTATAGGGTCACTATGCATTGGAGTTGACTCGATGGCAGTGGGTTTATACTAGGACTATAAATCAGTCTTCAGTCAAATGCAGGAGAGCATTATTGGTGTTTAAAAATATTAAAACAGTGGAACTCTCCTAGTCTTTAAATAAAATCTGATATTAAATTATCCCATTTCCTCAGCTGCTGTGGAAAACAGTTTGGTCGTTCCTCATAAAATTAAATATAGAACTACCTTGTGACTTAGCAACTTCATTCCTTGGTATCCATACAAAAGACTTGAAGGCAGGAACGCAAACAGACACTTGTACACCAATGTTCATTGTAGCATTATTCCCAACAGTCAAAAGGTGGAAACAACTTAAGTGTCCATCAACAGATCAATGGATAAACAAAATGTACATACATCCAATGGAATATTACTCAGCCATAAAGAGAAATAAAGTTTGGAAATATGTTACAATATGGATGAACTTTGAAAACATGCTGAGTGAAATAAGTTAGACACAAAAAGACAAATATTTTATGATCTGACTTCTATGAAATATCTAGAATAGCAAATCAATAGAGACAAAAGTTTACTGGTGGTTACCAGGGGCTAGGGGAGGGGACAGTGAGGAGTTATTACTTATGGGGTGCTGAGTTTCTGTTTGGAGTAATGAAAAATTTTGGAAATAGTGATGACGGTTGCACAACATGGTGAATATAATTAATGTCACTGAATTAAAGAAAAAAAATTATCCCACTTCCTAATGGACTTTTCCCGTTGGATGGCAGATAGGAGCCTCACCCTCAATACATCTAAAGCTGAACTCATCTTCAGTCTTGCCAAAATCTGCCACTCTCCTCCCATGCAGTAAAGACATTACTCCTACCCAACTGCCCAAGCCAGAAACCTGGAAGTTACCCTTGTTATTGTTGTTAGCTGCCTTCAAAGTCAGCCCCAACTCATGGTGACCCCATGCATGACTGAATGAAATACTGCTGGTCCTGTGACATCCCATGATTGATTGGTTGCAGATTGGGTTGTTGTGAACCATAGGGTTTTCACTGGCTGATTTCTAAATCACAGCCTTTCTACTTAGTTTGTCTTTAGTCTGCCACTGAAATCTGGTCGTCATCAGAGCAACTGCAGCTCATCACTGACAGATGCGTGGTAGCTGCGCATGAGGTGCATCGGCTGGCAATTGAACCCGGGTCTCCCACGTGAGAGGCAAGAATTCTACCACAGAACCACCAATGCCCCACTGGGGTTACCCTTAACCCCTCCCTTTCTTTCTCCATCTCAACTAAACAATTGTTTAGTCCTCTTATCCTTCATCCTCAATTTCTCTCAACTCTGTCCAATCCCACTGTAAACATTTCAGTTCAGCCTTCCACCATCTCTCACCTGAACTACTACAATTTTGTATTACAGCTGTTGTTTATTTGACAGGGTTCCTCACTAGACTACAAACTCCTTGGGGATGCGGTCTTACCCAAGAGCTTAGCTCAGTGTTCACCATAGTAAATAAAAAACCAAACCCGTTGCCAACAAGTCGATTCTGACTCATAGTGACCCTATAGGACAGAGTAGAACTGCCCCATAGGGTTTCCAAGGCTGTAATCTTTATGCAAGTAGATTGTCAAATCTTTCTGCCATAGATTGGCTGGTGGGTTCGAACTGCAGACCTTTCAGTTAGGAGTGGAGCGCTTAACCACGGTGCCACCAGGGCTCCTTCCAATTACATTATAGAGTCCTATAAAGACCCATAAACACGATGCAGTGGAGTTGGCCCCTTGTCGCTCTCCTTATATCATTCACATTCATTACTTCCGTTTTTGGAGTGGAGGTGAAGGAACTCTTCTGTCAGCACCACCCCTCCCAAACTCCTTCCATAACATGGGGGAACAGTCAAGCAGGGGCAAAGGGCTCTTGGGCAGCTGATGTCCTAAACCACTGTCCCTGCTGCTAGAACCTTCGCTTGCCTTGCTCGCAATCGGTTCAGGGGCAGGCCTGGGGAGTAGGGGCTGGACTCCAAGAGTTTGTTCCATAGCATAGCACTTGTACCTAACACGTTCCCATTCATTCAGGAAATTTTTTTTAGTAGTCCACCGTGTTCCAGGCACCACTCTACAAGTGAAGCATGCAAGAGTGAGCAAAAACAGACAAAATCTCTGCCATCATGGAGGTTACACACTAATTGGGGGAGATGGATAGTGTGGTGCGATGAATTACTTAATATGGCCTTTCTAGCCATGGTCTTTGTGACTCACATACAGTGGTTGAGTGGGACCATGCAAATAAGATCTATGGAACCCTAATGAAGGGATTGGTCAGTTTTGTCATCCTGCTAGGCTTAAAAGAGAGCCAATTCCAGAGTAGAGAGAGGATCTCATTACCACCAAGGAAGAAGAGCCAAGAGCAGAGCATATCCTTTGGAGCCGGGATCCCTGCACTGTGAAGCTCCTGGAACCAGAAGACAGAGAGAGAGAAAGAGAGAGAAACAGCTGTAACACTGAAGATGGCAAGAAGTGGAGAGGCAGGAGACTAGTAGGAGACTGCTCAGTGGGCTTCCCAGCCCATGGAGCGAGAAAGTTGAGTGCTTTCCAGCAGGAGGCTTGCTGGCAGAGTAGGGTGCCTCTAGGCACTTGGTGGAGCTAGGTTTGCCGACACATGGAGCTAGAGCTGAGGTTCCTGGCAGAGTGGAGTGCCTCGGAGCCCTTATTGGCAGAGCTAAAAGAGCTTTGTAACACTCGCCCAAGGAGAGCAGAGGCTGAAGGGCCAGAGAGAGGTGTGCCTGCAGGCACAGCTGAAAAGAGGCTATCCTAATAGAAGAGCTGTATCCTAAGCATGCCTGAACCTGAATTATAACCTGTTACTTCCCTAATAAACCCCATAATCGTAAGTGCTGCCTTTGAGTTCTGTGTGACCATTGCAATGAATTACCGAACTCAGCAGAAAAGTAGAGAGTGTCATGGGAGGGATGGTTGGTGTCAGAATTGGTATAGATGGCAGAGAGAGGAGGCATGTCTGACCTCTGCCTCATAGGAATCAGCCTTGGGCTGTTAATCTTGATTCTCCTTGCCTCTTGTGAAGTTAGACGAGGTCAGATCTCGCCCCCACATCGTTTTTACAGATGGTAAATTGATAAACAGGTAAAATATATTGAGTGGTTGAGACCTGTTGTCTAGCATTTCATGCCTGGGCCAGGACAAATCTTCTTCCTAGACTTGCCCAGGGAGGAGTGACCACAGGTACCACCAACAAAGCCCTTCTTTGTTGACTGGAGATTCCTGTACAGTATGCTGTTACTTGGCACGTGGAGCCTGGGCTATATTTCCCCCACCCTGGCTCAAACAATTAGGCACTCAACTATTAACTGAAAGCTTGGTAGTTTGAACTCACCCTGAGGCACCTCAGAAGAAAGACCTAGCAATCTGCTTCTGAAAGGTCACAGCCACTGAAAACCCTATGGAGCAATTTTACTCTGCATACGTGAGGTCGTCATGAGTCGGGATTGACTCAGTGGCAACTTTGGTTTTTTTTTGGTTGGAGAGTCCCTCTGAAACCCTCTGCAATTGCACCTCGACCAGCAAGTGCCAAGGCTGAAATCAGGCCTCTTAAATGAATTGGTCCCAGCTCCATACAAAGTCAGCCCAGCCAGATGCATCTGTGTGCCATTTAGCAAAGTAATTTTAAATGCAATTGGCCATGCTGTGCCCTTACACAGAGACAGCAGGATTGGAGAGAGGGAGAAGAAAATTAACATGGGAGGAGCTAAGACTGATCCAAAGTGCTCCCAGGGTCTGAGGAAGAAAGTCCCCTTTCCCTGCTAACAGACCAGGAGTCTCTCCTCAGTCAAATCCTCCAGGACATCTTTTCCATGATAAGGGCAGCAAACAGGTTGAAGGTGGCAAGACCTTTAAAATAACCCCCATAAGAACCATGGAAGAAAGAGCAGCTCCAGGAGGTGAACGGACTTGTCGAGGGTAACACAGTGAGTCAGCAGTCAAAGGCAGGACTAGAATTCGGGTTAAAATGTCTAGCCCAGTTTCCTTCCCATTATGTAATGCTGCTTCCTAACAGAAAAACTTGGGGAATAATGTTCTTTCCCAAAATTAGTTTTGGACAAGTCTGGGGCTCCCAGTGGAAATGAGCTACGTGAGGGAAGACTGAGTGACCCATCTGTATTTACATGTTTACCACCCACTGAAGGTACTTAGACGTCTGTCCCAGGGGGCCTTGGAGGGCAGTGAGTCCTTAAAGAGAGACTGTTTGTGTTGGTAAGGGGCAGCATAAAGTGGAGAGGCCTAGGGTGGGACTGGAGTGATCTTGACACAGTGGGTAAAGCTGTGAACTGCTCCTCCCGTTGCCCCACTCTCCTCTTTCCTTGCATCACCCCTACTCCCCACTCTGCCACATAATCAGCACGCTCACATTGCCTGCCTCCTGGCCACCAAAGGATTCTACTGTGGCTACAAAAGCACCCCATGTTCCAGACTTTCTTAACCACATTTCATCATCAAAATTGATCTACTCCATGACCCATTTTTTTTTCATGACAATTCCAGATACCCAGAGAGGTGACCCTCACGAAATAAACTGTGTCCAGGTAATCTCTCTCAAATGAGGCAGTGGTGGTTCAGTGGTAGAATTCTCGCCTTCTCTGTGGGAGACCCAGGTTTGATTACTTGGTCAATGCACCTCATGTGCAGTCACTACCCATCTGTCAGTGGAGGCTTGCATGTTGATATGATCCAAGCCTGTGCTGATGGAGCAAAAACCGTAACAGTTCACAGAGCATCAGAATCCTCATCTGCCAGTACAGGGATTTCAGAGAAGCTTCCTATCTCCTGACTCCATCAGCTGTGGCCCACCTTTCCATTTGACCCCAGCACTGGGCAGGTCATCTCCCAGACCCTCTGCCCCTTCTAACTTCTGTATCCTTTCCTGGTCCCCAGTGGATCCCTTTTGTCCTAGGCATATTTGTAGTAGGTATCCAGCAACCTGGTATAACTTGAGAGACGCTAGAAAAGCCCTATCAATTCTGAAGCATGCTAAAATGTCTGATATTCCACTACAGGGAATTTATTAAGGAATTGAAGCCTCCTAGTAAAATGGAAGTGTTTTCTCTGAGAGAGATTGTTGTTGTTAGCTGCTGTTGAGTCAGCCCCTCAGCTGATGGCAACCCCATGCACAATAGAAAAAAATACTGAACAGCTATCTTAGTAATCTAGTGCTGCTATAACAGAAATACCACAAGTGGATGGCTTTAACAAATAAACGTTTATTCTCTCACAGTCTAGTAGGCTAAAAGTCTGAATTCAGGGTGCCATCTCCAGGGGAAGACTTTCCTTTCTCTGTTGGTTCTGGAGGAAGGACCTTGTCATCAATCTTCTCCTGGTTGAGGAGCTTCTCCGCACAGGGACCCCGGGTCCAAAGGACTCACGCTCCTGGCTCTTCTTGCTTGGTGGTAATGAGGTCCCCCTGTCTCTCTGCTTGCTTCTCTCTTTTATATCTCAAAAGAGATTGACTTAAAACACAACCTAATTTTGAAGATTGAGTCCTGCCTCATTAACATAACTAATCCCACCTCATTAACATCATAGAGGTAGGATTTACAACACATAGGAAAATCACATCAGATGACAAAATGGTGGACAGTCACACAACATTGGGAATCATGGCTTAGCCAAGGTGACACACATTTTTGGGGGACACAATTCAATCCTTAACAATAGCCATCCCCAGAATGCCTCCTCCCACATGCGAGGACCAAGAACTTTATAGACAAAGATCATATCCTGACTCAGTCTCTACAGGCAGGTCCACTGCCACATTTTTCTCTACAGAGAACTTTTGGGCCTCACATGTCAAAGTCACTTCTGAAATCTGCAGAATCAGACTCAGCCCTTGAAACTTTCCTTGGCCTTTCAGATCAGAAGGTTCAAGCTGGAGGGTATATGTTCTCCAATCTGCACTGAGTCATTTGAAGCCTTGAGGCTTAGCTGGTCCCAGGGAAGACTGTCCTTCCTGCCCTTGGCCTTCCACATACCCCACTTCATTCCACTAGCGGTGAGCTTCTGGCTGTCTTGAGGCATCAACACTGATCAACTAATTCATTCATCTGCTCATTCAACATACATTTTTTGAGTGTCAATTCTTGCCAGGGACCAGGTTAGGTACTGGAAATACAATGGAGAGTAAAATAGCCACATATTCTGCCCTCTTGGAATATACAGGTTAGTGGGGAAGACAGATATTAATCAAATAACTGCACAAATACATGGTTACAAAATTGTGACAAATGCTATAAATGAAAATCACAGGGTGTTATGAGAACATTTTCTGGGGAGCTGATCGAGTCTAGTGGTGGGTGTTGGAATAAAGATGTGGCCTTGGTTTCTGAGAATAACCCAAGCTTCCAAGCCCTCAAGAACAAAGCAGCCCTTTCCTCCGCTGCCTTGGGCCTAGGCTGCGGCTTATTACCTGGACTATGTCAGAGTTATCTCCCTGACAATGACCCCTTTATCCATATGCGCTGTATTTAGCCAGTGTCAGCACAGGACCCTGACTATGGCATCAAATTACTCCCCTGACTGGCTCCTTTTTAAAAACTCTTCCTTCTGGTTTGTAGCTTATGCACTTCTAGTTGGTTCTTGTTATCGGTTGCATTGTGTGCCCCCAAAAGATATGCTGAAGTCCTAATCCCTGGCACCTGTGAATGTGACCTCTTTGGAAATAACCTCTTTGCAGATGTAATCAGTTAACACATGATCATGCTGGAGAGGGATGGGCCCTAATCTAATGTGATTGGTGTCCTTATAAAGAGGAGACAGACACAGAAATTGGAGTTATGCTGCCACGAACTAAGGAATGTCTGGGACTACTAGAAGCTGGAAGAGATAAGGAAGGCTCTTTCCTAGAGAGGCCCCACGGAAGGCTCTTTCCTAGAGAGGCCCCGCCAACACCCTGAATTCAGACTTCTGACCTACTGAACTGCAAGAGAATACATTCCGTTGCTTTAAGCCAACCGCTCTGAGGTACTTCGAACCACAGCTCTAGGAAGCTAAGACAGCTCTACAGTGGCCCAATTCCACCATACCCAATGCTCAGTCTCTTGCTTCTCTTTCTGAGCTATGTAAGCACAGTATAATAAAGTGCAATGAATAAAAAAAGTGCCAGTCCCAAATTCCAAATCTGAAGCGTCCTGCCTCCTTCTCTGCCATGATTTCTGAGACTGCCTAGATTTCAGGTACGCTTTATGGAGTTCCCGCCCAGTCCTGTGTCATCCCACGATACAGAATGGTTCTAGTCCTATTACTTGATGCTCCTATGTCAGCACGAACCTCAGATATTTTCCTGCCTCTCAGCGGGAACCTGTGCTGGAAAGGCTTAAATGGCGTTTGTTGCACAGGCTCTGCCTGACTCTGGTGACCTGGGGCTGAGTTGTGGAGGAGTACCACAGCTTTAACTCCCAAACAGTAGACCGGGCCACTGTCACCCTGCACAGAGCTGTAAGTGAAAATATAAAATGGGCTTTTAGTTAGTTACCTAGAAAAATGAGTTTATGCTATGTGCAGGAAATGTTCCCAGTTTGCCCAGAAATATTCATTCAAAAAAGCACAAATGTTAGAGGAAGAAAAACAGAAGGGTTCTGAGATACCGTCATTCCCAATAGGGCCACAGCCACGCATCTGTCAGTTTGTCATAGTGTGATGGCTTGCATGTTGCTTGATGCTGGAAGCTGTGCTACCAGTATTTCAGATACCAGCAGGGTCACCCATGGTGGGCAGATTTCAGAGGATCTTCCAGACTAAGACAGACTAGAAAGAAAGGCCTGGTGATCTACTTTCAAAATTAGCTGATGAAAACCTTATGGATCACGATAGACTACTGTCCGATACCGTGCTGGAAGATGAGCTCCCTAGGTTGGAAGGCACTACACAATGGCTGCAACAGTGGACTCAACATATACCAAGGGTCATGGAAATGGTGCAGGACTGGGCAGTGCTTCATTCTGCTGTACATCGGGTCGCCAAGAGTTGGAGCCTACTAGACGGCACCTAACAGCAATACAGCTAATCCAGACAGGTATCTGGTTTCCAGTTGTGAAGACAAGAT
This sequence comes from Trichechus manatus latirostris, assembly GCF_000243295.1. NCBI lineage: Eukaryota > Metazoa > Chordata > Mammalia > Sirenia > Trichechidae > Trichechus > Trichechus manatus. The sequence continues at coordinate 25,890,534 of NW_004443939.1, read as the reverse complement.
TAGGAGTAAAACCAATCTATTAAAAAGAATTAAGATTTTTTGCATGTTTACTTTCCCCAATTGATATAGCTGGGTCTGAATTTTGAGTTAAAATATACAATAAATCCAATTTTCATGACTTTTTTTTTTTTAACTACTTCACAGTGTGATCGTGCTGAGGTATGTGAAACAGAATCCTCTTTGAGTTCCATGTAAACTAATTAGCAAATCATGAGTCAAACTTGGGTTGCTTAAAAACTTTGGACTTGATAAAACAAAACAAAACAAAAAAAAAAACCCAAACTCATTGCCACTGAATTGATTCCGACTCATAGTGACCCTATAGGACTAAGTAGAACTGCCCCACAGGTTCCAAGGAGCGGCTGGTGGATTTGAACTGCTAGCCTTTTGGTTAGCATCTGAGCTATTTTCCAGATACAGGTATGCATTTAAAGAGCACACTGAATCTAATACTATTGTAGTCAAATACTGCACTGCATTGGTTTCCTGCATATTTTAGGGGTACAAACTTCTCATGAGAGATCAAAAGTTTTCACAAATACTTTCTTGGGTCTGGGGAAAACAATTCAACCCAAGTATGTGTCAAATCAAGATGGCAACATTCTGTCTCTATAAATCTCTCGGGAGCTGAGTTCCTCTAGGAAAGATGCAGTTATATTATAAAACAAGGCTCCGGCTTAGGTGAGGGTTTGCAGCCGCCTTAATTTTCTGTTTTTGTGGAACTGACAGCAAGTGAAAGCTTTCATTAGAGTAATTAAAATACCACTCTCCTCAGGAGAGAGAAATGATGCATGCTGGGGCTTCTAGAAACTGGCCACATCCCAAATAGCACTTACCTAGGTGTACATTTTGTTGGCTGGGGGAAAAAAATAAAGACAAATGGGGGCATAGTGCAGACTGCTGAACGGCATGACAGCATCTGTGTATGAAAGACATTTCTGTTCTTACTAGGCGGTCTGATTACATGGTTCTCAAATTTCCCCTTAAGCCTCCTAGGATGAGTGTGAGGTGCAACCTTGTAAATTGTCAGTACATATAAAGCTAAGATTTAGAGAGTGGTTTCCATTGTGCATCCTATAAAATGTGTCCCACGAGGAAGATTAGTATCAATCACAGGCTTCTTGGAGAGGGAGATGGGATCCAATGATAACCTGGCACTATCAACTAGAGTAATGGTCTAAGAAGAAAAAGCAATCAGAGAGGACGAAAAGAAAATCCACAAAGAAAGACACAAGCAGAAAATCAGGGTGCAATGTATCATATTGATGAACAGGCGCTGTTATCTAGGACAAAGTCTCATATGAACAATGCAGGTTCTCAAGCAATGGTTATTGCCTATTGCTTATCTTAAGGAGAATGCGAGGAGACACACTTATCACACCAGGCAGCCCGACTCCACATACGGCGGCACCAAAATATAATGAAGTCATTACCAATCGGGAGTGTTACCTACCCTACTCTAGAATCACTTGCTAGTTTCAGAGACTTCTGAAAGAGAAGCTGGTGCTCTAGTTTCTGGGATAACTTCATCTTGGAAAGGAAAAGCAACATACTCCAGCCTCATTTTTGTTAGTGATTCTGATTTATTTAAGTTGTAATGCCTCAGAATTTGAGTTGATAAGCAGGTGGATGGAGGAAAGCAGGATGGCTTAACTACTTTTTTTTTGGTTTGCTTTTACTGTGGTAAAATATACACAACAGAAAATTTATCATTTTAACCATTTTACAGTTCAGTGGCATTAATTATTAATAATTACGTTCACAATGTTTATTCCCCAAACCACTATTTATTCCCAAAACATTACCACTGTTTTTTCCCAAAACTTTTCCATCATCCCAAACAGAAACTCTATACCCATTAAGCGATAACTCCCCACTCTTCTCTCCTTCCAGCCCACATTAACCACTAATCTACTTTCTGTCTCTGTGCATTTATTGATCCTAGATATTTCATTTAAATGGGATCATACAATATTTGTCTTTTGTGTCTGCCTTATTTCATTTAGCATGTTTTCAAAGTTCATCCACGTTGTAGTATATATCAGAACTTAATTTCTTTTTATGGTGGAATAATAATATTGCATTGTACATGTATACCACATTTTGTTTATCCATTCATCTGCTGATGTTAATTACTTTTTTAAAAAGACTGGTTTGAAGTTCTTTAGGTCCTCAAATCCTTTGGCGCTCCCCTCATTAAGAGGCGGAGTCTAATTCCCCCTTGCCTTGAACAGGGGCCGACCTCAGTGACTAGCTTCCAAAAACTGTGTGACTTCCAAGGCTAGATTACCAATGGGGATGTGGAGTCTTGCCTGGCTCTCTGTTTTGGGATGATCGACCTTTGAGCTCAGCTGCCACACCATAAGGAAGCCCAGGCAACGTGGGGAGGATATTTGTGGGTGCTTCAGCCAACAGCTTCTGCTAAGGTCCCAGTCAACAGCCAGTCAGCTTCCAGAACCATGAGTGAGGAGCCTTCTGACGATTCCACCTCTAACACTGACTGCAACCACATGAGAGACCTTGAGTGTAAACCACCTAGCTGGATCGAGTCAACTCCCAGAACTCTGAGAGATGACATTAATAAATTATGATTCTTGTGGTTTTATGCCAAGTTTGGGGTGGTTTGTTATGTAGCAATAGATGACTGATATATTCAGTAAAAGACTGGCATAAACAATTTTTTTTCCCCAAATCACTGAATTACTATGGGAAGGAAGCTGAAAATGGTTTGGAATTGCCTTATGAATGCAAGCCCATAGCCTCAAATACCTCTTAGAACCGCATTCTAGGCAATTTTAAAATGTAAGTTAAACACAAGAGCCCTCTCCAAAATGGACTTTCCATCCTTACATAGCCTACAAGGAGTTGAAACACTATTCCCAATGAACAGTTCAGAGGCATTGCTGGAGCCTTTACTCAATGTTACTAGTACAATTAAAGTTGGCTTCTTCACCAAAATAATAATGAATACCTGTCTCAGTACTTTGTATTCTTTAAAATTTTTTATAGAGGTGAAACATTTATAACAAAACACTTGCCGTTTCGACCGTTTTCTCTATATTGTTGTGATGAGTTTTCATGTCAACATGTTCTGGGTCTTTCTGTTCAAGTAGCATGTCGGCAACATGGCCAGATGGCCTATTTTTTGACTCCAAGACTTTTCAGGTTTCAGGCCAGTTTAAAATATTGAAAAAACCCATTGCCGTTGAGTCGATTCCAACTCATAGCAACCCTAGAGGACATAGAACTGCCCCACAGGGTTTCCAAGGAGAGGGTGGTGGATTCGAACTGCCAGCCTTTTGGTTAGCAGCTGAACTCTTAACCACTGCGCCACCAGGGCTCCAGTTTAAAGCAAAGGACAGGAATTTGGAGGGAGAAATGAAACAGGAAACACTTTTATATTCCCAAAACTATGAGCAAAACATCAATTTTAAAAATTGACCAGCATATTTAAAAAAAAAACAAACAAAAATATATGCCAGGACCTCAGGTACATCCAAGGTGGGTTTCCTAGCAAAAAGAACTATCCTCCTAAGCACTGCAATTGGGCAAGAACTTTCAGGAACCCTTCTGCTACTCACATCATTGTGAACAAAGGACTTAGATATTACTTTTCCACAAAGCTAGGCTAATTGCATATTCTATGCAGCAGTTCCTCCAGGCCAGCCTTTAGAATTAACGTGATGCGGAGAACTGAGATTGTAATCCAGATAGTTTGGGGAACTTTCTGCCTGAATTGCCTGCATAAACCACTTTCAGTTCTTTACCCCCCTTTAGCTATGAAGATGCAGGATCCCACTGTGAGAACTAATGCGGGGGTTTGAACATCCTGCATCACAGATATGAGGAGAGCAGTAGCGAAAACAAACCTGACTGGGCCGTTCCTTACTGCACCAAGGGCTTTATCCTGCCTACATATCACCTCTGTGCTATGAGCCGCATCTCTGTGGTGACAAGAAAGCACACAGCCCCCACTGTGTCACTCAGCCTCCTCCTCCCTTCACAGGCCCTATGTAGAGAAAGGATGTGCTGCCAGACAGTCCATGCCACTGCGCTGTGGGAGACACTTCTACTTGTAATAAATTTCATTTGGGAAGATCCAGGGGTATTTTCCTTCTGTCCTGTCATGTAGAGGATGTGATTTCTATTTAATGGAATAGTTGAAGGAGAGATGGCATTCTCCCTTCTAGAAGCTCAGGAAAATTGATGTGGTTTCTCTGCTTTCTGGTGCTAAGAAGTGATCTGTCCAGTCGGCAGAGCTGAGGAGCTGGATCGAGTCTGCACAGGTCCTTTCCAAGTCTCTGTCTCTGATTGCTTGTAAAATGTTATGTTTGTCTATTACGTGACTTCTTTGCTTTCCTGTTTGGCAGGATGGCTTTGCAGCTTCTTGCTAATGGCAGTTCGGTGAGAAAAAAGATGACAGAGCATAATAATGGATTGTTGTTGTTAGGTGCCATTGAGTCGGTTCTGACACATAGCAACTCTATGTACAGCAGAATGAAATACTGCCCAGTCCTGTACCATCCTCACAATCATTGCTATGTCTGAGCCCTTTGTTGCAGCCACTGTGTCAATCCATCTCATTGAGGGTCTTCCTCTTTTCATTGACTCTCTACTTCACCAAGCATGATGTCCTTCTCCAGGGACCGGTTCCTCCTGATAACATGTCCAAGTGAGACGAAGTCTTGCCATCCTCAATTTAAAGAAGAATTCTGGCTGTACTCCTTCCAAGACAGATTTGTTCATTCTTCTGGCAGTCAGTGGTACAGTCAGTATTCTTCACCAACATCATAATTCAAATGCATCAGTTCTTCTTCAGCCTTCCTTATTTGTTATCCATATTGTTAATATGGACAATGGAGAAGGACAATGAATAATAATGGATGGATACCAGTAATAATGTTGTCATTGTTAGCTGCCATTGAGTTGGACCGCAGCTCATGGCAGCCCAGTGCACAATGTGCACGATGGGATTAGACCACTGTGATGCATAGGGTTTTTTTTTAATTTTTTTTTATTGTACTTCAGGTGAAGGCTTACAGAACAAATAGTTTCTCATGAAACAGTAGTACACATGTTGTTTTACGACATTGGTTAACAACCCCACAACATATCAACCCTCTAACTTCTCAACATTTTTTTTTTTTTTTTTTTTGGTGAAAATACACATAGCCAAAGATACACCATTTCAAAAATTTCTACGTGCACAGTTCAGCGATACTGACTACGCTCTTCCAATTGTGCTGTTATCCTCACTTAAGATGAAGGCTTGCAGAACAAAACAGTTTCTCATTTAACAGTTACTACACACGTTGCCCTATGACAATGGTTAACAATCTCACAACACATCAACAATATCCTTACTCAACCTTGGATTCCCTATCACCAGCTTCCTTGTCCCCTTCTGCCTTCTGGCCCTTGTCACTGGACTCCTGTACCTTGTTAGTTTCATTTGGTTTTACAGGGCTGTCCACTCCCAGGCTGAACAGTGAACCTCGGAGGTAACTTCACCACTGAGCTAAAAGGGTGTCTGGGGGCCATACTCTCGAGGTTTCTCCAGTCTCCTTTAGGCCAGTAAATCTGGTCTTTTTTTTGTGAGTTAGAATTATGCTCTACCTCCTTCTCCAGCTCTGTCCAGAACCCTCTGTTGTGATCCTGGTCAGAGCAGTCAGTGGTGGTAGCCGGGCACCATCTAGTTGTTGATGCATAGGGTTTTCATTGGCTAATTTTCAGAAGGAGGTCACCAGGCCTTTCTTTTTAGTCTTAGTCTGAAAACTCCAATGACACCTGTTCAGCATCATAGCAACAAGCAAGCCTCCATTTACAGATGAGTTAGTGGTGACTGGGGATGAGGTGCATTGGCTGGGAATCAAACCTGGGGCTCCCATCTGGAAGGAGAGAATTCTACCATTGAACCATCACTGCCTGGATGCCCATAATAACAATCATTTATTGAATGCTTTCTATATAGAGAGAAGATGGAAGGAATACACAGAGTCGTTGCACCAAAAAGAATTGGTCAACCATTTCAGGAGGTAGCATGTGATCAAGAACTGATGGTACTGAAGGAAGAAGTCCAAGCTGCACTGAAGGCACTGGCGAAAAACAAGGATCCAGTAGTTGATGGAATACCAACTGAGATGTTTCAACAAACAGATGCAACACTGGAAGCACTCACTTGTCTTTGCCAAGATATTTGGAAGAAAGATACCTGGCCAACTAACTGGAAAAGTTCCATATTTGTGCCCATGTCAAAGAAAGGTGATCCAATGGAACATGGAAATTATCGAACAGTATCATTAATATCACATGCAAGCAAAATTTTGCTGAAGATAATTCAAAAATGATTGCAAAAATACATCGACAGGGAACTGTCAAAATTGAAGCTAAATTCAGAAGAGGATGTGGAATGAGGGATAGCATTGCTGACGTCAGATGGCTCTTGGCTGAAAGTAGAGAATACCAGAAAGATGTTAACCTGTGTTATATTGACTATGCTAAGGCATTAGACTGTGTGGATCATAATATATTATGAATAACATTGCAAAGAATGGGAATTACAGAACATTTAATTGTGCTTATGCAGAACCTGTACATAGACCAAGAGGCAGTCGTTCTAACTGAACAAGGGAATACTGTGTGGTTTAAAATCAAGAAAGGTGTGCAACGGGATTGTATCCTTTCACCATACTTATTCAATCTGTATACTGAGCGAATAATCCAAGAAGCTGGACTATATGAAGAAGAATGTGGCATTAAGATTGGAGGAAGACTCATTAACAACCTGCGTTATGTAGATGACATACCCTTGCTTGCTGAAAGTGAAGAGGACTTGAAGCACTTACTGATGAAGATCAAAGACTACAGCCTTCAGTATGGATTACACCCTAACATAAAGAAAGAAAACAAAAATCCTCACAACTGGACCAATAAACAACATCATGATAAATGGAGAAAAGATTGAAGTTGTCAAGGATTTCATTTTACTTGGATCCACAACCAACACCCATGGAAACAGAGTCAAGAAATCAAAACACGCATTGCATCGGGCAAATCTACTACAAAAGACCTCTTTAAAGTTTTGAAAAGCAAAGATGTCACCTTGAGGACTATGGTGCACCTGACCCAAGCCATGGTATTTTCAGTCGCTTCACTTAGTTTCAAAAACTGGACAGTGAATAAGGAAGACTGATGAAGAGTTGATGCACTTGAATTATGGTGTTGGCAAAGAATATTGACTATACCATAGACTGCAAGAAGAATGAACAAATTTGTCTTGGAAGGAGTACATCTAGAGTGCTCCTTGGAAGTGAGGATAGCGATACTTCCTCTCATGTACTTTGGACATGTTATCCGGAAGAACCAGTCCATGGAGAAGGACATCATACTTGGTAGAGGGGCAACAAAAAAGGCGGCCGTCAACGAGATAGATTGACACAGTGGCTGCAACAATAGGCTCAAACAGCAGTGATTGTGAGGATGGTGCAGAACAGGGCAGTGTTTCATTCTGTTTTACATATGGATGCTACGAGTCAGCATTGACTTGATGGCACCTAACAACAACAACAACAATCCATTATTATGCTCTATCATCTTTGCAACTGGTTAATTTTTGTTGTTGTTGTTGTTTGTTGAATGCTTACTATGTGTCAGTTGCTGGGCTAAGCACCTGTCATATATTTTCTAGTTCATTTAATCCTCAAAACATTTGTCAGATACTTTGATTCTTTCCAATTACAGATCAGAAAACTAAGGCTTTAATGGGGTTGGATTACTTCCTCAATGACACTCAGCTAGTGGTAGGTGCAGAATTTAAACTGAGGCCCGACTCCCAGAGACTAAACAGTACAGAGCATGTGAATGGTGGTTGCCTCTTGAGTGTGATTAACTTCACAAGTTTTGAAGTCAGGGTGCTGGGTGTTTTGCCTCCCACTAGCTGGGTGCCCTGGTGCAAATGACTTTTCCTTGCTAAGCCTCGATTCTCCCATCTGCAAAATGCACACCGTCACAGTTCTCTAGAAATCTATCACTTCGGTTGTCGTGAGGAATATGCACATTTGTACCCAGCACAGTGTCTTGCACAGGGTAGAGCTCAGCAGATAGTTGCTGTCGTTAGGATTCTTAAGTGACGAAGGTTTTTTATGATCCCCAAAGTGAGAAGACCAGGAAGCGGAGAATAGGGAAAAGCCTGGTGTCAAGAGGATGAGGGTGGACCAGAATTTTCCAAGAATTGTCCTTTTTCTGGAACTCTTCTTCCTCTCTTCTTTCTTTATTCTCTGCACTCTTATTCTTGCCTGTAGTTACATAATGGAAAAGAATCCTGTAATTTGGAATGAAACAAAAACTGCTCAGAGCGGATGGGGGATTGCAGATGAGGGGCCATGTGGATTATCCATGGGGGTCACTGAGGATAAGGTTAGAAAAGCGCTCGGATAGAATCTGAATCAAGTCTTTGGCTTTACTGATGAAGAAACTGAGGCAGGGGCTAGCTAAGGCCTTGTCCCATGAGCACATTTAGACTCAGAAATTTTGATTCTATGTTCAATGCTCTTTCTACTGTACCATACTACTTAAATTTTTTACATATTATCTCTGAAATATGGCTTCCAAATTTTGAAGACTTGTTTTCCACATTTAATACTAAATTCTTATCCCATACTCATCCCTTTTCATACTATTCAGATTTACAAAATCCCGCATAGAAACTTTCAATAATATATGATAAACCATCACTTTTCCTCCTATTAAATAAGGATGTAAACCAATGGTCGCAACATTTCAAAATGAGGAGTCCTCTTATTGAAAAGAAAAAAAAATCAAACAAAAACCAGAATTGTAGCTTCCCTTGAAAACTCAGGTAAGGAGCACTGGGTCCCTATTTCATCATGATCAAGGTCATGTGGAACTGAGCAGCCAGCCCTGTTTAGAGGGCATTCGTTCTGTGTCACTGGCACTCACCTTAGCCAGTCTCACACCATCTATAGCTCCTTTCTTGCTCCTGGAGGCATTTGTATTTGCAATCCCTAAAACCATATCAATTAGATAGTTACCAAGTCTGTTCTTCAGTGAACAGAGAGTAAGACTCAGGTATCATTTAATACCTTGTGGAAACATCCTCTGCTCTGCTACACTGATACTCTGATGCAGAAGGAAGTAGAAACTAACATTGTGTACTTGGCGAATGGCTCTCCCGACAAGAGCCCCGGTGTCTACTCCTTGGGAGGGAAACGTCAAGACGGGTGGGATGGTACTAAGTCTCCACTTTCTTTTTGCCTTTTCCAGGCTACAAAGCCTGTAACACAGAGCTTTGATGGGGCTGGCACCCTTCATGCTCGCCAACTTTGAAACCTTACGAGGAAGCTCAATCTTATTATTTTTTTGAATGAGTGCAGCCAGATTTGTGGCACATAATGCACCATTCACATCCTTGCTAATTCTCCTTCCTGTTAAATTGCTTCATGTCACTCAGAAACAAGAGGTCTTAATAATGAGGCTTTCTACATTGTTTCTGAAACAATTATGAGTACATGACTTTCACCCAATTAAAAGGAAACATTTAAGAAGTTGCTGAAGATCCTAATTTCAGTGCAATATCCTCCCTGCTTCCCTCACTTGGATGTGGGACAGTTTAAAAGCTTGTGAAGCATGTTATTTTCTCCAATATGAAACAATTTGGAAAATAAAAAGATGTAATTTAAAAGAATGTGCATCCCAGTGGGCTTTCTGAGTGAAAAGACTGACATATAAAGATGCTCAAGGCAGTATTTAAATGCCACTATGAAAAGAGCTGGGGCGGGAAACCTGGCCTCAAATCCCAGCTCTTCCGTGACTGGCTGTGAGTGACCTTGGTCACATTGCTTAGCCCTATACGGTCTTTCTCGGGGAATAAATGTTTGAGTGAGCAGTCACCATTGTATGCTTTGCAGCGGAAGCATTACCCCTGCCAAAGCTGTTCTGAGAAGCATTTGAATGTGACGAAAATAAGTCTGTTTCTCCTGGAGAGGAGGCTGAACTTTGCCCGAGCTGAAGCTGAGCCTGCAGCCTTGCAGGGAGAGTGAATGTTCAGTAAATATTTGTTCAATGAACAAGAGAATAAAGGATGCGTATATGCATGAGAAAGGTGCCTAGGTGGCACAAATGGTTTGCACTCAACTGCTAACCTAAAGGTTGGCTGTTCAAACCCACCCAGCAGTACCATGAAAAATAGACCTGGTGACCTGCTTCAGTTAAGATTACAGCCAAGAAAACCCTATGGAGTTGCTCTACTCTGAAACACATGGGGTTGCCATGAATTGGAATTGACTCTGTGGCAACTAACAACAACAACATGTGCATGAGCAAACTGGTACATCTTAAAATCCACTGACTGGGGAAATACGTTTAAGAAGGAAAGGATCTGGCTCAGGGGAGCTGGAATCTAGACTCAGTTTTGCCATTAAGTAGCCTTTAGGGAGGTCACTCAAATTTCTAAGCCTTAGTTCCTAAACTGAAAAATGTAAATTTTGAAAACAAACAAATAACCACTTTTTCTACTTTACAAATCATTGTGAGGAACAAATATGGTAATGTTTGCACAGAGGCTTTCAAATGTTAAATGTGCCATGATTCCCAGAAAATTTGACTCTCGATTATTTCCTGGTGGGCTCCTGTCCTGGTCCCAGAGGTCTTCATTGCACCTGGATCCATCCGGCCTTGGGGGCAGATCAAGTTTGGGAGCACAGAGAGGGTGAGAAAGTGTGCATATGAATCTGAGTCCGTATTCCTGCTTTCTCCATGATCCACTTGTCTCACCCACTAGGGTCCCACAAACCGGGAAGCTGTCAGTCAACTTAGTCAAGAATTTGATCCATTTTAGAGTATCTTCTGAGAGGGCAGTATTTAATATCACAAAATTCATTGCTTGGATCATTCCAAGCCATTTTTTGGGGAAATCTTCCTCTTCACATCCTTTATTCATAACTTTGAGAAGAGCTACACTAAATCTGTCATTGTCTCATGCTAATTGCTTGTAAATCACCAACGTGTGAAGTTCCACATGCTTATCCACAAGCACAAAGTTGAAGGGCCCCACATATTCAAAGGGCTTGGTGGGGAATCCTGTCATTTGGCCGATGGAAGGGTAGTAGATGTGGAAGCCAGTGATGCATAATGGATCATGGGATTTAAAATCCAACCTCCATATCCGAGCTGCCTGACAAGGTTAGGGGATGATATGGCGGCAGCTGCATCAATTATGAAATAGAAAATAATCTCCCTTCCCCTTCCATCTCAGACCGTGGTAAACATTTTATACTCGTTCCCTCTGTAAAAGCAAATGACTCTTGCTTTCATCAGTCAGCCTGGTGTCTAAGTAAGTGAAAGGGATAGGAAAACACAGTCCCAAGAATGACTGGCAATGATCTTTTACTTATGTCTTTAATCTCAGTTTGGCTTGACAACTGATGGGAAATGAAGTGTGATCTGGTGACACAGTGGTTAAGTGCTTTTGGCTGCTAACAGAAAAGTCAGAGGTTCGAACCCACCAGCTGCTCTGTGGGAGAATGAGAAAGATCTGGCAGTCTGCTTCCATAAAGATTACAGCCTTGGAAATCCTATGAGACAGTTCTACTCTGTTCTATAGGGTTGCTATGAGTCAGAATTGACTCGACTTGGCAAATGGTTTTTTTGAAGTGTGATCAGTTTCAGCTGACTGTACCTTATTTCCCATGACTGACCTGCCAAATCGTAGATTGAATAATAAAGTTCAGCCTGAGCAGCCGTTTTGCACAGCCTTCTCCAAGACAAGTCCTAAAGGCATACCAGGAAGGCCATCCTGCTGCCAGGAACTGAGACGTTAATTGTTTTAACCTTTCAGTTAAGGTGGTGAGACACCATGTCAATGTAAATAAATGTAATAGTCCCTAAGGGATGAATGGCAGCTGGGAGTGGAGTTGTGAGGCAAGTCACTTAGAGAAACACCATGTAGCTTTAGGATTTAGGGATAACTTCTCACAGAGGAAGGAGAGGTAGCCAAATGCAATATAACCCCCAAGAGAAACAAGAGCCACAAGTGTCTCTGGGTTAAAAGAGGATGCTTCTCAGTGACTGATTAAGACCAGTAGCTACAGGTTGGCGAGAAAGTTACTAAAAAACGAGATTCTGGAAAAAAATAAAAACAGAAAAGAGACAACAAACAAAACCAAAAACTGCTACTCTATGTCTGGCTTGTTGTGACTGTTCAAGAAATATTAGCTCATTTCCTTCTTGGAAATTCTAATTTCACAAAAAGGGCTAGATGCCTTTAATATCATCCATTGTCCAGGTAGTGATCATGTGAAATTATACCTAGAATCACAGAGCCTCTAGGAGATACTGAGTTTGACTTCAGACTGACACATGGACACTGGCTTGGGGTTCTCCGCATCTAGGTTCAAACACTACATCAAAAGAGAATGTAAGAAGGGGGTAACCAGATAGCTAGTTCTAGCTGGACAAACCCAACTGCAGTTTTGTGGGGCTGCCTTTGCCTCACGTTCTCCTGTGTACACGCCACTCCCTCTGTCTGGGATGCCCTCATATCATCAGCCTGGGCACCTGCAAACCCTTCAATGACATAAGCCAAGCCTTTCTTCTTCAGGAGGCTTTCTTGGACTTGACATTCCCTCCCCTAAGAGATTTTTAAGTGCTTTTGTCTCATAGCTACGATACCAAAAACCAAACCCGTTGCCGTCGAGTCAATTCTGACTCATAGCAGCTCTATAGAACAGAGTAGAACTGCCCCATAGGGTTTCCCAGGAGCGGCTGGTGGATTCAAACTGCCGACCTTTTGGTTAGCAGCTGAGCTCTTAACCACTGTGCTACCAGGGCTCCCAAAGCTACCATAATAACTCTTAAATAGGTGTATGAAAATACCACATGAAGCTGCTGCTGGTTTACTTGCCTATCTCTACCATTCATCTGTGAGGTTCTTGGGAACAGTGACCGTTTTTGTCTTCATTGCTCTATCCGCTTCTGTATCCCCTTCTACTGTATTCCCTAGAGTACTGCCTGGTTCATAGAAAACAATCAATAAAGTTTGACTGAATACATAAACGAATCAAAACGGAGCCCTGGTGGTGCAACAGTTAATTGCTTGGCAGCTAACCAAAAGGTTGGTGGTTTGAACCGCCCAGCAGCTCTGTGGGAGAAAGACCTGGCAATGTGCTCCTGTAAAGATTACAACCTAGACGTCCTATGGAGCAGTTCTACTCTGTCACATGGGGCTGCTATGAGTCGAAAATCGACTTGACAGCACCCAACAACAACAAGATCTTTTGCAAACTCGTTTCTAATTTACCCATAATCTTCTGGAACTTCAGCTAAAAGCATCTAGGCCAGCCCCTCCATTGGCTCACAATCTCCAAGGGCTCTTCGAACAAGAGGAGGCCTATTAAATCCAGTTAGGACTTGTTCTTCTAGCCTTCCTATCAGTACAGAAGGGTGTCCATAAGACAGAAAATCTCACAAGGCTTTTAACCAGAGCTTTAAATTATTTCATTGTATTTTATACCCTTTCTCTACCATTCCTAGTTTTAACTGGCATTCAGAGGCAATACTTCATCTCACTCCGACTCACTCCCAGGTTGGGAGAAGCCCAAGAGCTGCTTCATACCGATGCTTTTCCTTTTTTATTTCCAGAGCAAGTACTGACCTGAAGCTCCTACGGATTCCATAACCATCTTGGAAACCTGCTAATGGATCCTGTAAATTCTGTTTTTCTGTGGTCTTGGTCATTAATCAACGAAGTATGCTCCTGGCCACAAATGAATGGTCTAAGTTTATTTAAGGCTCAAAGAACTCCTAAACATTACTGCCGCAGAGAAGACATCTTTCTTTCTCTTCCTACAGATTTATACCTTTCCACTGTCTAGTAATACAACTGTCTTCTATCAAATTTCCAAGTTTCTGGTCACTTGGATGAGTGCAGTGTGGTAGTTGAATGCTCAGGCACCGGAATCATCCAGATCTGCGTGTGGATCTCAGCTCCACCACTGCCAGCTATGGGACCTTGGGCAAGTCACTTAGCATCTTTGTGCCTCTTTGTGCCTCTGTTTTCTCATCTATAAACTGGAGATTATAATGCTACTTACTTCATAAAGCTATTGTGAAGATTGACTGTGATAAGGTATGTAAGACAGAGCAATGTCATATATAATCAGCGGTACTTAGTGTATACCCTTAACCACTGAGCCCTGGTGGCACAGTGGTTAAGAGCTCAGCTGCTAACCAAAAGGTTGGCAGTTTGAATCCACCAGCCGCTCCTTGGAAACCCTATGGGGCAGTTCTACTCTGTTCCATAGGGTTGCTATGAGTCAGAATCGACTAGACGGCAATGGGTTTGTTTTTTTGGTTTAATGTCACTTATCATCACTATATTATAAAATACAAATACAAAATAAAAAATATTACATATATAATAATTATATTGTATTATACAGTATATATACAAAATACAGCACAGATAGTATTTTATATACAAAATAAGATGTTATTTTTATATACAAAATAAAATGTTATTTTTATATACAAAATAAAAATAAGTTCAGTTAGTCACAGGTACAACTATGTAAACTACAAATGGAAGATTGCTCTCAAGGAAAGTTATTCCCTAACTATAAGGTGCATTAGAATCATTTGGCCTATTCATTAAAAAAAAACAAAAAACAAAAAAACCCTGGGCTGCATCCCCAGAGCATATCTTTAATGGCTTCTCTGTCCCCTGAGAGCAAATTAGCACTCTATTACTTCAGAGGTGCTGCCTCTGCATATCACACTTCTGAGGTCTCAGTTTTCAGTCCAGTGTGTATGTGTGGGTGGCCTTCTACAGGCTAGAGAGACCAAGGCACATAAAGCAAAAATATTTCTACGTCTCTTACTTCTGTTTGAGGAGTCAATGCTTCCCACGGGAAAAGCTCTCATTAGCTGCTAATCACTGTTGTCCTAGACTACCACGTACAGATTACCGCTTCCGCTGTGGTACTATTTGCTGTGAAGTCGACTCCGATTCATGGTGACCCCATGTGTGCCAGAGTAAAACTGTGCTCCATAAGGTTTTCAATGGCTGATTTTTTTGGAAGTAGATCACCAGGTCTTTCTTCTGGGTGGACTTGAACCACTAACATTTTAGTTAGCAGCTGAGCACATTAGCTGTTTGCACCACCCAGGGACTCCCCTGCCATGGTAGACCTTGGAAAAAACTGGAGCTTATTCCCAGCAAAGAGTAACCTACCTTCCAAAAAGTGCTAGGACATTCTATCTCCCTGCTTTTCAGAGGCCAAAAACAGCTGGTCACGGACTTCAAGGAAAATGATCAAAGGTTCTGATCCACACTGAAACATCAGGGGATGAAGAAATTTCTGCCTCCTTAGGGTCCCCAACATCTGAATGACATGTGAATTTCTTTGGGAAGAGAGAGACAGGTCAATTTTCCTTTCAAACATAATTTTCAGAACTGGCAGAATGAATCAATTTGTCCCCAGGCTGCAGTTGCTTTCATAAATAGTCTAAGAATTTCAATTTCCAGCTTAATTAGAGCATGATCTTTAACATCTCTAAGCAGATGCTTACCAAGGGATTTAGCCCAGAGTGTCCAGGTTCCCTGGAGCCACAGGTTCAGATGCTGGTTTCGCACTGGCCTCCTGGCCTCCTAGGGTGGAAACCCTGGGCCACATATTCTAGGAAGGCTGATGTCTCAGGGTTGGAGAGGCTGCTCCAGGAACAGAGAGAAGTGTTTCCCAGAGCAGAGCTGCAAAGAGCCACCTCTTGGAGATGTTATCCCCAATGGTTTACAACTGTATCTGGCAAAGTTACTATTCTACATCATAGATTGTCTGTTGAATCACTGAATAAATACTTACTGAGCACCGATTGTGCATCAGGCCCTGGATAAGATAGCACAATGAAGCCCCGTGTTCATAGTGCTGTCAGTTCATGGATAGCCACTGGTAAAATGCCCAAGGACTCTGCTTTCTTGGAGCAAACCATTTTAATGCTCTCAATGTGGTTATTGCCACGAGGTTGACAACCACTTCAATTCAATTTGTCTATCTCCAGTCTAGAAATTAGAAAGAACAGCAAATGGGAAGGGATCAAGGTCACTCTATTAAAAAAAAAAAAAAGTATTCTAGTATTTTCCATAAAAAAGGAAATTGGCAATTTGTCCTAAGAAAATACTCCAAGACTAGTAAGAAACTTAAAGACACTTCAATTTTCACAGTGATAGAATTATGATTTCCTCAGGGGGAAAAAGATCACCTATAACAAGGTAGGAGGTGAGAGAAATACAGCCCCAGAGGGAAATAAATCCAGGCAGGCAGATCAGCTTCCTGTCACATGGAGGAGGACAGAAAGATGGTATTTTTTCCTTGCATTACAGTTAATGTGGCTCATATAACTTAGCTGAAAATTTTGCCTTTCACCCTCATTCATTTCCTCTCTGAATTCCCCTCCTAGTCCCTGGATCGTGCAAATGGTTAATGTACTTGGAGACTAACTGAAAGGTTGCTGGTTTGATTCTACCTACAGGTGCCTCAGAAGAAAGGCCTGGAGATTTATTTCTGAAAAATCAGCCATTGAATTCCCCTCTTAACTCTGTTCTCCCCAGCACCAAAGCCTTGAATTCCTTTGGATATCTAGAGGTAACACATGACCCTCTCTCTAGTGTCCCAGATTTACGGTGAAATCGAACTCTCCCAGAAAACATGGTTGTATGGTTCCTGTATTTCTCTCTTTTCCTCTTTCCCACTGAAACTCCTGTTCCCATTCATCAATGTCTACTCCCAATCAAACTCCAACCCCGCCTGGCTGCTATTTTTAGCTACGCCTAAAGAAGAAAACACAAGATTGAATAAATTCACATTTTGGTGGCGAGCTCTTCCATAAAGTCTGGTGGAAAGTTACGAAGGAGATATTTCAGGGTCTCTTTCCCATACCCTCCAAAAGCATTCTAGGCAAGGTGCTTAATATTGTTCATGTTTGAAGTGTTGAATTTTGTTATTGTGGTTGTGGAAGGATAGCTTTTTGGCTGCTTCTGTGGCAGCTCCATGTCATAGAAAAATTTTCCAAATTTGCCAAATAGAAATTCCTGACAAGCTACAGACAAATATCACATTTTACTTCATAAATGCCTTTCTCTCAGCTTTGATTGGTGCTAGGGTGATTCACAGAATAGCTCTCTTGCACCTTAGATTCTTGCACCAGCCAAAGGCACCTCTTCGTGATGATTAAACTGTAGGTGGGAATAGCACTTACTAAAATAACAGCCTTTAGCTAATATTTTATTATCAAGTGCTACTATTTGCCAGGCAATGTGCTAAAAGATCTCACATATATTCCCTTAATATTTCCAAATTTCATGAGGTAGGCATTGTTAATTTGGAAATCATGGAACAATATCATTAATATCACATGCAAGTAAAATTTTACTGAAGGTCATTCAAAAACATTTGCAGCAGTACATCGATTGAGAACTGCCAGAAATTGAAGCCAGATTCAGAAGAGGATGTGGAATGAGGGATATCATTGCTGATATCAGATGAATCTTGGCTGAAAGCAGAGATTACCAGAAAGATGCTTACCTGTGTTTTGTTGACCATGCAAAGGCATTCGACTGTGTGGAGCATAAAAAATTATGGATAACATTGTGAAGAACGGGAATTCTAGACCATTTCATTGTGATCATGTTTAACCTGTATGTACACCAACAGGCAGTCATTCAACCAGAACAAGGGGATACTGCATAGTTTAAAATCAGGAAAGGTGTGTATCAGGGTTGTAGTCTTTCACCATACTTACTCAGTCTGTGAGCTGAGCAAATAATCTGAGAACCTGGACTATATGAAGAAGAACAGGCCGTCAGGATTGGAAGAAGACTCATTAACAACCTGCAATAACCAGATGACACAACCTTGCTTACTGAAAGTGAAGAGGACTTCAAGCACTTACTGATGAAGATCAAAAACTAAAGCCTTCAGTATGGATTACACCTTAACATAAAGAAAACAAAAATCCTCACAACTGGACCATGATAAATGGAGAAAAGATTGAAGTTGTCAAGGATTTCATTTTACTTGGATCCACAATTGTGGCCTGTGGATGCAGCAGTCAAGAAATCAGACTACTTATTGCATTGGGCAAATCTGCTGCAAAAGACCTCTTTAAAGTATTGAAAAGCAAAGATGTCACCTTGAAGACTAAGGTGCAACTGACCCAAGCTATGGTATTTTCAATCCCCTCACATGCTTTTGAAAGTTGGACAATGAATAAGGAAGACTGAAGAAGAATTGATGCCTTTGAGTTATGGTGTTAGTGAAGAATATTGAATATAGCATGAACTGCCAAAAGAACAAACAAATCTATCTTGGAAGAAGTATAGCCAGAATGCTTCTTAGAAGCAAGGGTGGTGAGACTTCATCTCACATACTTTGGACATGTTATCAGGAGGGACTTAGTCCCTGGAGAAGGACATCATGCTTGTTAAAGTAGAAGGTCAGTGAAAAAGAGGAAGACCATTAATGAGATGGATTGACACAGTCGCTGCCACAATGGGCTCAACATAGCAATGATTGTGAGGACGGCGCAGGACTGGGCAGTGTTTTGTTCCGTCGTACACAGGATTGCTATGACTCATAACTGACTTGAAAGCACCTAACAACAACAACAACAACAGGCCGTGATATTATCCTATTTTGTAGATAAAGAAACTGAGACCCAGAAAGGTTAAGTCATTTATGCAAGGTCAATGCCAGTAACCGACACATCTCTTTGACTCCAAAGTATGTGCCTCGAACCCTCTCACATGCTGTCTCCTAACTCTCCCACAGAAATGCCTGATTACACAGTGGTGCCCAATGAAAGCTCTTGTTCATGAAATGAGTTTTAGTTGGCAAAGTCACCAAGTACTGAGTTCCAGCACCACTGAGACATCAACCAACTGGCCATTAAGTGAGTCTCCTCTCCAACACTTGTAGTCTATAAAAATCATCCTTTCCAACAAAGTAGTACTACTTTAAAAATACAGAATCCTATTCTACTCCCACAGGACCAAACACACACAATAATATAAAAGAAGAGTCCAAAGAATAGTGTCTATTCTAGACATCCATCACTTTTCAGCTGTGTGTGACTCTTCAGAGGCCTTGTTGTTGTTGTGAGGTGCTGTCAAGTTGGTTCTAACTCATAGAAACACTATAGAACAGAGTAGAACTGCCCCATAGTGTTTCTGAGGAGTGGTTGGTGGATTTGAACTGATGACCTTTCTGGTTAGCAGCTGAGCTCTTAACCAGTACACCACCAGGGCTCAGTGCTCTTAGATCTGTAAAAATCAACCATCCTCCCTCAGGCAGCTTTGGGGCCAAATTTTAGCCTCCAAACCTTGCATAAAGCACAAAAGGGGTAAGAGACAAATACATCTGCCTTATACAAAGATTATAAGTTAAAAATGAATTCTCATGTCCATATATAGCTTTACATATGCTTCCTAGCATTCAGCTACCTAGAACTTTCAATTATTCAAACTATTTTCCTATATTCAAATATTCAGAAAAACAGAAAAGGGTAAAGAATGGGGAATGAAGAATATTCTCGTGATTTTTTTTAGAAAACAACTTCCTGGACATGTGAGGGGAATCAAACACATTCTAGCTCCCTGTCTTAGTTATCTAGTCCTGCTATGACAGAAATATCACAAGTGGGTGGCTTTAACAAATAGAAATTTATTTTCTCACAGTTTGCTGTTTGTTGCTGTTAGGTGCCGTCAAGTCAGTTCCAACACATAGTGACCCTATGTACAACAGAAGGAAACACTGCCCGGTCCTTCACCATCCTCACACTGTTATGCTTGAATCCATTGTTGCAGCCACTGTGTCAATCCATCTTGCTGAGGGTCTTCCTCTTTTTCACTGACCTTCTACTTTAACAAGCATGATGTGCTTCTCCAGGGACTGATCCCTTCTGATAACCTGTCCAAATAATGTGAGACGAAGTCTCGCCATCTTCGCTTCTAAGGAGCATTCTGGTTGTACTTCCTCCAAGAAAGCTTTGTTCATTCTTTTGGCAGTCCGTGGTATATTTGATATTCTTTTCAACACCACAATTCAAAGGCATCAATTCTTCTTTGGTCTTCCTTATTCGCTGTCCAGCTTTTGCATGCATTTATGAGGCAATTAAAAACACCATGGCTTGGGTCAGGTGTACCTTAGTTCTTAAAGTGACATCTTTGCTTTTTAACACTTTAAGTCTTCTGCAGCAGATTTCCCCCACGCAATGTGTCGTTTGATTTCTTAACTGCTGCTTCCATGGGTTTTGATTGTGGAACCAAGTAAGATGAAATCCTTGACAACTTCAATCTTTTCTCCGTTTATCATGATGCTGCTTATTGGTCCAGTTGTGAGGATTTTTGTTTTCCTCATGCTGAGGTGTAATCCATACCGAAGGCTGGGGTCTTTGACCTTCATCAGTAAGTGCTTCAAGTCCTCATCACTTTCAGCAAGTAAGTTGTGTCATCTGTGTATCACAGGTTGTTAATGAGTCTTCCTCCAATCTTTACATAGTCCAGCTTTTTGTATTATTTACTCAGCATGCCGATTGAATAAGTGTGGTGAAAGGATACAACACTGATGCACACTTTCCTGACTTTAAGCCTTGCAGTATCCCCTTGTTGAATGACTGCCTCTTGGTCTATGTACAGATTCCTCATGAGCATAATTAAGTGTTCTGGAATTCCCATTCTTTTCGATGTTTTCCAGAATTTGTTATGATCCACACAGTCAAATAAAACACAGGTGAACATCTTTCTGGTATTCTCTGCCTTCAGCCAGTATCCATCTAACATCAGCAATGATATCCCTTATTCTACATCCTCTTCTGAATCCGACTTGAATTTCTGGCAGTTCCCTGTCGATGTACTGCTGCAACTGCTTTTGAATGATCTTCAGCAATATTTTACTTGTGTGTGATACTAATGATATTGTTTGATAATTTCCACATTATGTTGGGTCACTTTTCTTTGGAATAGGTATAAATAGGGATCTCTTCCAGTTGGTTGGCCAGGTAGCTGTCTTCCAGATTTCCTGGCATAGACAAGTGAGCACTTCCAGCGTTCCATTTCATTTTTGATGTTTTCCAATTTTCCTAGATTCATACTTCATATATTCCATGTTCTGATGATTAATGGATGTTTGCAGTTGTTTCTTCTCTTTTAGAGTTGTGCCACATCAGCAAATGAAGGTCCTGAAAGCTTGACTCCATCCACGTCATTAAGGTCGACTCTACTCTGAGGGGGCAGCTCTTCCCCAGTCATCTTTTGAGTGCCTTCCAACCTGAGGGGCTCATCTTATGGCACTATATTAGACAATGTTCCACTGCTATTCATAAGGTTTTCACTGGCTAATTTTTTTTTCACCAGGTCCTTCTTCCTAGTCTGTCGTAGTCTGGAAGCTTAGCTGAAACCTGTCCACCATGAATGACTCTGCTGGTATTTGAATTCTGGTGGCATAGCTTCCAGCATCACAGCAGGACCGAAGCCCCCACAGTATGACAAACTGACAGACGTGTGGGAGTCTCACAGTTTAGGAGGCTAGAAGTCTGAATGCAGGGCACTGGCTCTAGGGGAAGGCTTTCTCTCTGTTGGCTCTTGAGGAGAAGGTCCTTATTCCTTGGCTCCTTGGTGATCTTCATGTGGTTTTGATTCTATCGTCTCCCATCTCTGCTTGCTAGCTTGCGTCTTTAATCTCTTATATCTCCAGAAAGATTGATTTAAGACACACCCTAAACTAACACTGTCTCATTTACATAGCAAAGAAAGCCTATTCCCAAATGGGACTTTAACCAGAGGTATAAGGGTGAGAATTTGCAACACATTTTGGGGGGACACATTTCAAACCATACCACTCCCTGATCTTCTCCATCTACAGTAGAATTTAAGTCCCATGAGAGCTGGGGCTTTGATTATTTTGGTGATGGCTATCTTCCCAGTGCCTACAGGAATTCCAGATGCAAACACATGTAAAATAAGTATTTATTAAATGAATGAATGAACACATGAGTGGGTAACAGTTTAGAGATGCTGGGGCATGCATGCAATTTCAGAAACGATTTATGCTCCATTCCCTGATTTACTATGGCAGGAGAAAGTTTTCATAGAACTTAAAAGTTCATCAGAAAACTGAATAAAGCGGGTAAGTTGTGGTAGAGTGATTATAATAATGGTTCTACTCTTTTCCTGCCTCCCTATATACATATACTTTGGTGGTATCCTCTACACTGATTCTGGGTTTGGCCAGGTGATTTGCATTGGGTGATGGGACGAGCAAACATAACATAGGCAAAGACTTGGAAAGTACTGCTTCTGTATCGGGCCTTGCCTTCTTGCTGCTTTTGGAACCCTGCTGTCATGTAAGCCAAGCCTGAGCTAGGCTGCTTGATGTTGAAGGATTCAAGGCCCAGTCACTCTATCGCTACCCGCCCCTGCCCCCAACAGCATACCACCACTAGACATTTGAGTGAGGCCATCCGGGATCAGCCAGCACCTAGCTGACCAGCCAACTGGCCACAAATGCACAACTGAGACCAAAGAGATCAAACAAGCTCAGACTAGCTCACAATTACCACCCACTAGAATTATGAGGTAAATAAATGGTTGATGTTTAAGCTGCTCACTTTTGGGGTGGTTTGTTTTGTAGCAATAGATAACTGATAAATAAATGTTACTCAAAGTTTCCTGATCCAAAGTACCACCTAGTGTGCTGTTTAAAAACTTCAAAATCCTGGACCTCACCCCAGATCTTCTAAGTCACCATCTCAAGGACAAGAGCAAGTTGGGGACACTGAACTAAACCATCCCAAATTAGATTAATTTCTGTTTTAGTGAATAATTCAAAAGAACATACTTACACACGAAGTCAAAATTAAAGTAAGTCTCTTGCCTCTTTATACACTAGAGACATATCTGAAAAAGTCACAAGATGTTGGCTACATCTGAATGATTAAGTTCAGTATCTAAATTCCTCCTTTACTTATGGAGAAGGACCAGATTTCACTCTACAAGGGAAATCTCATACTGCCCTAGAGTCTAAAGCTAGTAAAGTTGCTTCTCTTCTCATTTTTGTAGGCATCCAGGCGAAACACGACACTGCATCCAAAACGTAATTCTAACCTTTTTTATTTTCTACAGAATTGGAGCAAGAATAAATGGAATCATTCTTTCTGAAAAGAGCCAGCTGTGTGAGTTTACTTCCCTTTCATAGTCACTAGATCTAATAATGAAAAAAATGTTGCATGGAAATGATTCTAAAATAATTTCTATTCCTGGTATGAAAAACACTGCTTCTCTTTCTATAAAAGGCTTTCTGTTATTTACGCAAGATAGAACTTTCAAATAGTATCCTCAGGTAGGTAATTCACACTGCAGAAACTATTCTATATTCTTTGGTGTATAATTACAAAAGAGAGTTTCATCTTCAAACTTTTCACACATATTAGTTATGGAACTTTTAACACCTCTGGATTTTTGCTGGATTACTCAATGATGGCCTGGGTTTTGCAAAAGTCTCTAGGGAATCTTAAAACTCTAACTTTAAAAAGTTCAGTTCTAATAATGAGGAAAATAAACAATATGTAAGTGGCTTATAAAGGAAGCTAGGTGCCCTTCCTCTTAGCACAGAACATAATTCACCTACTTGTGCATAGTTATTGAAGACTGCCATTGAATCTCAAATAAGAATACATTTTGTTCAACTACATAACGTAATTGCCCTAAAGATTTTTTCCCTTTAAAATGTAATTTACAGTGTTTCTACATTAGTACAATGCAAAATTGTTAAAGTCTTAAATGTAACCTTTATGATAGATATTTAATTTTATTTCTTTAGTACAAAATGGGAAGAAAACATTGGATCTTGATGTGACTTAGTACAATATTCAATGAGGGATATGGATCCTGTTTAAAGGGACTGACTAATAAAATTCCCCCACTATCTCTGTCAATTTGTCGTACTGTGGTGGCTTGCATGGCGCTATGATGCTGGAAGCTGTGCCACCGGTATTTCAAATACCAGCAAGGTCACTCACGGTGGACAGGTTTCAGTGGAGCTTCTAGACTAAGACAGACCAGGATGAAAGGCCTGACAATCTACTACTGAAAATTAGCCAATGAAAACCCTTTGAATCACAATAGAATATTGTCCAATATAGTGCTGGAAGATGAGCCCCCTCTATTGGAAGGCACTCAAGATACACAGTGGCTGCAGCAATGGACTCAAACATACCAACCATTGGGAAGATGGCACAGGACCAGACAGAGCATTTCAGTCTGTTATATGTGGGGTCATCATGAGTCGGAGCCAATTCAACAGCAATTAACAACAACAATAAAATTCCAGAAAAACTTCAGTCCATGTGGCAGTGTCTTTTATAACATAACACTGCTTGATTGGAAGGTTTTCAGGTAGTTTTTGAACCAAAGTCAGACTCATCTGGTCATACTCCATGTTTGGTGCAAAAATAGTTCCCTTGGACCCTTCTTAACGTTGTCACGTTCCTTCATGCCTCTGTGCTGTTGCTCAGAATGTCTCCTCACTGAGTTTTATTTCTTCTACCCTTTCTCTGAACTAGGAGTTATTGTCTCTAAATACCACACAAATTCTGTGTATCTCCTACCTGTGCAAACTAATCCTCTATCATTTAGTTTTACTTCCTGAGTTTCTACTCATATGCAGGGTTATTTTTCTCTTTTTGTTTCAAAGTCATCTACTGTGAAACAAACTAAAAAAAAGAAAAAAAAAGGATTTGTTTCATAATCTGCACGTCACAGGATGTCACCTCGTCCCTACACTGTTTTACCCGGCACACTCAACCTGCAAGTGGGACAGCCCAGCAACCACCTATTGTTCTCCAGGGGCTCATGTGATATTCCTGAAATTGACCCTTCTGGGAACTCTTCTTGTTAAAATATAACACCTCCTGGTACAAATCCTGGAAGATTTCTCTCATGCATTAAAGTGCCATTTTCTTCCCGGTCATCTCTGACGATCTCACCTGCTTGAATGTTGTAATATGACTTCCACCTCACACCTTTGCAGATTCTTTCCTCACTTAGAATTCTATGGAGAGACTAACACCGGAATATGGGAAAAGACAAAGTGCTTTTGCTGCCTAGGATTTTGTGAGCAATTTTCTGACATTGCCATTGCCATTCCAACCGTATACCCTGAAAGAAGTTCCACAGCTGCTTCCAAAATTTAAGCCTCCTGGGCTCAGCTCTGCAAGCATGCACCATTGTGAAGATCCCCAACACATGTGTGGGATAGTTAAAATCTTGTTTCAAACCTGTCTAATTTATCTAGTGCTGCTGTAACAGAAATACCACAAGTGGATGGTTTTAACAAACAGCAGTTTATTTCCTTACGGTAAAGTAGGCTAAAAGTACAAATTCAGGGTGTCAGCTCCAGGGGAAGGCTTTCTCTCTCTCTTGGCCTTCTCATCAGTTTTCCCCCTGCCTAGGAGCTTCTCGGCACAGGGACCTCGGTCCAAAGGACGCACTCTGCTCCTGGATTGCTTTCTTGATGGTATGAGGTCTCCAATTCTCTGCTTGCTTCCCTTTCCTTTTATCTCTTGAGAGATAAAAGGTGGTGCAGGCCACACCCCAGGGAAACTCCCTT
>NW_004443939.1:25837484-25864761 GCF_000243295.1 Trichechus manatus latirostris | reverse complement strand
TCCCTTTACATTGGATCAGGGATGTGACCTGGGTAGAGGTGGTGTTACAATCCCACCCTAATCCTCTTTAACATAAAATTACAATCACAAAATGGAGGCCAACCACACAATTCTGGGAATCATGGCCCAGCCAAACTGATACACACATTTTTTAGGGAGCATAATTCAAACCATGGCAAAACCTAAAGTCATAGCCATTAATGCATGTACAAGCTACCAAGCCTTGCTTTTCCTCCCATTTAACTTGCATGTTATTGTACCTGCAGGAAGAGTAGGATTTCAACCACAAAAAAATTCAACAAACAAGTTGAAAATCTACATGTTCAAAACACTATGCTGGCATTAGATTTTGAGTGTTTTTGAGGGTAAGGACCACATCTCATTCATATTTGCCACCTGAAAGCTTTGTGTGCACAGTAGGCACTTAATACGGTGAGAGATGAGACGTGATCGCTTCTTTCCATGGGCTTAGAGTCCACACAGTCTGATACAGGAGAGTCCCCATAAATGTAGGGAAAACCATTGGTATGGAAAATACCAGCTGGCTTGGATCACGATTGGAAGGCAGGGCTTCAAGCCCTGCTTCCGCCATGACTTAGCTGGGCAACGTGGGGCTCAGTCTCTTCTTCTCTAAACTGAGGACAATAATGGCTACCACATTTATAATAATAATAATAATAATGTCATGTTTGTGGAATTTCTATGTAAATCATAAAGGCACCTATAACACTGCATGATTACGCCACATTGACTAAGTAGAACTTTCAAAGTCTGTGGAAGCCTCAGTAAATGTGGTTATAGTCTATCGGTCTCTCTTTTCCACTTATCCATTCATTTATCCTCCTAGGCTCTGTGAGAGTTACTGAGAATGAAATGTTGAACCAACCACAAGAGACATGGTCTCTCTCTACCTTTGTGGAGCTGATAGCATCATGAATGCTGTTGTTGCTATCTGCAGTGGGATTATCTCCTGACTCATGGCAATGACATGCACAAGGGAACGAAACACTACCAGGTTCTGAGTCATACCCATGTTTAGGGGTAGTTTGGACTGTTGTGATCTAGAGGGTTTTCACTGGCTGATTTCCAGAAGTAGATTGCCAGACCTTTCTTCCTAGTCTGTGTTAGTCTGGAAACTCTGTTGAAATCTGTTTAGCAACATAGCAACATGCAAGACTCCACTGATAGACGAGTGATGGCTGCACATGAGGTGCATTGGTCTGGAATTGAACCCAGGTCTCCTGCATGGAAGGCAAGAATTCTACCACTGTTCTTGTCTCATGGATGTCAAAGACACATATATAATAAACACACAAATGAGTATCAAATAGCAGTGATGGTGACCACTACACACAAGAATTTAACTCTAGAAGAGAGAGAAAAGGGAGAGGAAGGAAGGAGAAACAGCAATCTAAAAAGTGCAGGTAACTTTACTGTCAATAACAAGATGTCCCATAGCAAGTTTGAGGCAGGTTCTATGAACCTGCTCTTCTTTCACTCTGCCCAAGTTCCCCCTGACTCTCAATGTGACTGCTTGTATTTAAAGGTACTCAGTTTTATAAAACATTGAGCCAAATGCAAGCTGACTACTTAAGCCAGTGCTCTGACAGACAATGATTTGTACCAGTGCTTGGGGGTTTATGAGTTTTGGTGGGTAATTCTGACCACATATAATTTTCTGCTGAAGTAGACAAGAAAAGAGTCTCTTTAGGCCTCTAGTCTGGGCACAAGCCCGCCTCCAGCTGGTTATTGTTCCGTATGTGTTTTTCTCGTGAACTTGCTGGAATGACTGCTGGGGTCTGGGGCAGTGTGGGGATATTCTGGAATCCCCTCGCATTGGTGGCATATAATAGCATCTCAGTGTCACTGTAATTTCTAAAATTAAGCACACAAGTGACCCAAAATGGAAGTTCTAAGTGTGTTCTCGTGGTTTCTAATATGTGTTACTTGCATTCTTTTTCTCTTTCATTAAAATGAAAGGTAAGAAAAGGTATACAGCTCATTCATCAGGAGGTCACAATACAAATAGCTCCTGAGAAACTTTGGGAAATCCATTACTGGCCCCAGGTCATACAGGGTCATTCTGAGTTTAGTTGTGAATGTTTAGCTACAGAAAAATCCTCACCTTACTGAGTAATAAAAGTTATTCTGGAAAGAGAGCCAATGAACAAATTAATTCTTTTATGGAGCTGTCCGATTTGATTAAGTTGTTGTACCGTGTTTTAGAACACATTAACAGGCACTATCAAGCCCTTTTCTAAGTGACTTTTTTTCCTAAGGTCTTCACACTTACCGTCCTGGAAGGCTTTTGGTGTCAATCAAAATAGACAACAATGCTAAATCACTGGCTTCATAACACAATTCAGCGGGGGGTGAATTCAGCTGTCTCTCTGAAACAGGACCTTCCAAGAGTGGCTGATTTGCCTGTTGCCTTCTCTGATAAGAAAAATACATTGATAACAGCGTTGTGGTTGTGTGCATATCTCACAGTGTATGTTATTATACAGCGGGTTTTGTTTAATCATAAAGAAAATCTCTTTTAAAAACAGTTCCTTTTCCTCTCGTGCCCCTTTTCAACCAAAGCGACCTCAAATAGCTCCTAAGTCAGGAAGCTCCAGAGAAGAAAAATTCACAATTGAAAACAGAAGGAATATGGCCTTACTGGGAGAGTTTAATGAAAGAAAGAGGCGGCAGTTGGATAAATCTGCACAAAGGAGGCATACAAGAAGCATTTTCTATAGCTGATAGCTAAACATAACAGCAGAGAGAATTAACTGCTTAGATACAAAGAGCAAGGTCCTGGCAGAGTCAAGCTTTGCAAATTTCTCCAACAATAATAATTTCCTTAAACAGGAATCTCAGAGATCTGTCAAATAAATAGTTAGTCGTTATTTCTAGTAATAGAAGAAAAGTATACATAGGAATTAAGACCCCATGTGACCAGAGAACAGTGCAGCAATATCCCATATTTCTCACAAAATTAGAGAAAGCTGCATTGAAACATAGCACTGAGACATAAGGGAGATAGTGTTGTTTAATGGATACTGAAAATTTTCAGTAAATGTAAGTTGATAAAGTGTTCATTAATTTAACAAACACTGATTGAACTCTATCTACTTTCCAAATTTTGCACTGGGGGTGAAGGGGAGACAAAGAAAAATTATAATTTCTTTGGGGCTTGTGAAGTAGCTGAGCAGACAAAAATATAAAGATGTAATTATAGTGCAGCACAGTGATAGACAAAAATGTCACAAAACCACAGAAGAGGGAGCAATTAACACTAGAGAGTTTATAAAGGCATCAATGGTGCAACTGCTGTTTGAGGAGTTTTTTTTAAAAGTATGAGTAGGAACTTCCTAGGGAGAGAGAAGGGTACAAGGCACACAGAAAACATTTTAGGGAACATTGAAACCATAGGGTATCCAAGTTCTAAGAGAGTGGGTGGGTCTTTATCCTATAAATCAGATAAGCAAACTCCAGGCAGCTCAGAGACCAGCAGGTGACAAGGAGCCCAGCAAATAACTGCCTTGCCTGAAGGCATTCAAATTCAAATGGAAGGCACTTTGCTGGGCAAATACACAGGGACCATTTGCAGGCACTGGCCAACAAGGGACAGATAGTGAAAGTCTTTATTTTATTGCTTAAAGAAGAGAGTGTTAAGACCAGAATTGCACTTTAGAAAGGGAACGGGCGGCAGTTAAGGAGAAAGGAATAGAGATGAGAGTTGTGGGGACAGGAAGGACCCTTAGAAGTTTCTTCAGTGCGGTAGGAAAAAGATGATGAGGATCTATGTCAAGGTGGTAGCAGCAGGGATGAGGAAGGGATGGAGGTGGTGTTAATTAGAAGGTAGAGTTAAAAGACATAGATAGAGTCATTCATTCATTCAAGAAATATTCATTTAGAAGTTAGGCACCAGGGATACAGTACCAGAAAGGGTAGACATGGTTCCTACACCATGGGCTTGTGACCACCTGGATGTGGGAAATGATGGAGAACTTAAGGATTACTTCTGGGATACTCTTTTGGTAAATTGACCCCCGCATTAAAAAATAAATAAATAAAAACTCGTTGCTGTTGAGTCGATTCTGACTCATAGCGACCCTATATAACAGAGTAGAACTGCCTCAGGATTTCCAAGGAGCGGCTAGTGGATTCGAACTGCTGACCTTTTGGTTAGCAGCCAAGCTCTTAAGCACTGTGCTACCAGGACTCCAACTACCCCTGCATCAGCTGTAGAAATTGCTGTAAGAAGCACTAATGAAAAGTGTTATTAATAAACAATGAATAATATTTATTTTTCTGCTAAAAATGAAACTCCCTCCATGTGTTTATCTATTTTGATAAGAAAACCACAATTAAGAATAAGAATGATAAACAAGTTTGAGAAATTAGGAACAGGAACAGGTGTGTGCTGGGAGAGGGTAAGGAATTAGATTTTGAACATGGAAATTTAAGATCCCTGTAAACCTGTAAAGCATCCAGGTGAAAGTGTCCAGTAGGCAGCAAGATCAATGGGCTTGAAACTCACGGGACAGAGCTGAGTTACAGAAATAGTTTGAGGACTCGCTAGAGAAGATGTGAAAACAGATGTCAAAGAACTGAAAAAACCTGCCCAGGAGAGAGAGCAGTAGAACTAGCAATGAAGAAGGCTGAGGTAGGAAACCCAGGGCTTAAAATAAGGTGAGAAAAAGAGGATTGTTTATGGAAATTGAATGAGAACTGGTGAGGAGAATTCAGGATAAAGTGGTAATAAAAAGTTGATGGATTTCAGATAATTCTCAGTGGGTGTGCAACTAAATAACTGTGCCCTTGGTTTCAAATCTAGGTATTTTTTCATTTGCATTTAATGAGAGATAACTGTTGAGTCCTAAAAGTCACCTTTTAATTAGTATATGGCCTCAGACTTAGGTTTTCTCTAGAAAAATCTTGTATTTGCTTTCTGTAAGCCAGCAATCTTTGCATTATGTTTGCTACAGAAAAAAGTCCCTTTAGGGTTGTGTTTAGCTGCTTGGTGGATCCATAGGGGTGCTGCTTATCTTTGATCTGTCCCTCCAGATCCACTCCCCCACTCTACTCCACACTGCCTTGGAGGGAGGCTGACCTTTATGGATTGATCAATGGGCTCCACTGCCCTCTGGCTTTCAACTGGGTTTGCCAATGGGAGGCAATGACAGGGGCTGGGAGAGTGAGAGTAAAGTTTGGATACCCCTCCCCTGTCTTCTGATGGGGTCACCCCAAGTTGACTGCCTCCCTCTACTGAAAGCCAGAGCTCTTTTCAGGAAGCCATCTCTATACAACTACCCTATCTGGGTTCCTGTAACCACCCACTCCTAGCTCCTTCAGACCCAGGGATGGTAAAACTCCCTGCCATTTGCAAGCCCCGAGATACTGCACTGTCCTTTGCTTTCCCTAACCCCTGCCACAGGGTTTATAGTCCCACAGATTTAATTAATAATGTCTTTATTAAATTCTCAAATTACCCAGTTTGAGCTGGTGCCATCTGTTTGCTGCCAGAAAGAGGTTAGTTCATAAAAAAATTCATCAACCAAGGATGAGATCCATTTTTACACTGTCTCCTAGTACTAAGTGGGGAGTGTACTGAGGAGATTAGGTAGGAGAGGGAGCAGGAATGGATCTGGGGAAGGCACAGGTTTACCTTCTTGTAGATTCTGGCTGTCTGCACAGAGACCTTGGAGCCACTGCCTAGAGATTCTTCCTCTGTAGCATTCCTACTGAGCCATTTAGAATTGAGCCGCAGAGACAGCAGAAGGCTGAGAAGGTACACATTTCACCCTGACAGGACTGACAGATTGGGGAATGAAATCTCATGTGTCTGGATTTTCAGGTAACTGCTGTTTGAGTTCATGCTCAGAACCATCAATTCTGTGGTGAAAAAGTTCCATAAATCAGGTTGCCATACAATGAGCAATTTCTGTAGACGCAAAGAAGATGTTCTTACTATTTTTGGCCCCTGTACAAAGAAATCAAGGTGGCAGGAGAAAGAATCTTCAAAAGCATAAGAGAATATCTTCTTGGTGGAGGTTGGGGATGGGGTGGAAACTTCCAGAATATTCATGGTTGTAGAACACAGCCATAGCCTTTTTCTACCTGGAAACCACTCTGAGGCAAAAGAAGAATGGCAAAATCAAAACACACTCAATTTTTAATAAAACTTCAGGAGAAATTCTAACATTTTAAAGATTTTCTAAAAGCAACTGAGTTCTCCCAGGAAGATGTAGAGAGAGGCTGATGAGAGATCTCAAGATCCTGGTGGTAAGAACCCAGGTCTCAGGAAGAGCCACAGGACTTTACCTCCTGAAAGTGAGAGATATGCCTTGAGAGGCAGAAGCTGTGTTTCTTGTTTTCATAAGTGTGTGCACAAAAAAAGGTCCTTTTTCATCTCAGTATGATATGGTAGATTCAGCAAAAAAGAGGAAAGAAGGCCAAATGAAGGCTCCCACAGGCAAAATATATTTGTAGAAGCCTCTGTCTTTGTGGAAGCTGAGAAGACAATCTCTGCATTGTGAAACTATGCTATCAGGAATGCTAACCTGGCCTCTAAAGAAACCTCTTATAAATGCTTGGTCTAGGAAAATGAAAATCATTCAGCGATGAATAAAAAAAAAAAAACTATCCTATTATCAGTACAAAGATGCTCTATGACAAAAGGGTAAAAAGGAGCAAAACCGACTAACAAAGAATATTCTTCCATAAAATATTATCATAGATCCAATGAAAATTGTGATCAAATATTTTGCCATGAATTTGGAGGGGGAAAAATACAATGAGGCAATCATCTTGATGAAGGAAGACGTGCAGAAATGGAAGAATTCAGGGAAAATAGGGCAAGATGGCAGGAAGAAATAAGACATGAGGTGGTACAATTTAGGAAAGGAGTACAAGAAAAATATATCCATTACAAAAATGAAAACAAATACAGAGTGCAAGAGTAAATAGACACTATGGAAAACACAGTGTACTCATAGAGGGTAAGAAAAAGAACATTAATGCAATGAAATAGAAATAAGAAAAGGCCCAGAGTGGACTATGGTCTCGGGGAACATTTAGCTCACCTGGCATAACATAGTTCATAAAGAAAATGTTCTACATCCTACTTTGGTGAGTAGCGTCTTGGGTCTTAAAAGCTTGTGAGTGGCCATTTAAGATACTCCACTGGTCTCACTCCATCTGGAGCAAGAGACAATGAAAACCAAAGACAAAACGGAAAGATTAGTCCAAAGGACTAATGGACCACAACTACCACAGCTTCCACTAGACTGCGTCCAGCACAACTAGACGGTACCTGGCTACCACCACTGACTGCTGTGACAGGGATCACAATAGAGGATCCCAGACAGAGCTGGAGAAAAATGTAGAACAAAATTCTGACTCACAAAAAAAGACCAGACTTTCTGGCCTGACAGAGACTGGAGAAACCCTGAGAGTATGGCCCCCGGACACCCTTTTAACTTAGTACTGAAGTCACTACTGAGCTTCACCCTTCAACCAAAGATTAGACAGGCCCATGAAACAAAACGAGACTAAATGGGCACACCAGTCCAGGGGCAAGGATGAGAAGGCAGGAGGGGACAGGAAAGCTGGTAACAGGGAACCCAAGGTTGGGAAGGGGAAAGTGTTGACATGTTGTGGGGATGGCAACCAATGTCACAAAACAATATGTGTTATTAATTGTTTAATGAGAAACTAATTTACTCTGTAAACCTTCATCTAAAATACAATTAAAAAAAAAAAAAAGAAGAAAAGACCCAGAGTGACTAATGAGAAATATCCTAGTAAAGTTACTGGGCAGACTGGTGAAAATATCAATTCACTTTTATAATGGGGGGAAAAAAAATCAAGCTGGCCTCATATTTTTATTTGCTATTATGCTGAACAAGTTTCAGTGCAGCTTCCAAGACTAACACTAGGAAGAAAGGCCTGGCAAACTACTTCTACTTTGCATAATCACCCTTCTCTCTACCTTGACTTTATGATAATTAGTTCTTTATTTTTCCTTATACTTATATCACCTAAGTATGCATCCCTAAACTAAAATTAGAGTTTAGTGTTGCCCAGTTTTGAACTTTATATAAATGTAATAATGCAGTATGTATTCTCTCTTGTCTGGTCTTTTTTCTTTTTTTTGGTAGGGAGGGATGACTCAAAATCACGTTTGTGAGATTTTACCCATCTTGGTGCATATAGTTGTAATTTGTTCATTCTAATTCATGTATGAAAGTACCCCAGTTTATCAATCTTTCTGTTGATGAATTTGTGGGTTGTTTCCAGGTTTTGAATGTTATAATTACTGCTGCTCTGAACATTCCTGTCTTGCAAAATAAAAATAGCATTATGAGCAAATAGAATTTATTCCAGCAAGGCAAAGATGGTAAAATATTATGAAAATTATATATAAATACAATTTATCATTTTAATAGATCAAAGGAGAAAAACAATATGATCTGCATAGTTCATACATAAAGAAAAACATTTGACAAAAATCTGAATCTATTCTTGATAGATATTCAATAAAATAGTAATCAATGGATAAATGCTTAACATGAGATAATCTATCTACCACCTCTGCTCCAAAGCCAACACTACTCTTAATGGAGAAATACTAGAAGTACACTCACAAGAAAAGGATGCCACCTATTAACATTATTATTAACAATGTACCAGAGTTGCAGTGGAGCCCTGGTGGTGCAGTGGTTAAGTGTTTGGCTGCTAACCAAAAAGTCCGCAGTTTGAATCTGCCAGCTGCTCCTTGGGAGCCCTATGGGGCAGTTTTACTCTGCCCTATAGGGTCATTATGAGTTGGAATTAACTCAACGGCAATGAGTTTTTTTTTTTGTTTTTTTGTTTTTTTGGTTTAGAGTTACAATATCAGAGAATTAGGATGAAATAAAAATGAGAGGCGTAAAAATTGGAAAGGAGAGTGATAAGTTTTTATGTCTGAAAACATACACAAGCAATAAAGGAATGCAATAATGTATCAGGTTTTAAAACTTATATACAGAAATCAATATCTTTCGTATAAAACTCCATTTATAACAGTAACAAAAATAATAAAATACTTGTGAATAAATTTACCAAGAAAATTTAGAGGGCTCTATTGGGGGAGAAACAAAAGACACTCCTAAAGAACAAAAAGAAGACTTCAACAAATGAAAAGTCATATTAACATTATTTGATATGAAGATTCAACAGCATAATGATGTCACTCTTCCCTAATTTACAACTTTAATCGAATTCAATAAAAACACAAAAAGGTTTTTTTTTCCTGTAACCAGTTAACTGATTCTTAAATTTCATAAACTAGAATAGCTAAAAAACAAAACAAGATGGGGGGACGAGCTTTATCAGAAATGAAAATATTCTATAGAGCTTCAGTAATTAAAATAGTCTGGTTTTGGTGCATAATGAGGCAAATAAGCCAATCCAATTAGAACATAAATCTTACAAAGAGATCTAAATACACGTGGAACTTCAGTATGTAATGAAGGTTAGTACCTTAAATCAGTGGGAAAAAGATGATTATGATTATATTCAATACAAGATATTGAGAAAATTGGGTAACCTTCAGGTTGCACACACACGAAAAAATTTCAAGAGAATCAAAGCTATAAATGTAAAAAAATTAATCCATAAAAGCATTAGAGGTAAAAATGGAAGGATTCTTTCATAACTTTGGAGTGGGGAAGGCCTTTCCAAGTATGACACCAAAACCCAGAAACCATAAAAGAAGAGATTGAAAAATGCTACCATATTCAAAGAAAAATATTCTATATGCCAAAAAACAAAACAAAATAAAACCCACCAGCAAAGTCAAAACAGGCTTCACTAGCTGGAGAAAATATTTGTACAGACAAATAACCAATATCCCTGATGTACAGTGAGTTCCTATTACTAAATAAAGACCAACAAATGAATGCAAAAATGGGTAAAGGAGATGAATAGTCTCACATGAACCTTAAACTTATGTAAAAATGTTCTCTTGTAAAGCCACAGTGATTTATTATTCTAAGTTTGCAAAATGGCAAAAATCCAAAAGTAGTAGACACTGTGGGCGAGAATATGGGAAAATAGGCAGTCTCAATTATTTAAGATGCAAGTGTAAAATATTACAACCCATGTGAAGGGTAATCAGCACTGACCAGCAAGATAATTGATGTATATACCTATAGACCGGCAATCCCACCCCCAGGAATTTATTCTGCAGATATATATTCACAAGAGCAAAATGACATACGTATTATGTTACGTTTATAAAAAGAATTGGAAACAACTCCAAATTTCATTAATAAGAGACTAATTGAACGAACTATGGTATATACATATAATAGAAGACTATGCCTTATAAAAAATGAATGAAGATCTTGATGTGTATAAATATAAAAAGTTTTTGAAAATATACTATAAAGTAAAAAATAAAAGCAAGGTGCAGAATAATGTGTAAAGTATGTATCATTTGTGTAAAAATGGAGAGGAAATAATATATCCTTATATTGACTTGTATATGCATAAAGTATTTTTGGAAGAATCAATACAAAAACTTATCACTGGATAGATGGAGATCCAAAGTAGGAAGGAGATTTTTTATTGTATAATGTTTTATGCTTACTAGTATTTGAATAATGTTGTTGTTTTGTTAGCTGCCGTTAAGTCTGTTCTGACTCATAGCCACCCTATGTACGACAGAATGAAAACACTGCCCGGTCCTGTATCCTCCTCACAATCATTGTTATGCTTAAGCATGTTGTTGCAGCCACTGTGTCACTGAGGGTCTTCCTCTTTTTTGCTGACCCTGTACTTTACAAAGCATGATGTCCTTCTCCAGGGACTGATCCCTCCTGATAACATGTCCAAAGTACGTGAGAGAAAGACCCCCATCCTTGCTTCTAAGGAGCATTCTGGCTGTTCTTCTTCCAAGACAGATTTGTTTATTCTTTTGGCAGTTCATGGTATATTCAATATCCCTCTGACTTTAAACCACGCAGCATTTGAACAATATGTATACACTATTTATTCAAAGCACTAATAAAAACAATGGGGGCCAATTTTAAAAGTAAACTGGTTCCAATAAGGGAGAACTAGGTAATTAGGACCAACCCTCCCACCGTGGACACTTCGAACTACCCCCCAAAAAAGTTTTAAAAATTCTGTTGAAGGCATTGGAGGGCTAATAAAATAGTGAAGAGGCACAAAGTTAGCATCCAGATATCAAAAGCTTAAGAAGGTGGAGTATATGTGGTTTGGGATTACTTTTCCCTACAGGCTATTGTGAATTTTGGAGTGCCACCTGAGAGGCTAATGACACTGTCACAACATCTAGTATAAAAGCACAACAGAAGTAGATGCACAGAGACCCCAGATATTGGAATTTTCAGACACAGAATTTAAAATAACTACATTTAATTTCTGAACAAAAAAAGGGCAAAATTGAGAATTTTGGTACAAAACTAGAAACAAAAATAAAGGGCCAAAAGAAAATTATAAAACTAAAAAGCAACAAAAACTAAAATTAAAAATCAATAATTAGATTTAAGAATAGATTAGACAAACAGAATAGACAATTAGTGAATTACAACATAAGTCAAAAGAAAATACCCAGAAAATAGAGGGAAAGATAAGAGACACAGTAGCTATAATAAGAAGGTCTAACATATATACAGTTGAAGTCCCAGAAAAGAAGAAAAGAGAGGACAGGGATAGAAGCCATATTTAAAGAGGTAATGACTGATAATTTTCCCAAAATGAAGAGCACCAAGCCATAGAATTAAATACACCTAAAAATTCCAAGCAGAATAAAAATAATACTCACATTCAGGCAAATCATGGTAAAATATTACAGTAAAAAAATTCTGGTGAAAAAAAAAGAGAAAATTAACAGATTTTCTCCAAAGGAGCAACAGCTAGACTGACAAGTGACTTCTCAACAAAGAAAAAAACAACAACAGAAGACTGCAGAATGGTATCTTTAATGTGTTAAAGAAAAAAAGTAAACCTAGAATTCTTTAAAAATTAAAGTGAAATAAAGACATTTCAGACAATCAAAAATGAAGAAAATGTGTCACTAGCAGAGCGACACTAAAAATACAAAAGAATTCTTCAAGCATAAGGAAACGATCCCAGATGTAAAGTTACAAATGTAAAAAGGAAAGAAGATCAATAAAATAATTGGGTCAATTTAAATGAATGCTGCCTGTATAAGATAATAACGATTAAGTTTTGTGGGCTTTAAAATATGTAAACCAGTTGCTGGTAAGGTGATTCTGATTCATAGAGACCCCATGCGCATCAGAGTAGATCTGTGCTCCATAGGGTTTTCAGTGACTGATTTTTCAGAAGTATGTTGCCAGGCCTTTCTTCCTCAGAACCTCTGGGGAGACCGGAACGGCCAACATTTCAGTTAGTAGCTGAGTGCCTAAACATTTGCACCACTCAAAAACTCCTCAAAATATGTAGAGTCATGGAAGCTCCATAGACACATCCAAACTCCCTGAGGGACTGAATTGCTGGGCGGAGGGCTGTGGGGACCATGGTCTCTGGGAACATCTAGCTCAATTGGCATAACACAGTTTATAAAGAAAATGTTCTACATTCTACCTTGGTGAGTAGCATCTGGGGCCTTAAAAGCCTGTGAGTGGCCATCTAAGATACTCCACTGGTCTCACCCCTTCGGGAGCAAGGGAGAATGAAGAGATCAGGATACAAGGAAAAGATTAGTCCAAAGGACTAATGGACCACAACTACCATGGCCTCCACCAGACTGAGTCCAGTACAATTAGGTGGTGCCTGGCTACCACCACTGACTGGGATTGCAACAGAGGATCCTGGACAGAGCTGGAGAAAAATGTAGAACAAAATTTTAACTCACAAAAAAATACCAGACTTACTGGCCTGACAGAGATTGGAGAAATCCCGATAGTATGGCCCCCGGACACCCTTTTCACTCAGTAATGAAGTCACTCCCAAGGTTCACCCTTCCGCCAAAGATTAGACAGGCCCATAAAACAAAAAGACTAATGGGGCACAACAGTCCAGGACAAGGACTAGAAGGCAGGAGGGGACAGGAAAGCTGGTAATAGGAAACCCAAGTTTGATAACGGGCAGTGGTGACATGTCATGAGGTCGTTAACCATTGTCATAAAACAATATGTGTACTTACTGTTTAATGAGAAACTATTTGTTCTGTAAACCTTCATCTAAAGTAAGATTAAAAAAAAGATAAAAAAATATGTAGGATTTAATATACATGAAAACAATGATACGTAATTCTGCAGTGGAGCAATAGAGATAAAGTATTCTAAGATCTTTATATTGTCCAGAAAAAGCTTAAAGTACCAATTGATACTAGACTTTAATAGTCAAAGAATGCATGTTTTAGTATTCAGTACAGTAGTTCTCAAAGTGTGGGTCCTGAGAACCGCATCGGCATCACCTGGGAACCTGAAATTATCGCTATTCTAGACTTACGTAAAGAAAAACTCAAGGTATGGGACCATAAAATATGTACTTTAAGAAGCCTTCCAGGAGGTTCTAATGAGTACTAAGGTTTAAGAATCACTGTTTTAGGATAACCACTAAAAGAATAATGAAAGAGAATATAACTTCCAAGTTAATACCAGAATTAAATGGAATAATAAAAACAACGTAATCACCTCCAAAGAAGGCAAAAAACAAAGAAAAAAGAACATAGAATTGGAAAGAAAAATAGGAAGCATTTACTAAGATTATAACTCAAAGGTATCTGTAATTACATTAAATGTAAGCACACTAAGTCCTCCAATTAAAAGAAAACAATTGGTACATTGGATAAAAAAAATAATCCAACTATAGTCTGGAGACACACCTAAAATATACATATAGATAAGTTTTAAAAATTAAAGAATGGAAAAAGTATATCATGATCTGCTGCTAACCAAAAGGTTAGTGGTTCAAACCCACCAGCTGCTCCATGGAAGAAAGATGTGGCAGTCTGCTTCCCTAAAGATTTACAGCCTTGGAGATCACAATAGAGGGTCCCAGACAGAGCTGGAGAAAAATGTAGAACAAAATTCTGACTCACAAAAAAAGACCAGACTTACTGGTCTGACAGAGACTGGAGAAACTCCGAGAGTATGGCCCCCGGACACCATTTTAACTCAGTACTGAAGTCACTCCTGAGGTTCACCTTTCAACCAAAGATTAGACAGGCCCGTAAAACAAAATGAGACTAAACGGGCACACCAGCTCAGGGCAAGGACAAGAAGGCAGGAGGGGACAGGAAAGCTGCTAATGGGGACCCAAGTTGGAGAACAGGAGAGTGTTGACATGTCATGGGGTTGACAACCAATGTCACAAAAC
Source organism: Trichechus manatus latirostris (assembly GCF_000243295.1). Taxonomy (NCBI): domain Eukaryota; kingdom Metazoa; phylum Chordata; class Mammalia; order Sirenia; family Trichechidae; genus Trichechus; species Trichechus manatus. Next base: position 25,850,412 of record NW_004443939.1, on the reverse strand, counting down.
AAGATGTGTATTGATTGTTTAATGAGAAACTAATTTGCTCTGTAAACCTTCATCTAAAGCACAATAAAAATAGAAGAAAATACAGAAGAAGATTGAGAAAACTGAAAAAAAAAAAAAAAATAAAGAGGTGGCAATTAAAAAAAAAAAAGATTTACAGCCTTGGAAACCCTATGGGTCACTAAGAGTCAGAATCGACTTGACAGCAGTGGGTTTAGTTTTGGGGTTTATATGACTATCAGACAAATTAGAAAATAAGCAAGAAGCATTACTAGATGACAAAAGGAACATCTACCAAGAAGATTCAACAATTCTGAATTTGTTTATAGCAAGTAACATGCTTTACAATTTAAAGCAAAAATTAGGGCAGCTACTAGCAGAAATAGATAAATCCACAATCATAGTAAAAGTCTTTAATATTATCCTCTTGGTAACTGAAAGAAAAAAGTCAGACAAAAAATTCCGGAAGAATATAAAAGATTTGAATAACATAATAAGGTAACCTGACTTAATCAACAATTCTAAAACACAATGGCAATACATGCATTCTATATAAGAATGTTTAAATATTTACAAAAGTCACCATATGCTTGATGATAAATGACTGAAATTATATAAAGCATGTTCTTTGACCATAAAGCAATTAAGCTAGAGATCAGTAACAAAAAAACAATTATTAGAAAATACTTTATGTTTGGAAATTAAGAAATACTATTCTAAATAATCCATAGATCAAAGCAGCAATTATATTGAAAGCTAGAAAATATTTTAAACTAAGTGAGAATAAAAATGTAAGTTGCAGGATGCAGCTTAATGCAGGGAAATCTACAGCTTTAAATTTCCCGTTTTAGTAAGTTAAAAGGATAGAAAATTAAACCCAAACAAAATAGAAGGAAGGAACTAATAAAGAGCAGAAATTAATGCAATAGTAAACAAATATACAACAGAGAGGATTAGCAGTTAGTTCTCTGAAAGGAATAATAAGATTGAGAAAGTCCGTAAAGAGTAGTTTAAAAAAAAAGTGACATGTCACAACATACCAGTTTAAGAAATTGGAAAGGGGACATCACTACAAATATTATAGATGACAGAAGAAAATTGAAGGATATTATAAACGACTTATGGACAGATTCCTACAAAAACACACTTGCCAAAACTGACACAAAAAGAAATAAAAAAATCTGAATCTCCAATTTAAAACTTTCCAGGAACAAAAACTCCAGGTCCAGATGACCTGTCTTGTATGCTATCAAACATTTAACCCTTTAATTACTATTGGTGTAACTGTATACCAGCCACTCTTTATACCTCTGGACCTCATAGGTAGTAAGTTATTCCGGTTCTAATACATTTAGTGTCAAGGTGAGTCATTTCTGAAATGTGTGAACCTCAGCAGACCGGAGTTGGAGCCTTGTTGAGTAGGCTGAGCATTCTATTAGATGATGCTTCCTGGGTGTGTTAGTTTTGTAAACTTTTGCCTTTTTTTCCTTTATTTCAGTGAGATAAGGCTTGCAAGCATGATTATGACTTTCCTATGCGATAACCAGGGAGCCCTGATGGGTTTGTTTTGGTTTTTCTGTGTCAGGTATTTTGAAAACCAGAGGTTCTCCATGTAACCTAAAGGAAAGGCGCCCACAATAAAATAGTTCCTATTGGTATATTGTCATACTACAGATTGGTGGCACCACACTGCCACTTGCCTTATTGGTGGCTTGTATCACCAGATCATATAGCTCAAAAGCCATAACGCATATAGAAATTTCCAAATTGGTCTTTGAATCAGCATGCCATAATTAGTGAAGACACGTGGCATCAAAAATTTTTTTTAAATAAAAATATAGCAATGGAAAGGTTTTAAGAAAGAGATTATGCAAAACCACGCAGAGAGTATAAGAAGAAGGCCACCCTAGAACTTGGCTTATGAAGCCAACAGAGCTCTGATACTAAAATCTGGTAAGAACATTACGAGAAAATAAAATTACAGGACAATCTCAATCAGACTGTAGTTGTAAAAATCCTGAATAAATTATTAGCAAACTGAATCCAGCAATAAACACATACACACATCATGATCAAATGGGGTTTATTTCAGCTTGGTTTAATGTTACAAAGATTAACTAACGTATTTTACCATACAAACAGTAAAAAAGACAAAAATCACATGATCCTCTCAGTAGATACAGAAAAATCATTTCATGAAATTGAACATTCATCCATATCAAAACATTTAACAAATTAGATATAGGAGTGGACTTTCTTAATCTTATAAATGCTATCTACAAAACAAAACAAAAATTTTCAACAAACCTAATACTTAATAATGACTTGCTGAAACCTTTCTCTCTAAAATGGAAGATAAGGCAAGAATGGCTGCTATTGCCTCTTCAACATCGTCCTGGAAGTCCTAAGTAGTGCAATAAAAAAGTACAAGCAGTAAAAAGTAGAAGTTTTGGAAAGAAATAAAACTTTTATTATTGACAGATGATGAGACTGTTAATGTAAAAAATCCAAAGGAATTTAGCAATAAATTATCAGAATGAAAACGAAAAAATTTCAGTTACATGCAACACATTCTCAAACACGGTGTTGAGTGAAGTTCATACTCAAAAGAATACTTACTGCTAAGAAACTGACAAAACTAAACTATATAATTTAAAACAAAATAAATCAAACCCATTGCCATCAAGTTCATTCCGACTCATAGCAACCCTACAGGACAGAGTTAAACTGCCTCATAGGGTTTCCAAGAAGTGTCTGGTGGATTTGAACTGCCAACCTTTGGTTAGCAGCTGAGCTCTTAACCACTGCACCACCAGGGCTAGCATATATGTATATGAAAGAGGCAAGGAAATAATTATCATAAAACTCAGAAGGTAACTTCTAGGTGTATGGAAGGAAAATTAGTATGACATGAAGTTAGAGAGGCAAACAGTAGCTGCATTATGCATAGCCTTGTAGGACATGTTAAGAATTCTGGGCTTTAGTCTAACGGAAATGGATTCATTGAACACTTTTGAGCCAGAAAATATTACTGATTCGGTATTCTCTAAGAAGATAACTGAACGACTGTGGGCTGTGGAGGGACAGAACTGGATGCAGGGAAACCAGTTAGGGGGCTATTGCAGTAACTCAGGTGATGATGTGGGTGGCCTGGGTTAGGCGGTTGTATTAGTGGCTTGGAGTCCCTGCATGGTGCAAATGGTTGTCCCTGCATGGCTGCTAACTGAAAGGTTGTAGGCTGGAGTCCATCCAGAGATGTCTCTAAAGAAAGGCTTTGTGATCTACTTCTGAAAAATCAACCACTGAAAGCCCCACGGAGCACAATTCTACACTGACACACATGGGGTCACCATCAGTCAGAACTGAGTTGACAACAACTGGTTATTAGTGGCTTAAAACAACACAAATGCGTTATCTTACAATTCTGTAGGTTAGAAGCCCGACACATATATCACTGGGCTAAAATCAAGCCGTCAGCAGGGCTGTGTTCCTTATTGGAGGGTCTAAAGGAGAATCCATTTTCTTGTCTTTACCAGCTGCTAGAGGCCACCCATATTCCTTGGCTTATGTTCCCCCCTCCGTCTTGAAAGCCAACAGCATGGCATCTCTCTCACCATCCTTCCATAGTCACCTCTTCCTTTAATTTTGACTTCAGTTGAGAAAGGTTCTCCAGGTTCTCTGCTTTTGAGGACTCGTGATTAGATTGGGCTTACCTGGATAATTTAAGATAATTATCTCTGTGTCCTTAACTTAATGACATCTGCAAAGTGCCTTTCACCACATAAGGTAACATATCCACAGGTTCTAGAGATAAGGACGTGGATATCTTTGGAGGGAGTATCTATATGGTCGCTATGAATCGGAATCAACTCGATGGCAACAGGTTTGGTTTTTTTTTGGTACCACAGGAGTAGAGGTGGAAATGGAGAGAAAAGGACATACTCAAAACATTCACCTGCCTTTGAGAACCAGTCTGAAAGTCTCTGGTAGTCTCTACTTACCTACTGAATTAATAATATAGATTAGACTTCCGGCCCACTTCGTTTGTATATGATGACTTCTAAATCAGGCCTGTAATTCGGACACCCCATTCTTCAACCCAGACCTGTCTTGAATTGGTTCCTTAGTCACCATCTTGCTCAGTCGTACTTATTCCCTCTTCCCAGGGCCCTTGGGCTTAGAATGCTTCAGGTTAAAGACATTCAGACCAAGTCAAGTCTTTGGTCATGTGCAATTCCATGGTGGTTTTTTTAGAAGAACTATATCTGCTATGATAGCAATGGTTGTAAATGCCAGAAATCTAGTTAGCTAGAGCACTCACTGTGTGATCTTAATCTGTTATCAAGAAAGCATAGGCTGGTCATATCCAATTTTTTCTTCTAGCTGAAAAAACTGTGTGGCTATTTGAGCCACATTCTTTTATGTGATAAGTAGTAATTAGCCAAGTTCTAGCTAATAGACAATATCTCTTTACTACTACAGTTCCCGTTGGAGCCCTGGTGGTGCGGTGGTTAAGAACTCGGCTGCTAACCAAAAGGTCGGCAGTTCGAATCCATCGGCTGCTCCCTGGAAATCCCATGGGGCAGCTCTACCCTGTCCCATAGAGTCGCTTTGAGTCGGAAAGGACTACCGCCGCAATGGGCTTGGTTGATTATAGTCCCTCTTAGCCTCTCTTTAGCACTGACTGTTCCCAGTCATCCTACCAACTACCTTTAGGATCTGACTCGTGTAAACACATCTTTGTTAAAATTAAATCAGTGACATCACAAACACCAGTTGAGCTTTGGATCTAGAATTACATCTCTTTCGAGTCCTCTTGACTTTCCACTGTAAGTCTCTAACCTTCTGTGAGCTGCTTGACATTTGATCTGGGATCATCCAGGCTGCCCTTCCAAGTCTCTTCTCACTGTATCTTTAAACTCCTTGTGGCAGTGATGTGACTAGAAATGAACACTGTGCTTTTAGATGCAACAAGCAAGTAGCTCTGAATTTTTTATCATGTTTTCTTTAACATTCTTCCTCAACTTTCTCTCTTAGTTATTCCGTCTGTCTCTCAGGCTATGTATATATACAGTTGTTTCAGCATCTTTATCACAAATTACCAAATATATTTTTTTTTAAATCAGTCAACTGTTTATACTTGATTAAATGTTCAATATCTGTTTCGTTTTGGACATTTAGCCCTCACTACTTGCTTTACGGTAATCAATTTATTCATGCATTCAGTAAAAATTTCACTCAGCTCCTCCTATGGGCCAGCCTTCATTCTAAGCAAATGGAATTCAAAAAGTGGGCAAAGAAACTATTCCTACATTAGTGAAGGTTACGGTCTGGTAGGAGAAGAGGACTTTAGTGAAATGTGAATTTACAACTGCGAGAAATAGCCTGGAAGTACAAATTGTCATGAGAATGAGTAACACGGGCATTCAAGGAAGACTTCCCTGAAGAAGTGACATTTGACCTGAAATCTGAATAATATACAAGCATTAACTAAAGAAAGAGATGGGATAGGTGCATTCCAGGCAGTAGAACAGCATATACATTCTCTGGCGGCAGGAAGCATGGAGTGCTTCAGAAACTGAAAGGAGGCTAATGAAGCTGGTGTCTAGAAAGCAAGGGAGCTGGGAAGGCAGATGATGTTGGAGAAGCTAGCACCGTGGAGGATCTTATAGGCCTTGTTAAAGATTTGCCAAGAGCAAGGAAAATAATTGAAGGCTTTATCCAAGGGATGGTGACATTGTTCAATTTCCATGTCCCCCTGTCTATTTCTCTGTCTTTATTTGCAGTTCAGGGACATGTGTGTGATGTGAATAAGAATTCCACACAAGATAATTCACAGAACTTCCAGTAACATCAGACCTTTTGGATTTGCAATTGAGAGATTCTTAATTGGAATTGTAATCTAGCCCCTCCAAAAGTGCTTTACCGGTAATACCCAGGCATGTAATTGGGTGGCTGTTGTTGGATATACTCATATAGTATATCTTTAAAAGGGGTATTGAGAGCCTATTTTTTTCTCCAATCCTTGAGCAAAATGAAAAAGGCCTTAGGGTGTTAAGGAGTCAGGCCTCAGAAAAGCTGCACAGCACGTAAGTGCTCCTATACTCATTCCTGCTGGGTGCCTTTGTTTCTTTATCAGCCCTCAGGGAAAAAAAAAACTACTTTTGATGCAACACCTCTTGTAATCTCAAGGAATAGGCTTTCAAAGGTGATTGAATAGTCCCTGAGAGCCTATTTTGAGCAAGGCTCTGGGCTGGGTGCCCTGGGAGAAGAGGAAGTTGTAATTGTTCATAGGAAGACTGAAACTTTAATAGAGAATTTGGGACATAAGCAAGTGACTAAAAATGTGACAATTTACAAAGCTGTTTTGAGGATTTTGGTGAGCAGCCAGCTTTGAAGGGCAGTGGATCCTCAAAAAACTGAACAAAAATGAGAGCCTCAAGTGCCAAGGGGCTGGCACTCAACTTTTGTAAGAAATTTACAATCAAGACTTCCGTGTCCCGACCCATTTTGTGCTTACAGAAAGCATCAACCACATTTGGACAAGACCCTAGCTTACCCCTCATTTTTCTAAGCATATATCCATTTCTAAGCAAGCTAGGCCATGATTCCTTATGCTGTACTGTGCCCACAGGCCACAACAGAAGGTCTAGATAAGCAAGCCAGGGAATGATTCCAGAAAAATGAAAAAGTTAAATATAAAAAGCAAACCATGCACACACACACACACACACACACACACACACACACACGATAGATATAATTACACTAACACGTTAGATTATAAATGCAAAATATATAATTATATTCACATCAAAACATCAAAAAAGTAAGAATACATATATGCAGGCTTTCCATTTCTATACATTAACAAATAAAGCTGTTTCCATGTATCCTCAAAAATCTATGGAGATCAACGAGAGCAAATAAAACCACTCATAACCTCTGTCTATAGCACAACTAGGAGACAGCAAATGCTACAAATCTCAATTTACACAGAGGTGGGGAAATAAAAGCCTGAAACCTGCAGAGCCAGAGTTGAAGCCCTTGCTGGATCTGAGAGTCAAGCGGAAAATGCATGGAAAAGAGGAGAAGGCAGCAGGGCCTAGCACTGGCAAAGCACACATAAAATCATTTCCAGAAAGAATATGTCACACTTTGAGGAGAGGCAGTTGACTTGGAAGAGGAAGGTGGCCTGCAAGTCTAGGTGAAGAGGCCAAAAAAAGAAAAAAATGTTCAAAAGTAACGGCCCACCAAAAAAGAGAAAGCATACCTTCCTCGCCCCCTAATACACAGAAAGAGTCATCTGTTTTAAAGAAAGATCACTTCACTATATCAACAGAAAACTCTTGAACTAAGAAACCAAGTGAGCCTCCTCAAAATCTTACCTTTGCCTACACAGAGTCAGCTGTTTCTGCTGGTCAAGAAAAATACAAGACATATCAATTGATATTCCATCAATTCCTAGAGCCATGTTTTTCGCCAATGCCTTCAGTGCAGGTTTGACTTCTTCCTTTAATACTATCAGTTCTTAATTATGTGCTACCTCCTGAAGTGGTTGAACGTTGACCGATTCTTTTTGGTACAGTGACTCTGTGTATTCCTTCCATTTTCTTTTGATAATTCCTGTGTCCTTCAATATTTTACACACAGAACCCTTCAATATTGCAAGTCGAGGCTTGAATTTTTTCTTCAGTTCTTTCAGCTTGAGAAATACAGAGCATGTTCTTCCCTTTTGGTTTTCTATCTCTAGGTCTTTGCACATGTCATTATAATACTTTGTCGTCTCGAGCTGCCAACTATGTGGATCATGAGAAATTATGGATAACACTGTGAAGAATGGGAATTCCAGAACACTTAATCGTGCTCATGCAGAACCTGTACATAGACCAAGAGGCAGTCATTTGACAGAATGAGGGGATATTGTGTGGATTAAAATCAGGAAAATTGTATATCAAGGGTGTATCTTTTCAGCATACTTATTCAATCTGTATGCTGAGCAAATACGGGAACCTGGACTATATGAAAAAGAACGGGTCATCAGAATTGGAGGAAGACTCATTAACAACCTGCGATATGCAGATGACGCAGCCTTGCTTGCTGAAAGTGAAGAGGACTTGGGGCATTTACTGATGAAGATCAAAGACTACAGCCTTCAGTATGGATGACACCTCAATATAAAGAAAACAAAAATCCTCACAACCGGACTAATAAGCAACATCATGGTAAATGGAGAAAATATGGACGTTGTCAAGGATTTCATTTTACTTGGATCTACAATCGACACCCATGGAAGCAGCAGTCAAGAAATCAAATGACATACTGCACTGGGCAGATTTGCAAAAGATCTCTTTAAAGTGTTCAAAAGCAAAGATGTCACTTTGAGGACTAAGGTGTGCCTGACCTGAGCCATGGTATTTTCAATCACCTTATATGCATGCAAAGTTTGGACAATGAATAAGTAAGACTGAAGAAGAATTGATGACTTTGAATTATGGTGGTGGTGAAGAATATTGAATATACTATGGACTGCCAGAAGAATGAACAGATCTGTCTTGGAAGAAGTACAGCCAGAATGCCCCCAGAAGCAAGGATGGAGAGACTTCATCTCACATATTTTGGACATGTTATCAAGAGGGACCAGTCCCTGGAGAAGGACATCATACCTGGAAAGAAGATAAAGGGACAAAACAGATCCTCTATTTACAGGAGTGATGGACCTCCCATAACAAGTCAAAATGTGAACAAAGTCAATATTGGGCCTGGACTGAGAGAAAGAAACAAAGAAGGCCTTGGCTTCACACAGAAGGGGATGTGCCAGGGGAGGAGGGAGGAGTGGACATGGTTACTCTGCTTTTTGTAGTATCACCAAGTTGCTTGGCTTGTAGACTCTGGCTTTCTGGGCCTGGATTGAGTTCTGCCTTTTACTGCCTCTGTGACTTTGGAAAAATGGCAATAATAATAGTACTCTTACAGGGTTGTTGTAAGAAATAAATCTGGCAATTTCCTGCAATACAGCATTATACATATACTGGTTATGCTTTTTCCCTCTGTCTAGGGCCCAGGTTAGGCACATGACTTTCCCCATTTCGATGCCGTGAATGCTTTTATATGGTCCTTCTAGCCATGGTCTTGTAAGTCCCACAAAATGTTTGGATGGAGCTTATATAAATAAGGTAAATGGAACCCTTTTGGGGGTGGAACTATACAAGTAAAGTATGTAAAACTCCTCCCAGGATTAGCTGAGATATGCAAATAAGGTGCCTGTGGCCCACCAAGGGATTGGTCAGTTTTGCCATCCCTTGCTAGGCTTAAAAAGAACTAATGCCAGAGGTTGAAGTGAGACCTCATGATCATCAAGAAGAAAAAACAGGGAGCAGAGTGTGTCTTTTGTTGAGGTCCCTGTGTTGAGAACCTCTTAGACCTGGGAGACAGAAAGAGTTTTAACACCTGCCCGAGCAGAGCAGAGGACAGGCCTGAGCAGGGCCTGGCAGCAGAGATCTGCCTGCAGGCATGGCCGAGCAGAAAACGTCCTAATCAAATAACTGTATCCTGAGGTGTTCCTGTTATTTCCAAGTTGGTCCTGATCCTGAATGATAACACGTTACTTCCCTAGTAAACCCCATAATCGTTGAGTATGATCTGTGAGTTCCATGTGGCCATTGCAATGAATTTTCGAACCCAGCAGAGAAGTAGAGAATGTCATGGGAGGAAACGCTGCCGTCAGATTTGGTAAAAAGGATGCAGAATGGAGGTATGTCTGACCTCCATCTCATTAGCATCATCAAAGCTGATGCTGATTCTCTCTCCTCGCACTGAAGTTAGATGAGGTCTGACGCTGCCATTTTACACTCATTTACCTCAAACTGCAATGGAGGCAGAAGCAGTGCCTCTAACAGAGTTTGACCCTGAAATTTTGGAATTATCACCCTCAGTGATTTGTGATATGGGGGAAAAATCCTGCTAACAGTAAGATCACAGATAATTTTTATTTTCTTCTTTGTAATTTTTGTTATTTTCCAAATTTTCTAGAATAAAGCAGTGTTAATTTGATCATTAAAAACAAAGAAGGGAAACAGAAAATAACTATGCCCCTATTCCTCCTCCTCTTCCCATTGAAAAATGGAGGTGGGGGAGATAGTGATGAGAAGAGATTATTCCTTTTGTTTTAAAGTAAAGAACATCAGCCAAGAAAAAGATGTGTTCTGAAGCTTCCACGGCCTCTGCCCTTCCTTGCCCTGACCAATAGCTAGCATTGAGGCTGGTGGCTCAGTAGGTCAGAGTAGGCTTATAAGAAAGTGGGAACAAAAAGAAAATAAAATACATAAAAAGACTCAGATCAAGCCCAGTAAAAAATTCCGATAAAAGCACGGAAGCTCAAGTAGGAAAACAAAAGGACATCAACAAGTTTGGATGTTTATTTAATGTGGATTTATGATTTCATTACAAAAAAACATTGATTAACAATAACTAACTTCTAAACAAAACCCAATTCATACTAACAGCTGAAAATAAAAGTAGTGAACACTTTAGCAATTATTTGATAGGCCCAGGCTTGGCAATTCTAGCTCCCGAAGTTCTTTATTCTTAATTTAGTCCATTATAAAAAGGGTATAATGAGTAGGGAGTACGGTAGAAAAATGTTATTAAAGAATATAAATATATAATGGTGGATATATGACATTATGTATTTGTCAAAACCCATAGGACTGCATAACGCACAGAGTGAATTCTAATATCAACTATGGACTTTGGTTAAAAATAATGTATTAATATTTATTCATCAGTTGTAACAAATATACCACACTAATGCAAGAAGTTAATAATAGGAGAAACTGTGTGCAAGGTGTAGGGATATATGGGAACTCTCTGCACTTTCTGCACAATTTTTCACTAAACCTAAAACTGCTTTAAAAAATACAGTCTATTAAAAATATATATATATATATATATATAGTACCTGACCCAGTGACTGCCATATTGACTGCTGAATTTATTTGTGTTTCTATGTAAACAAATCCCTGCTTCACACATATGATACCCAGGGATTCTTAGAGTAGGAGGGAGGCCTTAAAGCACATCCAATTCAGCTTTCTAAGCAAAGTGGGCATTCCAATACACAACATAAATGACAGGTTAGGCCTTCAGACAAGGCCTCTAATCCTCTGCCTTTGCCACCCTGACTCTATTCAAATCAGTAATAATAAAAATAGCAACCACTTAGCAACATCTGTGATAGGAACTGTTCAGGGTCTTTTGTTCGTCTGTTTGAATCATAGCACCTGTTTTTCCTTTATGCCATTTACCACAATTTGTAATACCATGTTGTTGCTGGGTGCTGTCGAGTCAATTCCAACTCATAGTGACTCCATGTGACAGAGTAGAACTGCCCCACAGGTTTTCTTGGCTGTAATCTTTACAAAGCAGTTCACCAAGTCTTTCTTCTGTGGGGCTACTAGGTGGGTTCAAACTGCCAACAATATTACAATATTGCTAGCAGCCAACTGCTTAACCATTTGTGCTACCAGAGTTCCTTAACACCATTTTACTACTGTGCTTATTTGTCCACGATCTGCCTCCCCCCTGGACTGTAAGTTCCTTGAGGGCAAAAGTCATGACTACTTTGCCCAACACTGTATCCCCAGTCCCTGGTACAGAGCCTGGAATATACCAAATATTTGTTAAATGAAGATACACAACTTCTGATTCTTGATAGTCTCCCTATTTCAACGCTAAGGGGAGCTAACGGTCAATGAGGTATTAATCCAAAGCTGGTAAAATGTCAGAGCCAAGATTCAGACCGAGATCCACTTGACCACAGAGGCCATGATTGGTCTACCAAACTTCCTGGCCATCCAATTAGTTTGCAGAAAACCTATTATAAAATGTGAAAAAAATTATGTTCACACAAAAACCCGTATACAAATGTTAGCAGCAGCTTTATTTGTGATAGCCCAAAATTGGAACCAACCTAAATGTCCTTCAGTGGGTGAGGGCTTAAACAAATTCTAGTATATCCATACAATGGAATACTATGAAGCAATACAAATGAATGAACTATTGATACAGGCAACAACCTGAATAGCTCTGAAGGGTATTAGGCTTAGTGAAAAAAAATCAGATTCAAAAGTTTACAGTGTTGCAACCAATGTCACAAAACAATTTGTGTATAAATTTTTTTGGAACGAAAAACTAATTTGCACTGTAAACTTTCACCTAAAACACAATAAAATTTAAAAAAAGTACACATCATATGATTCCATATTTATAGCACTCCGGAAATAACAAAGTTATAGGGATGGAGAACAGATTAGTTATTGTCAAGGGCAGGGAGGAGTAGTGAGACTATAATGAGGAAGCACGAAGGAGTTCCTTTGTGGTGATAGAATAGTTCGGTATCCTGATTATGGTGGTGGCTACACAAATCTATTCATAGGATAAGCGTGCACAGAACTACACACACACACACAAGTGTACGCAAAAAATGGTGAGAACTGAGTAAGGTCTATAGTCTAGTAGTATTATACTAGTGTCAATTTCCTAATTTTGATATTGTACTAGCGTTATATACGATGTCAGCATTGGGGGAAGCTGGGGGAAGCATATGCAGGGCTCTATGTATTATTTTTGCAACTTCCTATGTTTCTGATGGCTTAGTGGTTAAGAGCTATGGCTACTGACCAAAAAGGTCGGCAGTTTGAATCCACCAGGCTCTCCTTGGAAATTCTGTGGTGCAGTTGTACTGTCCTATAGGGTGGCTATGAGTCAGAATTGACTCGACGGCAACATGTTTGGCTTTTTGGTTTATGTTTCTATAATTATTTCAAAATTAAGAGTAAAACAAATAGAAATACTCAACTCATCACTTTCTAGTTATTTTACTATTAACTAGAAAACCCTCCTCCCCTTCCAAAAAAAAAAAAAAAAAAAA
>NW_004443939.1:25773984-25837384 GCF_000243295.1 Trichechus manatus latirostris | reverse complement strand
AAAAAAAAAAAAAAAACCATTGCTGTCGAGTGGATTCCTATTCATAGTGACCCTATAGGACAGAAGAGAACTGCCCCACAGAGTTTCCAAGGAGCACCTGGTGGATTCGAACTGCTGACATTTTGGTTAGTAGCTATAGCTGTTAACCACTACGCCTCCAGGGTTTCCACTATTAACTATAAAAACCCATTGCCGTCAAGTCAATTCCGACTCATAGTGACCCTATAGGACAGAGTAGAACTGCCCCATAGGGTTTCCAAGGAGCACCTGGTGGATTCAAACTGCCGACCTTTTGGTTAGCAGCCCTAGCACTTAACCACTACGCCACCAGGCTTTCCCTATTAACTATAGCATGAGGTTATTTACATTATCTGTGTGGTAGGAATATTATATAAGGGTGCTACTGTGCATCTCTCCCCAACTCTGCATTCAGAGGTATCACACTGGTAGCTAGAAATTAGCCATGAAAGAGTATTTACTTCACAGAAATAAGCAAGTGCTACAAAATCAGGATTTGGCTTATTGTATTGTTGATTGCTAAGAAAGTGATGCAGAAAATGCTAGTATCACAGATTAAACATCAAAGTGTATTGTTTCTGTAGCTGTTACACTTGAATGGCATATCACATTGAGGAAACAGTCTTCCACATTTGAAAACTATTACTTGACTCAACAAAGAAGCTCACGTTATTGAGTGAATTTCCAACACAGGTCTTAGTTATTTTACTTATCTTACTCATTAAGGTAATCACAATATCAACCAACATTCCTGAGGGAAGAACTACAGCTACAGATACAAAAATTTGGTGAAAATCGATGAAAGCGTTTGAAGAGAATCAATTGGCAATATGGCATTTACAACAAGGAGTACTGCACATTTGTAAATTGTGTGCTACATATTCTTTCTATCAATAAAATTCATAATAAATGTAAGCATGTATATATGCACATTTACAGAAAGGCAGTTTTTAAACATTTACTAGCACAACACTGGTTCAAACCCAATCTTTCCTTTTTGTTCTTACTTCAGTAGAAACCCTTTAAAGCTCCTCTTAACAAAATCAGAAAAAAGATTTCTTTATGGCAAGTGGTTCATATTAGTCATTTGGTCCTTACACCTACTAAATGTTTTACAATTACTATCCCAATGGTGAGGAGCCCCAGTGGTGCAGTGGTTAAGAGCTATGGCTGCTAACCAAAAGGTCAGCAGTTTGAATCTGCCAGCTGCTCTTTGGAAACCCCGTAGGGCAGTTCTACTCTGTCCTGTAGGGTCACTATAAGTAGGAAGCGACTCGACAGCAATGGGTTTTATCCCAATGGTGTGGCCTATGCACTGGTCAAAGGCCAAACTTACCAATTGATTCACTGTTGGGTTCCCTGTATGGTTAAGAGTTTTGGGCTCTGTGCTTCTGTTCATTCTGGAAGGCCTTTCAGCCTCAATTCCAAGTATCTAGCACCCACCCTTCCTCTGAAGTTCAGTTCGGCTACCTCCTCCCTTGTCTTTGCTCCCTTGACCCATTCAATGTGAAAAAAACAAAAAGCAAAAAACTTTTCCTGTCTTAAATTTCTCCAGAATCTAGACACATCTCTTTTAACATCAGTCCTATGTCTCCCTTATATTACTGTTTTATATATCTGTAGTTTACATCATACATTACTATTATCTACTTGAGGGCAAAGCCCATTCATAATTTATTTCTAAATTCTACCACAGTGACTAGTTTAACGCCTACATATAGCAAGGGCTAAAAAAAAAAAAAAAAAAAAAAATGGTTTAGAGGAATGAGTGGATTATTATGTCATCAAACAAATAAATTTATCTCTCTAAGCCTCAGTTTTCTTACTTGTAAGTTGGATATAAAGAGGTTATATCTTAAAGAGTTTTTTTGAAAAATATAGCTAAGGTATATAAAGTGATTAGCACAGTGGCTGCTCAAAAAATTATACTCACACACATATATGAAACCTGTTGCTGGTGAGTCAATTCTGACTCATGGTGACCCCATGTATGTAAGAGCAGAACTATGGTTCATGGAGTCTTCAATGGTTGGTTTTCTGGAAGTAGATTGCCAGGCCTTTCTTCAGAGTTGCCTCTGGGTGGACTTGAACTGCCAACCTTTTGGTTAGTAGCTGAGTGTGTTAAGCATTTGCACCACTCAGGGACTTTCTCTCTCTCTCTCCCTCTATATATATGTGTGTGTGTGTGTGTGTGTGTGTGTGTGTTGCTGTTGTTAGGTGCCGTTGAGTCATTTCTGACTCACAGCGACCCTATGTACAACAGAACAAAACACTGCCTGGTCCTGCACCATCCTTACAATCATTGTAATTCTTGAGCCCATTGTTGCAGCCACTGTGTCAATCCATTTCGTTGAGGGTCTTCCTCTTCTTTGCTGACCCTCTGCTTTACCAAGCATGACATCCTTCTCCAGGGACTAGTCCCTCTTGATAACATGTTCAAAGTATGTGAGATGAAGTCTCACCTTTCTTGCTTCTAATGAGCATTCCGGCTGTACTTCTTTCAAGACAGATCCGTTCGTTCTTCTGGCATCCATGGTATATTCAGTATTCTTTTCCAACACCATAATTCAAATGCATCAATTCTTCTACATATATGTGTGTATGTACATATGTATATTATATATATATATATATACTTACAAATATATGGTGTATATAATTACTGCTATTGGTACTATCATTATCATTTTATTACTGTTCTTGGTGCCAGAGTCAGGCTTCAGTGAGTGTGTCTATGAATTCTCTGGTGCAGTGTGGTGTAAGAGGACTGGCCTGTGAGTCAGGAGTCAGGAGACCAAGCTGTCGTTTCAGTTCTGCCCACTGCGCTTGACCTTGGGCTAGTCAACCTCTCTGGGCTTCGGTTCCCTCATCTATAAAGATGTGTGTGAACAAGGGGAGAAGATTGAGCCTCTTTGCCCCTCTAAAGATCTACAATTCCACAATGTTTGGTAACATGTCACCTCAGGCAGAGTTGGGTCCCAGTGACAGAGCTTTGCCTCCAATAACTCCCTGCTGTAAACCCACAGACTGTCCCGCAGCAATGGGCTAAGTATCCTTTGGCAAGGCTATCTCAGTGATGTCTTAGTGGGTGCAAAAATACCCAGCTATTCTACTTTGGCGACTGTCCGGGCTAGGGAAGGATTATTGCCTCCTTCACTTTGTGACCATGGTAAGTATTTGGAAGTTGTAGGGAAAAAAAAAAAAAAAAAAAAAATCAATGCCAATGAGCTCCAGGGGTGATGTGTCTGATGGTTTTTCTCTTGGCAAGTCACTATGGGAGGGATGCCTCTCAAGTTAATCGACCTGGTGACACTCCTCCAATTCATCCTTCCTGCAGACCCTGTATGACACGGGACTGGTGACCTCAATTACAGAGTCAGGAACATGGACGCCCAGAATAAGAGGGTGTCACAGCTGGAAGAACCCTCGTCTAGTTCAAACATTCGTTTTTACACATGAGCAAACTGGAGCTCAGAGAGGCCAAAGGACTCCTCCAAGGTTACAGAGTTAGTTAATAGGAGAGCTGAGTCTAGAAGCCGTACCTCCTGGACTCCCGGCTCAAATCTGCTCCTCTCACCAGCCCACCCACTGAGGGCCAGCATCACTGTCAGCAAGGATGATCTCTGACAGCAAAAGTGAGCCAAAGGCAGGCACAAATGGGCTATGTACTGAATATATTGTGGATTAGCAATTCTCAAATAAAGTCTGATAGACAAAGAGAGAGAGTTGAAGTTAGTCATAGGAAAAACTAATTCCAATTCTTACAAAGCTTTCTTCTTTAATGTATGTGCCGTTTCATCCTGGATATGATTATTCTGGAGCAGTAAGCAACTGGTAAGGAGCCCTAGCGGTGCAACAGTTAAGCTGTCAGTTGCTAGCTAAAAGTTCAGCGATTCAAACCCACCAGCCGCTTTGCGGGAGAAAAGACCTGACGATCTTCTCTCATAAAGATTACAGCCTAGGAAACACTATAGGGAAGTTCTTCTCTGTCCTGTAGGGTCACTATGAGTCGGAATTGACTCAACAGCAAACAACAACAAGAAGCAACTGACACATTTGAGTCTCTTTTCTTAGTACAGACCCAGCTACACACCCAGGAGCATGAGTTATAACAAATAGTGGCTACGTTTCCTGTAATGTATCTGCCCAGACTTAGGAGTCAGCTGCTAGATATGAGCTCCTTGAGAGGAGCATAGCCTCAGGACCAAGCTGGCACAGGGTCTGGCACTTGGAAGGCATTCAAAAAGTTGGTTGGATGAGTCCAGAAAGTGTCACTCATGCTGGTCACTACAATGCCACAGAATATTTAGTAAAGTGTAAAACGGCTCAGCAATAGTTACCCTTTAAGAAATAAGGATAAGGTTGATAATGAGTGGCTCAGGAAGGAAGCTTGAGGTTCTTGATATGTTTTTGGAGTAGAGAAATCTAACATATACTTTGTCATATTCACTGCAGTGGGAGTAGCTATATGGGAGAAAGGGAGGTAGAGTGAGAAGTATATTCTTACTTATATTCTTATTCTTATTTCAATAGTAGAAGCATATATTCTGATTTCAATATTCTCTCTCTCTCTCTCTACTTCCAGGAACTGATGTGCAAGCTAATCTGGTTAACACTGAAATATGGCATTGTGGTGGTTAAGATTGTGTATCAGCTTGGCTGGGCCATGATTCTCTGTGTTTTAATGTAATCACTCCCATGATTGAATATACTGTGAGTAGCCAATCAGATGAAAGGGAGTCTCCTTGGGGGTGTGGCCCGTATCTGTATATAAGCAGACATTCTGGCTTTTTGCTCTCTCTGGATCCTGCGGTTGCTTCCTGTCGTTTCATCTCCCGTCCTTGGGACTTGAGCTGTCAGCTTATCTGCTGAACCTGGGATTCATCGATCTGCACAGCCTGCTTTCCGACCTGCCCATCTTGGGCTTGCCAGCTTTTGCAGCTGTGTGACTTGGGAGAGGCCTCTGCCTTGATCCACAGACTTGGGACGTTCTAGCCTCTACAATCACGTGAGCTGTTTCCTTGATATAATCTCTCTCTATGTATATATATTTATACACTTTACTAGTTTTGCTTCTCTAGAGAACCCAGCCTAAGACAGGAATCATTTTGGAATTTTATGCTCTTGGGGTTTGGTATGAGAGATAGTGCTCTCCCTCAATTTCCCTCCCACTTTCTCTTACTGGAAGGTATGCTTTCATTGGAGAGATGTTTGGTTTGGGGGAATCAAAGGGCCACAGAGCAGCTGTAAAGAGAGAAAGCAGTAAGTTGCCTGGAAGTTTCTTGAGATAAGAAATTTAGAAACTCTCCTGTTGCAGAGATGGTGTTAAGTATACCTCATATCCTCTTGCTGCCCACACACTTCCCAACCTCCCTTGCATTAGGTGGGGACCACATGGTTGAGTTCTGGTCAATGAAATATGGGAGGAAGTGCCATGAAGCACTTCCAAAGCTGACCCTTAAAGATATTTGGTGCAAACTTTTAGCTCTTTCTTCCCTTGACACAGTACACTTGCAGGCTACAAGATGGAAGATGGCCATCTGACTCATTTTGGACTTTGAATGAGTGCAAAATAAAGCCTTGTTGTGTTAAACAATTAACATTTGGGGGTTTATTTGTTACTGAATCATAGCCTACCCTATCCTGACTGTTATTCTGACCTATTAAGCCCACCTCACCTGAGGATGAATAGGGGCAGGAATGCAGGGCAGGGGGCTTCTGCAGGATTAAAGATATTGCATTTGTCTGGAGATCCTCTTCCGCTATCCTGTTTAGGAATATGAATGTGTGTTGGCGTAAGATGGAGGGATTTGAGAGGAACTTATACATATGACCATATTTTCTCCTTTTCTTTAATATTTTTCCAATGTCCTAGTTTTACCTAATTGTTCCTTTTTTTCTCTTACTATTGTTAAAATAAAAATTGTATTAAGCCAACAAAAAAAAACTGATCGAAGTTTATTTAATATACAATTTGCAAATTTGGATAATATTTCTACTAGGGAGTCAAAAATGTTCCAAAGATTAAAGGAGTTCCAAAGATTCTTGTACCTCATCTTATCAACATTGCCATGGAAATGGGGCCAGAACAGTGTTTATATAATAACAATTTATCCTAAAAGATGACTTCTAGTCTGATCTTGGAGTTTGTTTCTTGAAACTAACTGCACATAGATAAGCCCAATGTCTAGGGCAAAACAGTCTTTACTAAGCTACTTACTTGGCTATTTTTTGACTCAAAGGTGACTTTAGGAACCAGCTCTCTCAAGGCTGAGGGTTCAAAAGACTATCTCAGGACAATGGCCTGGAAGAGTCACTCACCATAAACCCCCAGAAATCTGGATTCCAGGAGAATTGAACTCCATTCCTCACAAGCTTTGAGATAAAACTTTTAAGATGAAAGATAAAAATTTTAAGCTGAATTAAATAGTTCAGATGTTTTAGAACTATAAACTTTCAATGCTTTTGTAACTTTTTAATAATTATAATATAATTTAAACCAGAATAATCCATCATCTCAAGTATCTTATTTAAAGAGCTAAATTTCTACTTATTTCCTGCTGTATGATGGTATGAAATAATAATAATAAAAAAAGGAAAAATAAAAAAAGCTACACAATATAGCTTTTAGGCCAACACTCTTTATATTATCATCATCCTAGGTATATAAATATATATTCATGCCAAACTACAGTTAATGCCTAGTTAAAAAAAAAACACAAATTCATGAATTCTGAATCTAGTTACATTTTGTTCTCAATGTTAATGTGTCGTTAATAAATAAATTGTTGTTATGAATTTGAATTGCTGCCCATGAGGATTAGAACCATGGATGACTATAAGAAAATAAAAATGTGTTTGAGTTTAAATAAGTATGTTTCATACACCTAGTATTTCACAAGAGAAAATTGGGTTCAGCTAACATACTAAAACTTATAATTCGTAATCTACTTAAATCAGCTTTGTAATACGACAGAACACCCACCCATCCATTCAAGGATAGGCATACCCATTTGAAACTAGGTAAGTTACATGTACAAAAAATGTGTGGGTGGTATCCTTGTATACACTAAATGCATCCTTAAATTTAGACACAAAAGCACAATCCAAAATCATTTAAAATTGTTAGGTAAAGTCATTTAAAGTGTTAAAAATAAAGAACTGAAACTTAAACTTTTTATCATCTACAAACCACTCTGGATCACTCTTGCGAAAAAGCTCACAAGGCAATTTGGGTTGGAGGCATTTTTCTTCTTTGACTTCCAAATACAGCTTTGTATTAGCATGTTCAATAAAGCAAGTAACAAAGTAGCAGTTCAGCTCATTACTTGGAACCATTCTTGACCCTCATTTCATTCTAGTTGGAGGTAATTACTTGCTGCTAATGCAAAGTGCCAAAGACGGCCTTAAATTCTGTTGAATTATTATGTAGATTGGAAAACAGACCTTTCCAATTCTTCTCTTAACACAGCACCATAACTCCATTCTCTACCTACTCTGTCAAATTCAAAAGTCAACCTGACTTTTCTGAGTAAAAACTTTTCACTTAAGATACTGGTCCCAGACCTCGTGGAGGAAATGGGTGAGTTGCCTTGGGAAAGAGGTTAGGAATAAGTAAATAAGTAACAGTGGAGGTGAACCCTTCTTCGTGGAGCTCTGGTGGCGCAGTGGTTAAGAGCTCTGCTGCTAACCAAAAGGTCAGCAGTTCAAATCCATCAGCCGCTCCTTGGAAACACCTTAGGGCAGAGCTACTCTGTCCTATAAGGTCGCTATGAGTTGGAATCAACTCAGCAGCAACACGTTTGGGTTTTAGTGGAGGTGAAATATATATTTTCGGTATCTAATATACATCAGAATTGTGGATCATAGCTTTTACTCTCTTTTTTCATGTCCGGTGCACTGAAAATACAAGCTTTGGTTTAGGTGATAGAATTAGCCACAATCATTGGATAATTTTGTTGTTTTATCTGAGTCTATATGGAAACTGAATATTAACTTGTTTAAATTCAAATCAATCATTTCTGTACACTCAGAACTCATCTCTGTATTAATGGTACTTATGGTAAAATAAAGCAGGATTTTTCTTAGCCTCATTCCTGGAATCAAAAAAAAACAGTAAAAGGCAATTTCTTTTCTGTGAATACCTAAATGACTTCACAACCATTATTCCACTCTGAGGAAAAATCATTCTTCTGTCACAGTGAGGGGGAGAGAATGCGTGGCTTCTGTTAAGACTAATGGAGGTTGGGATGCAAAGTCCAGTTGTCAGGAAGGAAGTTATCTGCCCGGAGAACTGGAGGGAAATTTACTAATTAGTTTCTCTCTAAATCAAAGTGCTTGTTTTATTCTCTCTCTCCTTTATGAGAAAGTAAAGCACAGGTTCATTATACGTTCCCGAAAAGGGTAAATTAAATATTTTCCATGAATTGAAAAGATGGCATATATAATAATATAAGCTTAAATATATGGGGTTGTGTGTTAACAGCCATTTATTCCTCAACGTAGAACATTAAAGTCTACAAAATGTAGAAAACTTCACACGTAAAAAATAGGGCAGAGTGAGTGATGATTTATGACCTGGGTTCATCTCAAGAGAGTAGGTCCCAAGCATATTCCTCTACTTTCCATTTTCTAAAATTATGCTTCCTGGTCTAATCCAAACACTATTTTGACACAGTCTTTTTAACCTTCCTTTTTTTCTCCCACAAATATCACTTCAGGCATCACACACCCGTTTTACTGGAAACCATAATCGTGTACTTATAAGAACGACTCAACTTTAACCCCGGACCCTCTGGACATCTTTTATCAAATTTAGGTGAATCCTGGCACCTTAGAATGTCAGACGGGGCTCAGGTCAGCATGGAGGGTTTCACAGAGGAGGAAACAAAGTCCCGCTGGGCCAGCCACTCATCATGATGGTGGGTGCACGAGCTGCCACAGAGCCCCTTACCCAGGACTCCGGCATTGCCCTGGGCCAGGACAGACTTGGAGAACCACCTCCCATTCATTGGCAGCTGTGTCACCTTCTGCCATGGGCTTCCAGGCCTCTTATGTTTCGAATGATGGTTAAGACCTTTTGTCTAAGTTGGTTTTACTCAATTTGCTAAGCTTCATATGTAAGGAACATAATTTTTCCTCAAGTAAATTCTGAGGAGAAAAAGCTATAACTACAAAAAAAGGCGGTGAAGAGAAGCAGGGAGCAGTTTCCACAGAACAGCAACGTCATCAGGCTGGAAGCTAAAATCACAGATTCTTTATCTTAAAGATAGCCTTAAAGCCTGCCCTTTAATCAGGAAGCTGCTTTACAGAGATTGCAACTCATCGATTGATTCATTCATTTGCTTATCAATGAATATTTACCGAATGCCAGCTATATGCCACACTCTGTTTAAAGCACTGGGAACAAAACAGAGAAAATCCCTGCCCTCATGGAACTTATATTCGTGTGGGGTGGGGGGAGGGGAGGCAGAATAAATAATTAGGGAGATGCCCATAAAAACCCACTGCCATTGAGTCAATTCCAACTGATAGCGACCCTATAGGATGAGTAGAACTGCTCCATAGGGTTTCCAAGGAGTGGCTGGTGGATTCGAGCTGCTGACCTTTTGGTTAGCAGCCAAGCTCTTAACCACTGCTCCACCAAGGAAGTACGGTGGGAACAATCTAATTTATTTTCAGTACCTTAAGTATTTCCTATACTCATTCCCCTTGGGTTTGTGACCAAACAAAAATTCTTTACCAAACACACTTTCTCTTTTTCATACCCTATCACAATGAATATCACATTTCTTAGCTTTAGATCATCTTGACCTAAAAACTATTAGCTGTGGAAGTGATGTAACAGCTATCTATTTCTCTCTTTTAAAAAATGAATGCACTTCCAAAGAAATTATTGCCAGTGTTCTCCTACAGAACCAGGACACATTTACCTCTAGATTTCTGGCATTGCACATCAGGGACAGTACTTCTGCATGCATACCAGGATGAAAACTATTGCCTTGTGCAGCCTTAGGGTAAGAGAAGCAACACCAGGGACAGATACACAGTCTTCCCCTCTTTTGATCTGCCTGCCTCTCTGGCCATATGCTCATCAGCACACAGCCACTAAATAACCTAGTGGGTACCCACACTTCCCATGCACCCTACATCTGCAAACCCACACCTTACGTTTGTTAAAGAATTCAATATTCACGTGTTGTTGTACTCTAAAGGAATCCCGCACCATTTGAAATGTGTACTAACAGAATGTTGGTTACTAACATGCCTTCAGATTTTATAAGTAGTTTCCCTGAATTAAATGCAATATCTTGTCATAATACTAAACTAAAAGGATGAATTATATATTGAGACACCAAAAAAAAAAATGGATTTCAGTTATACTCTCCAGTGACTTGTACCTCTGGTTGTTGATATATGTAATTAAATGTCCTTCCCAAAGCTGTTGTAAAGGGCTGCTATGTTGGGGGAACCTAGGTTGCCTTGGGACATGCTTTGGGATTTCATACTGTTCAGCAGAAGTCAGTGCAGCTGGGTCTCACCTTGCAGGGTACAGAAGGCTGTTTTTGAGAAAGGTGCTCTCTCATCAAGGACATGCCTTGGCACTTTAATTTTCAGTTTCCCTTCTTTTTTCTGTAATTTTTTATATGACCCAGAGCAGGGACATCAGTATTTGTATCCAAAGAACCTAGGTTCTTTGCCATTTGACCACTGACTAGCTAACCAACCTTTGATCACAGATGGGTTATCAATGCATGTTGCTTTGGTTCTGTAACGGCAGGCTAGCATAATGGTTAAGACTGTGGACTCTGGAGCCAAACTATCTGAGTTTGAATTTCATCTCCATCACTTAACTGCCTTGCAAATCAGTTGTTACTTAGCCACTCTTTACCTCTGTTTCTTATCTGTAAATGGGAATAATACCACCTATCTCAGGTTGTTGTGAGAACAAATGAATTAATACCACTAATATGCTTAGGGACTTCCTGGGTGGTGCAAATGGTTAAGTGATTGGTTGCTAATGAAAGGTTGATGATTTGAGTCCACCCAGAGGTGCCTTGAAAGAAAGACCTGGCAACCTACTTCTGAAAAATCAGCCATTGAAAGCCCTATAAAGCACATTTTTACTGGCACACACGGAGTTGCCATGAGTTAGAAACAACTCGAAGGTAACTGTTTTTGGTTTTCTCCTCCCTGGTTAATATGCTTAGAGCAATGCGAGGCAGATTAACATCTCATAAACACTGGCTGTGGCTAGAAGGATGCAGAGTTTCCCTGTGAAAAATAACTAGAACCGGCTAATGAAGCTCTCTGTGAGTGACTCTTAATGTTTTTATCTTAATGTTATTATCACTTCAGGGAGAAATAAGGGAGCTGTTCTTAATGGAATTTATGATGGCTTAAATTAGAAGAATGAGTCCTTCTAGAAGGGTAACTCTTCAGATTGCTATGTTTCTGTGAAAAATCCAGTGCAAATCAGCTGCTGTGGATTTCGAGTTAAGTTCTGTCTAGACCTAGGTTGGAGAGGGCTGCTCCTGATGTCTGTGGAGGCAGAGGGAGAAAGATGAGTTCTTCTGAACACCTCATACCATAGTTTCCAGAAGCCCTGTGGAAGACGTTACTCATTTCAGAGCTAGGAGTCTAGGTTGCTCTGATTCAGGCTGGGAGAGAGTAGAGTCCAAGAGAAAATCAATGAAAAGTTAAGAGCCTGAAGGGATCTCAGCAGGCAGCACCAAGACCAGAGTCTGACAAAATTCAGAAGATGACCTGCAATGTGAAAGCTCCAGGAGGGTGGGGCCACACCTGTTCTGTGCACCACTGGGCCCTCTGTGCCTAGAACAATGCCTGATACACACAGGGCTTAATAAATGTTTTATAACGATGAAATGAATGAATGCAGAAATGGACAAATGTTAATAAGCATTCCTCCAAAATCTCTTGCCGTTGAGTTTTGTGACCACAGGGACCCTATAGGACACAGTAGAACAGCCCCATAGGGTTTCCATGGAGTGGCTGGTGGATTAGAACTGCCAACTTTTGGTTAGCAGCCGAGCTCTTAACCACTGCACACCAGGGCGCCAAGCATTCCTCCAAAGGCTCTCAAATACTGATATTGGAATATAAACTGCTCCAGTTATTTTGGAGAGTAATCTGATGGGTGCAGCTTGACTAGCATATCAAGAGCAAGTGACTATTCCAACCTGTATCAGCCAGGTTGTCCAGAGAGATGTATCTAGCTCTATCTATCTATACATGTGTGTGTGTGTATGTATATGTACACACACACATATATAGATAGATAGATATAGATGTGTGTGCACGTGCATGCATACATATGTGTATAGATAGCAGATAATATTTGTTTTAGCCCTGGTGATGCAACGGTTAAGTACTCAACTGCTAACCAAAGGTTGGTGGTTTGAACCCTCTCAGCAGCTCCACGAGAGAAAAGACCTGGCAATCTGCTCCCATAAAGATTACAGCCTAGAAAATCCTATGGGGGGCAATTCTACTCTGTCTCATTGGGTTGCTATGAGCAGAAAATCAGCTCGATGGCACCCAACAACAACACATTTATACATAGACTTATTTCAAAGAACTGGTTCATGCAATTGTGAGCACTGGCAAACTTGAAATCTGTAGGGCAGGTCAGAAGGCTGGAATTGTTGTTGCAGTCTTGAGGAGAAATTTCTTCTTCCTCAGGGAAATTCAGTTTTTGTTCTGAAGATCTTTCAACTGATTGGATGAGATCCACCCATGTTATTGAGGATAATCTCATTTACTTAAAGTCAACTTAGAGTAGCTGTTAACCACATCTACAAAATTCTTTCATAGCAACACCTAGATTAGAGTTTGACTGACTGGGTACTATAGCCTAGCCCAGTTGACACATAAAACCAACCATCATGCAACCTGGAAAGAGCCTTCATGTGACAGACACGGGAGAATGAATGGTAAAGGAAAAAGTGAATGTTAATTTAAATTTTAATAA
The DNA here is from genome assembly GCF_000243295.1 of Trichechus manatus latirostris. Taxonomy (NCBI): domain Eukaryota; kingdom Metazoa; phylum Chordata; class Mammalia; order Sirenia; family Trichechidae; genus Trichechus; species Trichechus manatus. The sequence continues at coordinate 25,824,375 of NW_004443939.1, read as the reverse complement.
TTAAGAAAAAAAAGGTGTCCTTGAATCAACTCTGCTAATGGTGAACTCATGTGTATGACAGTAGAACTTGTGCTCCATAGGGTTTTTCAATGACTGACTTTTTGGAAGTAGGTTGCCAGGCCTTTCTTCCAAGGTGCCTGTTGGTGGACTTGAACCACCAACTTCTGGTTAGCAGCTGAGCATGTTAACCATATGAACCACCCAAACCCATTGCCATTGAGTTAATTGACTCATGGCAACCTCAGTGTTACACAGTAGAACTGCTCCATAGGATTTTCTTGGCTGTAATGTTTACAGAATCAGATCACCAGGTCTTTCTTCTGTGGTGCAGCTGGGTGGGTTGAAACCGTCAACTTTTCAATTAGTAGCTGAATGCAAACTTTTGGAATCATCCCCTTTCCCATGCCAAGTAGTTTACTTTATCACCAACATAATAGGCACTGCCACCCAGGGACATTTTGCACCACCCAGGGACTCCAAATAAATAATAGAAGCAGTTAAAAAAAAAAAAAAAGGAATATTGTTTACTAAAATAGTGGCACTAAAGTCCAAACTGCTCTAATATTACAGGTTAAAAGAGAAAGGGAAATTGGGGGCATTCATCCACCAGAAGTATATATGAGAAAACAAGCGAAACGTAATCCTTTAGCAGTAAAGGACCAGTGCAAAAGAATATGTAAATACTTCCCCCAGAATCTTGCTGCCAGGCCTCTCCATACTTGCATCTCACTCATGCAGCAACAGCCACTCCTGCCTCCTCATAAGGAACACTCATTTCTTCACTCACTTAAATAGTGAGACACAGACCCCGTCTCACACTCTCATTCAGAGGAGCTCTGAACTCATAGCTGGCAAGTGTACTAATTTCCTGGGACTGTGGTAACAAATTACTACAAACTTGGTGGCTTAAAACAACAGAAATGTATTACCTCACAGTTTCAGAGGCCAGAAGTCCAAAATCAAGGCGTTGGCAGGGCTGTGCTCTCTCCAAAGGCTCTAGGGGGAGAATCCTTGCTTGTCTCTTCCTAGCTTCTGGTGGCTCCAGGTGTTCCTTGTCTTGTGGCTACATCATTTCAATCTCTGCCTCCATCTTCTCTATGTCTTCTGTCTTCTGGTTCTTTGTCTCTTCTAGGAACATTTGCTATTGGATTTAGGGCCCACACAAGCCAGATTCAGAAGAGGATGTGGAACCAGGAATATCATTGCTGATGTCAGATGGAGCCTGGCTGAACACAGAGAATACCAGAAAGATGTTTACCTGTGTTTTATTGACTATGCTAAGGCAATTGACTGTGTGGATCATAACAAATTATGGATAGCATTCAGAAGAATGGGAATCCCAGAACACTTAATGTGCTCATGAGGAACCTGTACATAGACTAAGAGGCAGTCGTTTGAACAGAACAAGGGGATACTGCGTGGTTTAACATCAGGAAAGGTGTGCGTCAAGGTTGTATCCTTTCACCGTGCTTAATAAATCTGTATGCTGAGCAAATACTTCAAGAAACTGGACTATATGAAGAAGAACACGGCATTAAGATTGGAGGAAGATTCATCAACGACCTGCGTTATGCAGATGACACAACCTTGCTTGCTGAAAGTGAAGAGGACTTGAAGCACTTACTGATGAAGATCAAAGACCACAGCCTTCAGTATGGATTACACCTCAATATAAAGAAAACAAAATCCTCACAACTGGACCAATAAGCAACATCATGATTAATGGAGAAAAGATCGAAGTTGTCAAGGGTTCATTTTACTCGGATCCACAATCAACATCCATGGAAGCAGAGTCAAGAAATCAAAACACACATTGCATTGGGCAAATCCGCCGCAAAAGACCTCTTTAAAGTGCTGAAAAGCAAAGACATCACCTTGAAAACTACGGTGTGCCTGACCCAAGCCATGGTGTTTTCAATTGCCCTATATGCAGGTGAAAGCTGGACAATGAATAAGTAAGATCAAGAAGAATTGACGCCTTTGAATTGTGGTGTTGGCGAAGAATATTGAATATACCATGGACTGCCAAAAGAGCAAACAAATCTGTCTTGGAAGAAGTACAGCCTGAATTAGAAGTGAGGACAACAAGACTTTGTTTCACGCACTTTGGACATGTTACCAGGAGGGACCAGTCCCTGAAGAAGGACATCATGCTTGATAAAATAGAAGGTCAGCAAAAAAGAGGAAGATCCTCAACAGTGGCTGCAACAATGGGCTTAAGCATAACAACGATTGTGAGGATGGCACAGGACCAGGTAGTGTTTCGTTTTGTTGCACATAGGGTCTCTGTGAGTCGGAACCGACTCCATGGCACCTAACAACGACAACAGGTAACCCAGGATGACTTCGTCTCCAGATCCTTAACTTTATTACACCTGTGAGGACATTGTTTCCAAATAAGGTTACATATACAGGTTCTGGGGTTAGGAGATAAACATCGTTTTGGAGGACCACCATTCAACTCATCACAGAAAGAGAGGGCAGCAACCAGTTCTCATAATTCAGTCTGCGGACTTCAAGCAGAGCTCTGTTCATTACCTCATACAAAAATAGTTAATGATGGCAGTGCCTATTATGTTGGTGATAAAGTGAACTACTTGGCATGGGAAAGGGGATGATTCCAAAATAAATCCAGACCCATTTTGGAAGGAGCTGCCTATTAACTTCCCTGAATGCTGCCTGCTGCCTATTCAGTGCAAACAGCCAAGCACAATGCTAGATATTTAAGAAGGCACAAAGGTAGTATTTAAGAGGCGAGTGTAAACTAGAAATTACAAAATGTCTTACCCATTATTGAAGCTCAACATGTTGTCAATCCTGACATCTGGTTACCACAACCACACCTACATCTTGTGTCTGACTGCTACTTAACTAGAGATGTGTACAGTAATGACATTTTTTATTTAATACCCACAATTTAAATGCTAATTTTGTGAGGTTCCAAACTAAAGTTTCAGTGAAACTACATATGCACAACCAAGCCACAGAGACCCAATGAAACCAGCTTTGATTGCCAGTCCTATGATTTTTGTGTTTGGGCTTTATTTTTTTTGGGAGCCCAAAAAGACAGGTGGCTGAAAGGTGGGGAGTCAAGGACAGCAAAATTAGTGTGCTCCAAAACTTCTAACCAAGTTTGACAAGGAAGAGAAAGACGTTTGAATTCTGCCACTGTGGTGTGAATGCTATTTAATGTCATCGTCACTGCACATGAGATGAAGTAGTTAGAAGAGGGTCAGTGTGGGGTAGGACAGAGCTTATCCAGGTGGGGCAAAGTAACAGATTTTAATTCTGTGTTGTTATGGATAAAATAGAGTCTCCTAAAGAGATAGGTTGAATCTCCAAAACCTGTGAACCTGACCTTGGAAATAGGGTCTTTGAAGATGTTAAGATCCAGTAACATACGATCGTACTAGATTAGGGTGGGTCCTAATCTCATCTGAACGGTATCCTTTTAAAAGAGGAAAAAGACAAAGAGTGACACACAGAGGGAGGAAGACTGCCCTGTGAAGATGCATCTACAAACCAAGGAACTCCAAGAAATGTTCAGGGTTACCAGAAGCTGGAAGAAATAAGGAAAGATATTCCTCTAGAGCAGACAGAGAACATGGCCCTAATGATGTCTGGAATTTGGACTTCTAACTTCCAGAAGTGAGAGACAATAAATTTCTATTCTTATAAGTTACCCAGTTTGTGGTACTTCATTATAGCAGTCCTATGAAAATCATACACAGGCTTACCACTTACTATGTGACCAGGGCAAGCTGCTTTCCATTATGAGGATTTCAAGTTTCATCATCCTGAGGGAACAAGACCACATAATTTCTATGGTTCCTTCCAGTTAATATATGCTTAATGTTTTTGTTGTTAGGCATTATCGAGTAGGTTCCAACTCATAGCAACCCTATGTACAACAGAATGAAACACTGCCGGTCCTGTGTCATACTCACAATCATTGTTATGCTTGAGCCCATTGTTGCAGCCACTGTGTCAATCCATCTCATCGAGGATCTTCCTTTTTCACTGACCCTCTACTTTACCAAGCTTGATGTCCTTTTCCAGGGACTGGTCCCTCCTGATAACACGTCCAAAGTAAGTGAGACGTAGTCTCTTCACCCTCGCTTCTAAGAAGCATTCTGGCTGTATTTTTTCCAAGACAGATTTTTTGGTTCTTTTGGCAGCCTACGTTATATTCAATATTCTTTGCCAACACCATAATTCATAGACATCAATTCTTCTTTGGTCTTCCTTATTCAGTGTCCAGCTTTTGTACGTATATGAGTCGATTGAAAATATCACGACTTGGGTCAGGCGCACCTTAGTCCTTAAAGTGACATCTTTGTTTTTTAACACTTTAAAGAGGTATTTTGCAGCAGATTTTTCCAAAGCAATATGTCATTTGATTTCTTGACTATTGCTTCCATGGGCATTGATTGTGGATCCAAGTAAAATGAAACCCTTGACAACTTCAATCTTTTCTCCGTTTATCATGATGTTACTTATTAGTCCAGTTGTGAGGATTTTTATTTTCTTTATGTTGAGGTGTAATCCATACAGAAGGCTGTGGTCTTTGATCTTCATCAGTAAGTGTTTCAAATCCTCTTCGCTTTCATCAAGCAAGGTTGTTTTATCTGCATATTGCAGGTTGTTAATGAGTTTTCTACCAATCCTGCTGCCACATTCTTCTTCAAATAGTCCAGGTTCTCGGATTTGTTCAGCATACAGATTGAATAAGTATGGTGTCATGGATTGTATTGTGTCCCCCAAAAAATTTGTGTATCAATTTGGCTAGGCCGTGATTCCCAGTGTTATGTGGCTGCCCTCCATTTTGTGACTGTAATTTTACATTAAAGAGGATTAGGGTGGGATTGTAACACCACCCTAACCCAGGTCACATCCCTGATCCAATGTAAAGGGAGTTTCCCTGGGGTATGACCAGCACCACCCTTTATCTCTTGTAAGAGATAAAAGGAAAGGGAAGCAAGTTGAGAATTGGGGACCTCATACCAACAAGAAAGCAGTGCCAGGAGCAGAGCGTGTCCTTTGGACCTGGGCTCCCTGTGCAGAGAAGCTTCTAGTCCAGGGGAACATTGATGAGAAGGCCGACAGAGAGAGAAAGCCTGCCCCTGGAGCTGACACCCTGAATTTGGACTTTAGCCTACTTTACTGTAAGGAAATAAACTTCTCTTTGTTAAAACCATCCACTTATGGTATTTCTGTTATAGCAGCACTATATAACTAAGACATATGGTGAAAGGATACAACCCCGACACACACCTTTCCTAATTTTAAACCATGCAGTATCCCCTTGTTTGGTTTGAACGACTGCCTCTTGGTCTATATACAGATTCCACACGAGCACAATTAAGTGTTCTGGAATTCTCATTCGTTGCAATGTTGTCCATAATTTGTTATGATCCACACAGTTGAATGCCTTAGCATAGTCAATAAAACACAGGTAAACATCTTTCTGGTATTCTCTGCTTTCAGCCAAGATCCATCTGACAACAGTGATGATATCCCTCATTCCATGTCCTCCTCTGAATCTGGCTTGAATTTCTGGCAGTTCTTTGTCGATGTTCTGCTGTAACCATTTTTGAATTACCTTCAGCAAAATTTTAGTTGTGAGTGATGTTAACGATATTGTTCAATAATTTCCACATTCTGTTGGATCATCGCTCTTTGGAATGGGCATAAATATGAATCTCTTCCAGTCAATTGGCCAGGTAGCTGTCTTCCAAATTTCTTGGCATAGATGAGTGAGCACCTCCAGTGCTGCATCCCTTTGTTAAAACATCTCGATTGATATTCAGTCAATTTCTGGACCCTTGTTTATTGCCAAAGCCTTCAGTGCAGCTTGGAGTTCTTCCTTCAGTACCATAGGTTCTTGATCATATAGGCTACCTCCTGAGATGGCTCAATGTAGATCAAGTCTTTTTGGTACAGTGGCTCTGTGTATTCCTTCCATCTTCTTTTTATGCTTCCTGTGTAGTTCAATATTTTGTCCATAGAATCCTTCAAAATTGCAACTCAAGGCTTGAATTTTTTCTTCAGTTCTTTCAGCTTGAAAAATGCTGAATATATTCTTCCTTTTTGGTTTTCTATCTCCAGGTTTTTGCACTTTGAATACTTTGTCTTCTCAAGCTGCCCTTTGAAATCTTCTGTTCAGCTCTTTTACTTCATCATTTCTTTCTTTTGCTTAGCTACTCTACATTCAAGAGCAAGTTTCAGAGTCTCTTCTGACATCTATTTTGGTCTTTTCTTTCTTTCCCATCTTTTTAATGACCTTTGCTTTCTTCATGTATGATGTCCTTGATGTCATCCCAGAACTCATCTGGTCATACAGTTATTAGTGTTCAGAGCATCAAAATCTATTCTTGAGATGGTCTCCAAATCAGTTGGGATATACTCAAGGTCCTATTTTGGTTCTCATGGATTTGTTTTAATTTTCTTCTGCTTCAACTTAAACTTGCGTATGAGCAATTGATGGTCTGTTCCACAGCTGGCCCCTGTGTTCGTTCTGATTGATGATATTGAGCTTTTCTGTAGTCTTTCTCTACAGAGATAGTTGATTTGATTCCTCTGTTTTCCAGCCGGTGAGGTCCACATGTATAGTTGCCATTTATATTGTTGAGAAAAGGTATTTGCGATGAATAAGTTGTTGGTCTTGCAAAATTCTATCATGCGCTCTCTGGAGTAATTTCTATCACCAAGGCTGTATTTTCCAACTACAGATACTTCTTTGTTTCCAATTTTCACATTCCAATCCCCAGTAATTATCAACGCATCTTGATTGCATGCTTGATCAATTTCCAACTGCAGAAGTTGGTAAAAATCTTCAGTTTCCTCATCTTTGGCATCAGTCATTGGTGTGTAGGTTTGAGTGACAGTTGTATTAACTGGTCTTCCTTGTAGGCCTATGGATATTATCCTGTCACTGACAGCATTGCACTTCAGGACAGATCTTGAAATGTTCTTTTTGATGATGAATGCCATGCCTTCTCTCTTCAATTTGTCATAGCCTGTCATAGAAAAGGCACACACCTGTGTGCATGCATGTGTGTGTGTCAGCGTATACTGATTAATTATTTCATATGTACCAGATACCACACTAGGACTCCATTATGTCCATTTTACTTACCAGGCATGTATTCATCATGAGTTTTAGAGGCTAATATGAAGCCCTGAGGGACTAATAATGATACTACAACACTAACAACAACTAGCATTAATTGAGCACTGATTTCATGCCAGGTATTATACTAATATTTCTGACCCATTACCCAAACTCAGAAAGCATAACATCTGGTCACCGCAGTCACATCTTCTATATCTTACCTCTAGAACTGTGAAACTAAAACCACACTCAGTAATGATAATTTTCATTTAATACTCATAATTAAAATGCTAATTTTGTGAGGTCCTAAATAAAAGTTTTCAGTGAAACTGTACATATATAACTAAGCCAGAACAATTCAATGGAACCAAGTGTAGGTGCCAGTCTTGTGATTTCTGAATTGTATATGCATTTGCTCATTTAATTATCACAGCTATCCTATGAGGAAAAAGAGCCTCACTGGCACAAACAGTTAAGTGCTTGGCTACTAACTGGAAGATTGGTGGTTCGAACCCACCTAGTGGCTCTGCTGGAGAAAGATATGGTGATCTGCTTCTGTAAAGATTACAGCCAAGAAAACCCATAGGGCAGTTCTACTCTGTCACATGGGGTTGTTAATAGACAAAATGATTCAACAGCACCCAGCAAAAACAACAACACTTTTTGAGGAAGGTACTATGATTATTACCATTTTACAGATGAGAAAATTGAGGTCTGACAAACTTAAGTAACTTCTCCAAAGTCACTCAGATAATAAGTTTGAGTCATGACTAAAACCTGGGTAGTCTTACACTCAGTAGAAAATAACTCCATGAAAGTAGCTGCCATGTTCTTATTTATTTATTTATTTATTTTTGTTGTTGCTCTGATGCCTAACACAGTGCCTGGCACACAGCAGGTGATTGGTAAATATTTGTGGGACGAGTGAATGAAGGTTTAACTCAAATCCTTCACTCTTAGCCACTATGCTGTATAATCAAAACCACACCTGCTGCCGACGAGTTGACTCCAACTCATAGTGATCCTACAGGACTGAGTAGAACTGCCCTATAGGGTTTCCAAGGCTGTACTCTTTACAGAAACAGACTGCCACATCTTTCTTCACAGAGTGGCTGGTGGGTTTGAACCACCAACCTTTCAGTTAGCAGTTGAGTGCTTAACCACAGTGCCACCAGGGAGGCTTCTGTGCTGTATAAATTAATCTACCCTTATAGTGATCTTGTAACTGGTGACAAGGGAGACACCACTAGTGAGTATAGGCAGATTAGCACAATTCCTTCCATCTCTACTCCTTGAAAAACAACTCAAACCAATCCCATGCTTTCTTGACTATGGGTCCCTCCTCGCGAAGGAAGGATGACACAGCCGTAAGATATGTGTGTTACGGCTGCAGGAGTGGATAAACCTGTTTCACTGGGGCTTTGTTTTGGAGATGGCATTCTCATTGATGGTGGGTCTTGATTTTGCTTTGGAAAAGTTTGCTGGCTAATCACTTTTGTGACTAACCATCCCTTGTAGGAGGTATGATTAGTTTTCATCATGCCTCTGCCTTTGACCACAAATAATGTTGTTTTACTTTCCTATGACCAGAACTGGCTCTTTGGTAATGTGTTTTCCAGCCCTAACAAAAGGGAAGTGGAAGGGAGATGGCATGAGTGTCCCATAGGCACTCAACCTGCTAATGTTAATGCAGAGCTGAGCAATCCATCCCATTAGAGTTGACAGAGTGTCCCTGAGACAAAACGGATGCCGTCGCTGAAGCCATAATCACAGAGTGCAGCCATCTCCTGAACACTAGTGTGCAAAGGAGGCCTCCTGGAGGAAAGCTTTGCTGCAAATCAAACATATTTAGCTTTGAGCAATTCAGAAGGGTTTATTGTTTAGTAAATATTTCATCGAGAACATTAGCTGTGGAATTTGGATGCTTAAGTAATGCAGATAATTAAATGCAAATAATTAAAAATTAATAATGTTTGAAATGTTAAGCATAATTAAGCAGGCAATATATCAGTAATAAAGGGGTCCCACTCATCCTGAATATCTTTTAACCACCTTCAGGGCTGCGCCACCGCAGAAACGGCCTGCAACAATTCCTAGTTCTTCCAGGGATTCAACCCTTAACTCAGGCTTGGTGTACAGCATTATCCGCAGAGAGCTTCTGGTAGAAACAACTACAGTACAGATATTTTACAAATGAACTATACAGGGCAGGTATTGGTGAGCGTGTGTATGGGGGTGGTGGTATTCTATAAATATATTGCTAAAAATCACACTTCCAGTCAAAAGGAACTAGAAATGAAACAAAAATGAATCCACATTTGTTTAGTGAATTATGTAATGGAAATAAGCTTATAAGACTTAGACTGAATTTTGGGGGGTCTCCTGCTTCTCAGAGTTGCCAGGGAATTGATGATGGAGTGTGGGATGGCCTTGTAAACACGAGCAGACATCTTTTCTACTTTTTGCCTTTTCTTCTAACCATACCCTATGCTTCTGTCCAAAGGAAGCTCTTTTGGTCTGAATGTGTTCAAATGTTAGCTCATTATACTTAATAAGTAAGTTAGAAACTGTGTCTTCTACTATAATTCTTAAATCTCCATTATAAAGAGTCACGTAGAGCAAATCTGTCCATTTCAATTTTATTCGGTAACTTCCCATTACCTAACTGATTATGAATAAGTTCCTCACCCCAAATAGGCTTTTTGTATTAGGGCCCATACCTGCTGTCCACCTTCAGCTCTTGACTCACCTTTGTAAGGCCTGGACTAGAGCCTGCTCAGCCCTACACTAATTCCTGAACATATCCTATTTATGCCCTTTCCCCACTTAATTTTTTCCCTCTATTGGGAATGTCTTTACCTTTGGTTTCTCCCATGATCGTTTTAGGCCCAGATGAATTATTTCTTTCTTCATGAAGACTTTCCTGAACCCCTGTCCCTTTACACCTGGTTAAGAGGCTTCTTTGTTTGAAATCTTCAATTACATTAGAATTCAGGTAATAATTATATCAATAGAGGAATATTACATAGATCCTCCAGTTTTAGATTAATCTTCTTTGTTTTCTTGATTATTATCTCTGTTGATTCTTTGATATTGACCATGATGTTTTACTCAGTTCTGCAACTCACAGGACAGTCAAATGGTACCTATGATCCTTGGATCTTTCCTTGTCTCTTTTGGCAGCTTCTCCTCTATAGAACCATTAAATGCTGGGGCTATTCAGGGCTCCAACCTGAATTCTTCTCATTTCACTTATTTCTCAAGTTATCCATTTCTGTGACTTTAAATAATATTTGCATACCAAAAACTTCCAAATGTGTATTTTCAGTTTAAATTTTTCATTTGAACATCAAATTCAAATAGCTAAGAGCCAACTCAGAGATCTAAAACTCAGCATGTACAAATTAATTTTTGAACTTAATTAAATCTTCCAGGAAGAAGGAGAGGAAAAAAGAAGAATCATAAAACAGAGGAAAATAAATGCTATTAAAAAAGAAGGAAAGTTTTCCCTTGGTCCTAAAATTACCTCAAATGGGCTTTAAAGGGACAGTGGTGGTTAGTGTAGAATTCTTGCCTTCCATATGGGACACCTGGGTTCGATTTCCAGACAATGCACCTCAATTGCAGCCACCACTTGTCTATCTAGAGGCTTGCATGTTGCTTGTGTGATGCTGAACAGGTGACAGAAGAGCTTCTAGACTAAGACAGACTAGGAAGAAAAGCCTGGTGATCTACTTCTGAAAAATCAACCAATGAAAACTCTGTGGATCACAACAGTCTGATCCCATTGTGCATGGGGCTGCCATGAGTAAGGGGCTTACTCAATGACAGCTAACATCAACAACAACAAAACAAAAGGGCCTCAGAATCATACAGTCCATACCCTCATTTTTACGTGAAAACCCAGTGGTACAAATTCCAATGATCTTTTCACTGCCTCACCACATAACCTCTCCTATGAGCCTTAGAAAAATCTTTGGTATCTAAGATTCATCACTGATAGTTCAACAGTTAATACAACTTCAAAAGATAAACTATTATAAAACTGAAAATAAATTTCTCAGTTTCACTCCATTTGGTCAACCTCAGAAGTAGTATTTCATTATCATATAATAATGTTCTCTAAATTATATGAAGAATGGAAATTCCAGAACACTCAATTGTGCTCATGAGGAACCTGTACATAGACCAAGAGGCAGCTGTTTGATCAGAACAAGGGGATACTGCATGGTTTAAAGTCAGGAAAGGTGTGCGTCAGGGCTGTATCTCTATTCAATCAGTATGCTGAGCGAATAATTTGAGAAGCCAGACTATAAGAAGAATGGGCATCAGGATTGGAGGAAGACTCATTAACAACCTGCATTTGCAGATGACACAACCTTGCTTGCTGAAAGCGAAGAGGACTTGAAGCACTTACAGATGAAGATCAAAGACTACAGTCTTCAGTATGAATTACACCTCAACACAAAGAAAACAAAAACCCTCATAACTGGAACAACATGCAATAACATGATAAACAGAGAAAATATGGAAGTTATCAAGGATTTCATTTTACTTGGATCCACAATCAACGCCCATGGAAGCAGCAGTCAAAAAATCAAACGACCTATTGCGTTGCTCTGCTGCAAAATACCTCTTTAAAATATCGAAAACCAAAAGTTCACTTTGAGGATTAAAGTGACTGATCCAAGCCATGATGTTTTCAATTGCCTCATATGCATGTGAAAGCTGGACAGTGAATAAGGAAATCTGAAGAAGATACCTTTGAATTATGATGTTGGTGAAGAATATTGAATACAACACGGACTGCCAGAAGAGCAAACAGATCTGTCTTGGAAGAAGTACAGCCGAAATGCTCCTTTGAAGTGAGGATGGTGAGACTTTGTCTCACATACTTTGGACATGTTATCAGGAGCGTCCAGCCCCTGGAGAAGGACATCATGCTTGGTAAAAGTAGAGGATCAGCAAAAAAAAGACCTTCAACTAGGTGGACTGACATAATGGTTGCAAAAACAGGCTCAAACATAGCAGTGATTATGAGGATGGCACAGGATGGGCAGTGACTCATTCTGTTGTACAGAGGGTTGCTATGAGTCAGAAAAAGCTGGATGGCACCTAACAACAACAACAAATTAAGGGTTGAACCCAAAAGGGAAATACCCCGTAGAAATGATACCTTCCTCCTCATGCATATAATGTCTCAAGAAAGAATGTCCTTCAGTGAAACCTGTCCATCAACTTTCCTACAAGGGGCAAGGCTCATTCATAAGAAAAAATGGGCCGTTATTTCTGCTGTGTACTTTTTCCGTAGTATATTTTAGCATATAAACACACAAACTGCAAGTTTGGTTTTTCCTTCAGTATGAAGATAGATCTGTGGCCTCAAATTGAAAACAATGAATAATACATTTGCTTTAAAAGCTGTAAACCCAAAAATAAAGTAAGTGATAGACTGGGGCATTATTTTTAGTACAGATGACAAATTGAAGCTCAATTATACAATGAGCTTCAAATCAGTGTGAAAATACTAAGACCCCTGTAAAACAGTCAAAGAACAATTTACAAAAGAAAATACCGTGAGTAAACAAATACATGCAAAATTTTCAACCAACTATATGTATCTTTAGGGCTTTTGTTAGCAAACTTCTTTTGAAAACTTAAGATTGTGCCTCTGCAAAGGATAACCTTTCAGCTCCACTAGAGGAAAGCGTGAAGTGTTTGGGAGTCAGACTGGGGCCAGCTTCTGACTCATTCTGTTACAAATGACATCTCAGAGTCTCAGCTTCATCTGTGAGAAATTGATATGATATCTGAAAGAGTTACCGTCAAGAATACCTGAGACGTTGTACACAGGGCCAGGCACAGAATCCATGCTTAAGTGTAAACTCACAGGAGTAGAACTTTATTTTGTTCACTACTGTATCTCCAGGGGCTAGAAAGTGTTTGGACTTTGCAGGCACTTAATAAATATTTTTTGGAATTAAATTGAATCAAAATGATTTGAATTACCACCTTGCTATAGGTCTTTTACACAAATTTCAAATGTTTTGCTATACAATTCATAAAATTTGCCAAAGGTGTTTAATTTTTGTGTTAACTTCACAATTCAAATATTCGACATCTGGGCAATTTTCTTCTTTATGAAAAAAAAAATTAACCAAGGAGTTTAAATTACAACAGCCCACTAATGCAACACCAATTTCAGTCCTGAACAGGCAACATTACTTCTGGTTATTTGGCACTTCACAGCAGAATTAATTTGCCAACCTATACCTTTACATATGCATATTTACTCAATCCAACAGGAGTACCCTCTGCCACACTCACTGAATATTACCACTAGTGATGATTTGTACCTAAATAATAATCCCTGAATACAGCTGTCTTAGTCATCTAGTGCTGCCATAACAGAAATACCACAAGTGGATGGTTTTAACGAAGAGAAGTTTATTTCCTCACAGTCAAAGTAGGCGAAAAGTCCAAATTCAGGGCGTCAGCTCCAGGGGAAGTCTTTCTCTCTCTCGGCCTTCTCATCAGTGTTCCCCTGGACTAAGAGCTTCTCGGCACAGGGACCCCGGTCCAAAGGACGCGCTCTGCTCCCGGCACTGCTTTCTTGATGGTATGAGGTCCCCCTGTCTCACTGCTCACTTCTGTCTTTTATATCTCAAGAGATTGCCTCAGGACACAATCCAGTCTTGTAGATCAGGTCCTGCCTTACTAACACAACTGTCACCCATCTTCCCTCATTAACATCATAGAGGCAGGTTTACAACATACAGGAAAATCACACAGTACCGGGAATCATGGCCTAGCCAAACTGATACACACATTTTTTGGGGGACATAATTCAAAGCATGACAAGAGCTTACTGTTTTATGGGTCTTTGGTGGGATTTTTAAAAATGAATTCTGCACAAGGGATGACATTAAAATGGAATAACCTCATCATCTGATTTTTCCCCATCAGCATATTTTATTAGTTTCCTTTTATTAATCGAAGCAATAAAACCACTTTGACATATTAGCATTATTTATTATTTATTTCCTACATATTTCTAAAAAAGAATTTATGGTAGTCCATTTTAACATGCTGTTAGTGCTTCCCAATTTGGTTCCCTGGAAAGAGCTGTGAAATTGAACACGCACAACTAGCTCAGGCTAACGTGCTGTAGAGCCAATTCCTCCTTTGACAAATAAATACGTACATGCCCATATACTTATTATGCAGAAGCAACTTCTATTAAATCAGCAATTAAGCAAAGTAAGATGTGACTTATGAAACACCAATCCCAGGATGAAATGAAATTAATTAGAGTCTAATTTACGAATGCTGTATATAGCTTTGAAATACTACCTACAGATTCATAATATGATTGGCTCAAAAATTTAAAATCATAACTGAAGACACCACAGAGGCTTTCTTTCTTTCTTTTTTTTTTCCCCAGAACTGTTTCAGAAGAACTGAAGAGCAAAGGTTTCCTGTTCAGCCTGTTAATAACTATCAGAATATTCACAGTATTCCCTGGGCTTTCACCACTTCTCACATCATCAGGTTTTAGCATGCAGGCCTTATTCTCAACCCAATTACCTGTATATGAAGCAGAAACTTTGCAGCTGTCACAAAACACCTATACCATTTTAGAAAGGCATTGCTATCAATAATCAAAAACGGAGATTTTATCTCAGACAATATGTGAAATTGCACCTCACCGACAAAACCATTACAGAACCCGGGTGATAATATTTTTATAGTAATTACCATATGTCTTACATGAAATGCAACTCCAGTTTTATTATCATTCAAGTTTTCTAGAAAGAGATAGAAGGGAGCTGTCACAGTTAGACAGCTTGTCCTCTATTCAGCTGCCAGCTCCCCTCTGAAACACAGGCTTTCTATTCTAGGAAAGGAAATACAATTATAACTCCATTTGCATTGCGAACAAGAGAAGCCCTAGGTTAATTACAGGTAAGGTTCTGTTTACATTCCCTGGGGCTAGCCTCAGCCAGGCACCATTTCTGAGGTGAAAAAAGCCGCTGGAGTTTAAACTAAATCCACATTTTTATTTCCCTCTTGAAATTCTGTGCGGCCAATGGCGGCCTGTCACTCACAGATCTTTCAGACCTAACCTCAGAGACCTCCGTTTTCCAGAGTCTGAGTGTAGTCCAAGTAAGTTCAAAATCTAGAGTCTAAAGAAAGGGAAAGAAAGGTGGCAGTTTGGGGCCATCTATGTGAATGTCAGGAAAAGGCAGGTGGCATTATGGTTATGATTAGTATTATATAACCGACTGATTAAAATGTAAGACAAATGCATAGTAACAGGACAGAGTTCTGAATGTAAATATACTAACAGGGTTGACCAATTACTGACAAGAGACTGGGTTTTAAAAAAAATGATTTTTCTCCTTTGTCAGGCTTCCTGCCCTCTTCCTTTCTGGATCTCCAGGGATTTGTTGTTGTTGCTTGCTTGCATTTTGGCTGAGAAAAGGACGGACTGTCCATATTAACCTCAGCTGATGTCAGGGATGCATCTCTGAGTGTCCGGATTCATAGATGACACTTCTTTCTCCTGATTTAGATCCAGCTTTCCAAAAACATGGAAAACAGTAGGTCTTATGCCGTTTATGTTCCTGCAAAAGTACTTGCAGACTGTTTAGTTATCTGATTCTAACTTGAAAATCTTCTGAATTCTGTATATTCTAGAGATCTCTAAGGTCATCCTCTTTCTAGTTACTCTGTATCACATCTCCTTATTTTATTTTGCTCAGGGCACTTATCACTATCTGCGGTACCTTTTCATACATCTGTTTGTTTATTTTCAGCTCCACCACTCCCCACCAAGAGTACTAGCTCCCTGAAAACAGGGTCTTTATATGGAGTCCAGAACAGTACCAGAAACAAATCAAGTGATTAATAAATACATGCTGTAATGATTTCAGAAGATCTGAATGTTGGCTCTGACAGGAGCTATTGCCAGAGCTCCATCTACACATAGATGATCTGGATAGGGAGGATATTTTCCTTACAGACCACTTCTCTAGAAGCAAAATTTTAAGACCCCACTTAAGAAATGGAATGGAAAGCACTTCCAGTTTTATGGTCTTAGATTCTTCTGTAGAAAAAATAAGGTACCTGTCTAGAGTTGTAATGCATGCAGCTTCTAGAACTACTCACAGAGAAAGATGAGGGATGACTCTTAATCTCATTTCACTTAAACCCGGAGAAGAAAGAGATGGAGACCGAAAATGTTACCAGCTGGAAGAACTTAAAGTAATAGGACCCCTTCCAGTGAAGAAGACTGGCGTACTACTTCGCTGCAATGGATTTGCCGGTCATTTCCAATCTGACCACGTACATTTTTTTTCTTCTTGTGACTATACTAAACTTTAAAAAAGAAGAAGCCTAGTTTATTGGCCAAGAGACATAAAAATAGTCCATATAAGTGAAAGCCAGTGGGATGGCTTTGTTGCCAGCCCTAAGGCTGGACTGCAAGGTCTTCTCAAAGTTGATGTTTCTCACATTACCGGAGACAAACTAAAATCCCTTTACTTACAACTCCAAGGTAGATTTCTTAGCCCAAGAATCAGTATACAATCACATATTTGGCCATTTCTCCTTCCAAGCAAAGTGAACAACCAGGTGTACTGCTCAAAGTTCTGCCCATTGGAAGGATTTTCCTTCACTGTCCTTCGAAGTTCCCAGAAAAGGGCTTTAGTGCTGTCTCTGTCCACTTTCAAGTGGTGCCTGCGTATCACATGGAACCACCTGTAAACTGGCACAAGTTTTCTCTTTCTCAGTCAGCTAATTATAAGGAACTCACCATGAGGCCAAAGCTGCAGACCTGGGTGAGGGCAGGTAATGTGACAGGAGTGGAGACCATAGGCATTTGGGCCACTTCCTCATGTAACTTACTTCGGCCTTCAGTTCCTACTAAAGTCTGATCTTATATATACCACTTCCATTTAATGATGGAGGGCTGCTGTGCATATCTAACTTTATGACTCTTTGAGTCAGACAACACCCAGTTCATGATGGGCAGCTCAAGCAGCATGGTGACTTGGTGTCCCATGGTTAAGCGTTCATTCTCTACTAAGGCCCAGTAACAAGTCAAAAGCCGTTTCTCAAAAGGAGAGTAGTTACCTGCAGAGGACGGCAGGGCTTTGCTCCAAAATCCTAAGGGTCTGTGCTGTCATTAATCAATAGAGGTCTGCCAAAAACTCCAAACAACATCTCTATCTGCCACGGCCACTTCGAGCACCATTGGATCATCTGGATCATATGTTCCAAGTGACAGAGCTGATTGCATGGCAGCCTAAACTTGTTGCAGAGCCTTTTCTTGTTCTGGGCCCCACTCAAAACTAGCAGCTTTTCAAGTCGCTTGATTAAATAGGTGAGAGTAGTATACCCAAATGGGGGATATGTTGCCTCCAAAATCCAAAGAGGCTCACACCAGGTGATGTGCCTCCTTTTTAGTTGTGGCAGGAGCCAGATGCTGTAACTTATCCTTCACTTTAGAAAGAATATACAGACATGCTTCACACCACTGAACCCCTAGAAATTTCAATGAAATGGAAGGTGCCTGAATTTTTGTCAGATTCATTTCCCACCCTCTAGCACACAAACAAGGGGCCCTGTTGGTGCAGAGGTTAAAGTGATCGACTGCAAACTGAAAAGCAGGCAGTTCGAAACCACTAGTGGCTTCCAGGGAGCAAAATGTGGCAGTCTGCTTCTGTAGAGATTTACAGCCTTGGAAACCCTGTGGGGTTGCTATGAATCAGAACTGACTTGGCAGCAGTGGGTTTGGTTTTGGTTTTAGCACACAAATATTTTACCAGTAAGTCTAGACTCATTGACACTTCTTCCTTGCTAGGTCCAATCAGCATAATGTCATCAATGTAATGGACCGTGTGACATCTTGTAGAAGGGAAAGGCCATCAAGATTCCCTGAGGAGTAAATTATGATATAGGGCTGGAGTGTTGATATACCCTTGAAGTAGGATGGTGAATGTATATTGTTGGCCTTGCAAGCTGAAAGCAAACTGCTTCTGGTGTTCCTTCAAAAGTGGAATCGAGAAAAAGGCATTAGCCAGATCAATAGCTGCATATCAGGTACCAGGAGATGTATTAATTTGCTCAAGCAATGAAACCACATCTGGAACAGCAGCTACAATTGGAGTCACCACCTGGTTAAGTTTACAATAATCCACTGACATTATCCAAGATCCATCTGTATTTTGCACAAGCCAAATAGGTAAGTTGAATGGGAATGTGGTGGGAATCACCACCTTTGTATCCTTCGAGTCCTTGATGGTGGTAAATAATCTCTGCAATCCCTCTAGGAATGCATTATTGCTTTCAATTTACTATTTTCCTAGGTAGGGGCAGTTTTAATGGCTTCCTCTTGGCTTTACGTACCATAATAGCACTTACTCCACTTGTCAGAGATCCATTATGGGGTTCTGCCTGTTGCTGAGTATGTCTATTCCAATTTTGCATTCTGGAACTGGAGAAATCACTACAGGATGGGTTCAGGGGCTCAGTGGACCCACTGTGAAAGGAACCTGAGATAAGACTGCATTAATAACCTGGCCTACATATGCCCCTAATGTGGCTGGTGGGCCACAGTGACAATTTTGAGGCTCCTAGAATTAATGTCAGTTCAGAGCCACTGTCCAGTAATCCCTAAAAAGTCGATTATTTCCTTTTTTCCAAAGAACAGCCACTCTTGTAAAAGGCCATAGATCTCTTTGGGAAAGGCTGGTAGATAGATTAACAGAATAAATTTTTGGCATTGTAGTGGGGTCCTTCCTCAAGTGGACATAGCCTCCCCTTCATTCAAGGGATTGTCAGTTTGTAAACTGGCTCAAGTCTGGGAATTGATTACGGGGCCATAACTTTCTATTCTGGCAATTCGAGTTAGACTGCTGTTCATTTGACGTAGAATTCTTCTGCTTGTATGGATCAAGTAAATATTTAGTAGATTTCCCATATATTTCACTCCTAGGACATCATGCCTAAGTAGCCAATGTCATAAGTCCGTAAGATTCAGACGTTTCTGATTACTGCTTGGACTCCATTGTCCATTACAGTAACCACACCCACCATGTCTTTGTCAATTGAGTGCTACCACTTGACCCCTACCACCACCAGGTCCAATCTGCTCCATTGCAGTTAGATGTCTCAGTTCAGTGAGGGCAGTAGCCACTCTGAAATCTGATTTACATAAAATAGCAATCACAGCAGTCTTCAAGGATTCTACGGCTCCCTTCACAAATTAGTTACTCACCATTGTGGAAAAAGATGTGTCCTCTGGGCACTCCATGTGTGAGTGTGTGGGTTTACCCTGATAAACCCACCCTAACATGGCAATTTCCCTAAGCCTTTGGATACCATTTTCTACAGTATACCAAGGCAGGTGTGGTATTTCAACTTGATTTAGTGTAAGCCCAAACCAAACCCACTGTCATCAAGTCAATTTTAACTCATAGAGACCCCACAGGGGTTTTCAAGGCTGTAAATCTCTATGGAAGCAGACTGCCACATCTTTCTCCCACAGAGCCACTGGTGGTTTCAAACTGCTAATCTCTCTGCAGTCGATCACTTTACCCATTGTGCCACCAAGGCTCCTTTGATTTAGTGTAGGCCACTGCATAATCCATGCGTCAGTGAACCAACCAAATAAACTATTAGATACTTTCCTAACCTCTCAAGCTTTAACACTAAATAATCTGTGCTTAGTGGGTCCATATTAATAAAGTCAGACTGATCTGATTTTATGTTCCATGCACCATTATCCCACACCATTAATAGCCATTCCCACACATATTCCCCAGTTTTGTATTTGTACGTATTAGAAAAGTCAAGCAGCTCTTTTGGAGTGCAGCATACCACTCGTCCTGGGTCACACTTTATACTGCACCTTCAGGGGCTTGCTGGGACTTAAGTCTAGTTATAGACCTACAAGAAAAACTGGATGATGGGATGAGTTCTGGGAACATTCAGCAGTGTCTTGTAAGGCATCTGCCTCAGACGATGTCCCAGGCAATGACTCATATGCTGCCCCAGGTGATATCTCAGACAAAGGTTCTTCAGACACAGCTGGGTTAATCTCATCAGATGGGGGTGGAGTGGCTAATGGTTTTACTCTGGAAGGTGCCTTAGCAGACAAAAATGGAGTAATCTCTTCAGATGGGAGTGAGAGGGCTGGTTCTGTTGGCAGGAGTGACTCAACTGAATTTAGGGGCTCAGGGTCCCCATATGTCCCCATCCCAATTCTCAGGATCCCATTTCTTCCCAAGCAATGACCTCATTTTAACTTCAGACTCCATTTGAGGCTGGGAATTCAATTGGTGTTGTAATTTAGCCACTCTTATTATAAGACTCTCGTTTGGTTTTCAGCAATATTAGCTCTGTTACTACAAGAAATAAGGCTTTCTTTCAGGGCACAAGTGGCAACTTTGAGGTTGTTTATGTGAAGCTTAAGCTTTGACTCTGAAGCTTAAGCTTATCTTTCTTTCATCACTTTGTCTAGTGAAAATAGAACCAACCAACCAGCTTCCTTATACTTCTCATTCTGACATAACTGTATAAAGGTATCAAACATGTGATCACCCAGAGACTTGGTTCTCACCAATACTTGATCTATTGGTGGTGATATTTTGCATCTTTCTATTGCCACCTTCTGCCATGGATTACCAGTGCTCTCTTTACTACTGGAGGCAGAGTCATCAACATCTTTAAAACTAACCAGACTTGAATACCAATTTAGAAAACTCATCCTTACAATTTTGTTTCTCTAGCACCACTCTCCATACCAAATGTCTCAGACTGGATTCTCTAGGAGTGAAACCAGTGAAGCTTTATATATGTGTGTGTGTGTATATATATACATATATATACACACATATGTATATATAAAGAGAGAGAGTGACAGAGAGAGACATAGACAGAGAGACGGAGATACAGAGAGACATAAAGAGAGAGAGAGAGACAGACTTAGCTCAAGGAAATAGCTCATATGGTTGTAGAGGCTGGCAAGTCCAAAGATGGTGTGTCAGTTGTTAGGCTGGAAGCTTCTCCTGACTCACATATCTGCAGGGGCTGACAAACTCAAGATTAGCAGGTCAGACAGCAGGCTGCTGGCTCACAGGCTGCAGAGGCCAATGATTTCCAAGATTTGTAGGCAGTACAACAAGCCATTGGCTCAAGTCCCAAAACCCAGAGCTCAGATCATGATGAGCTGGATGCAAAAACCAGAGCGAGCAAAAACCTGCAAGCTTTGCCAGAAATGTCCATATATATTGGATGCAGGCCATACCCCCAAGGAAACTCCCCTTACAACTGATTGGCTGATCACATCATGGAGATGATGACATTATATCACAAAATGGAGGACAAATACAGCACTACATAACTGCCAAATTACATCATTACATAACTGCCAAACCCCGAGAATCATGATCCAGCCAAGCTGACATACAATCTTAACCATCACACTATATGACCCAGTAATTCCATTCCTAGGTATATACTCCATAGAATTGATATACAGACATAAACTTGTATTTTGATGTTCATTGCAGCATCATTCACAATAGGCAAAAGGTGGAAACAACCTAAATGCCCATTACCAGATGAACAGATAAAGAAAATGTGGTACACGTACATACATTGAAATATTGTTCAACCATAAAGATAAATGAAGTTCTGATACATGCTACAACATGAATGCACTTTGAAAACATTGTTGTTAAGTGCCGTTGAGTCGGTTATGGCTCATAGTGACCCTATATACAACAGAACAAAAAACTGCCCGGTCCTGCACCATCCTCACAATCATTGCTGTGTTTGAGCCTCTTGTTGCAACCACTGTGTCAATCCATCTCAATGAGAGTCTTCCTCTTTTTTGATGACCCTCTACTTTACCAAGCATGATGTCCTTCTGCAGGGACTGGTCCCTCCTGATAACACGTTCAAAGTACATGAGACGAAGTCTCACCATCCTTGCTTCTAAGGGGCATTCTGGCTGTACTTCTTCCAAAACAGATTTATTTGTTTTCCTGGTGGTGCATGGTATATTCAATATTCTTTGCCAACACTGTAATTCAAAGGTATCAATCCTTCTTTGGTCTTCCTTATTCATTGTCCAGCTTTCACAAGCATACGAAGTGAATAAAAATACCATGGCTTGAGGCAGGCACACCTTGGTCCTTAAAGTGACATCCTTGCCTTTCAACACTTTAAAGAGGTCTTTTGCAGCAGATTTGTCCGATTCAATACGTCGTCTGATTTGACTGCTGCTTCCATGGGCATTTATTGTGGATCCAAGTAAAATGAAATCCTTGACAACTTCAGTATTTTCTCTGTTTATCATGACGTTTTTTCTCTGTTTATCATGACGTTGCTTATTGGTCCAGTTGTGAGGATTACATTTTGTTGTGAAAAAAAAAAAAAATAGCATAGGATGCTTACGAAAACACCTCGAGAGGGGAGGGCATAGTAGGCAAAGAAACGTGCATGCTATTTGCTTAAAAATACGGTAAATAGTGGTGAAGGCTGCAAAAAAAAAAAAAAAAAAGGATTCTGGGCATAATTTAATTGAGTTCTCTGCTTCGGGTCTTGAAAGGCTGCAGTCAAGGTGTCAGCAGAGGCTGTGGCATCCTCTGAGGCTCAACTGGGGAAGAATTGCTTATAAGCTCAGGTGGGTTGTTAGCAGAATTTAGTTCCTTGCCGTTGTAGAATGGAAGACTTCAGTTTCTTGCTGGCTGTTGGCTGGAGGCCTTCCTAGTTTCCGAGAAGCTACCAACAGTTCCTTGCCATGTGGGATACCCTAACAGGGTCACCTGCTTCCTCAAAGCCAGCCACAAGAGGAGAGACTCCAGTGACACGGTTGCTACAATCGTTTGTCATGATACCACCTACAATCTTTGTGGTGTTTTCACATACATGTAATCGTAGATGTCATAGACATCCTGTCCCCTTTGCCATATTCTATTGGTTAAAAGCAAGTCACAAGTCCCACCTACATTCAAGGGGAAGGATCACACACATAGTCACCAGAAGCAGGGATCATGGGGGCCATCTTTAGAGTCTGTCCACAGTAACCAATTTATGTTTTTTCTTTTATATACAGATCAGACAAATGTCTTAATTCTTGACTGATCTGAAAGTCTCTCTTCTCTAGTTAGTTAACAAATATATAAAGCTTGAAGAGTAGTTGGTAACAATGCTCTTCAATAACTCCGTGATGTAAAGAATCCATTCCCTAGCTTAAACAAAAAAACCATTGGTGCGAAGTTGATTCCAACTCATAGTGACCCTGTAGGACAGAGTAGAACTGCACCATAGGGTTTCCAAAGAGTGGCTGGTGGATTCAAACTGCTGACATTTTGGTTAGCAGCTGAGCTCTTAACCACCTCACCACAAGGCTCCTTCCCTAATTTAGAAGCTTGAATTTTCACACTTTAGATTTCTTTTCAAGGTATCCTCACAAAGTAATAGGGGACTGAAATAATGTGGAAGAGAAAAAAAATCATACATTGGCCATTCATTTCAGCATCCTTCCCCCAAATAGCCTGCTAGAGAGTCATGTAATTAATTCATTTGAGTTTTATTTCCTTTTCCTCCATCTGCTCTGGGAGAAGAGGAGGGTGGGGAGAAGGGCATTGAACTAATAAACCATAAAAATGTTCACCATGACTGTCTACAATTGTCATTACCTCCCCTAGAAAAACACAGGTTATTCACAAAGCCACTAGACAAAAACTACATTATCCCTTTGGTAATTCTAACCACTAGGGTAGAAGTGCTAGTGACCAGTGAATCTATTTACTTGTTTAACAATGACTTAAAAGACTGTTTAGGGACTTCCGGCAACATGGCGCTGTAGGCAGAAGCACCCTGCCGTCCGTCCACAGTAAAGATCGGAAAAAATAAGCCAAACAGAGAAAACAGCAATCCTGAAACCTTAAGCATCAAATGAAGAGATAAAGAACTCAGCCAAGCACCAAATGCAAAAAGAAATTGACTAAGAACAGAGAGCAAGTAGACATACATGCAGAGATCCCCTATCAGCTAACACAGCACGGATTCGCCATCTTGCACACCTATCAGAGACCAGCGAATGGGGTATGAGAAAGCAGCTTCACGCAGCTTCCAGCAGGAGACAGAATAACTGATAACTGGTGATATACGCTTTCCCACCCTCCACTCTTCTTCACTGCCACTTGGCCTCCTCTGCTTCCCGTGGCCACAGTCTCTTGGCTGGGAAACATGGCTGCTTCAATTCCACCCTCCCGCACTGGCCAACTCCCTGAGTGCCATTTGTTGGCTGCTGGTGTTGCTTTTTTCCACTTCTTTTGATTTTTTCCCTACCTCTCACCACCTCCCCCACCTTTCCCTCAAATACCAGGCTCCATGTGCCATCTTTGCTTCTTCCCGAAAGGATGTGAAACTCCACTGGAATGTGAAACTGCTTCCTGGTCTGTGCTGCCATGCTGGTGGGATCCTGGGGCTTTTATTGTTTGTTTTCTTTTTCTTTTCTCGAATCAGGAGCCCATTCTAGCCAGGCAGTGCTGCGCAGCTTGGGACCTACCCCCTCAGCTTGTGTAGACACACAGAGGGATCCCTGAGGGCATTTCTTTTTTTGTGGGGTTTTTTTTCCCCATTTTTTGGGGGGTTTTTCTTGTTCTTTTTTGTAAAATTTGTTTTGTTTTCTTTTCCCTCTTTTTCCCTTTTTGTCTTTCTTCATTACTCAGTTTCTTGTCTCTCTATAACTTCCTTCTCTTCCTGTCCCCTGAATAGCTGGTGCTGAGTGACACCTCTACACCTTCTAACCAGGCTGTACTTCAACACCTGGGAACAACTTCCCCAGACCTCGTAACTGCACCGGTGGGATGCTGGGAGCTTTTCTTTTCTTTTTTCTTTCTAATTTTTATTTATTCATTATTTTCTTTGTTTTTATTCTTCTTCCCCTTTTTGTTTTTCTCCATTTAATAGTCTCCCATATCTCCACTCCAACGGAAAGCTCCCCTAGCACTTTTTTGTTCGTTTGTATGTTTTTGGCTCCTGTTCCTCTCTCCTCTCTCCCATACCAATCTTAGCTCCACACATCACAATCTCCCCCATCCATCCTGCCTACCTGCACCGTGTGCTTAACTTCACACCACCGAGCAGCATAGGCATGGCCTATTGGAACCAGCCCTGCACTGATTACTGGCCCACGCTGGTGGCTATAGTAAGTGCCACAAAAAACCCATCCCAGGAGCTCCTCTTCAGCTAGTCCTGCCCTGCTGTACCATATCTGAGCAAATGACTCTGCCAATCGGAGGAGGCAAAAATAAAGAACACACAGCCCGCCTGCTCAGACGTAGCCAAATTTAAAAAAAAAAAAGGATGAAACAAACAAATCTACAATCAATAAATGAAAAGAAATAACTACTGAATGCCCGGAAGACAGCATACAATATCAAAACATTTACAAAAACAGGATAGGATGGTTCCAGTAAGCATCCAAAATAAAACACCAGATGACCTTCCAGTAGAAGAAAGGCACTAGAACTACCTGATAGGGAATTCATATCTCTAATACTCCGAATTATCCAAGAGTTGAAGCAAAAGGCAGACAAAAAGGAGGAAAAAATAGAAAAATTCATGGAAAAGGCAGATAAATTCATGGAAAATACAGACAAAAAAATGGAAGAATTCAGGAAAATAATGCAGGAACAAAATGCCAAAATAAATTCACAACTAGAAATTATACAAAAACAACAATTAGAAATCCAAAAGATAAACAGTAAGATTTCAGAAATGGACAGTGTCATAGAAGGGCTGAGGAGCAGGTTTGAAACGGTGGAAGACAGGATCAGTGGAATTGAAGACAAACACTTGGATACAACTCTGAGGAAAACTCAGAAAAAAGAACAAAGAAAAATGAAGAGATCCTGAGAATTATGTGGGATACAATCAAAAGCAAAAATATGCAAGTGATCAGAGTTCCAGAACAGGGGGAGAAAACAGAAAACACAGAGAGGATCATTGAAGAACTGCTGACAGAAAACTTCCCCAATATCATGACAGATGAAAAGCTGGCCATCCAAGAAGCTCAATGAACCCCATATAGGATAGACCCCAAAAGAAAACCACCAAGGCATATCATAATCACACTCGCCAAAACCAAAGACAAACAAAGACTCCTGAGAGCAGCTCGTGAAAAACAAGAAGTCACATACAGAGGAGAAAAAACAAGACTAATCTCAGATTATTGGGCAGAAACCATGCAGGCAAGAAGGCAATGGGATGACTTATATAAAACCTTGAAAGAAAAAAATTGCCAGCCAAGAATAATATATCCTGCAAAACTCTTGTTCAAATATGATGGTGAAATTTGGACATTTCCAGATAAACAGAAATTAAGGAACTATGTAAAAACCAAACCAAACTTACAAGAATTATTAAAGACAGTCCTTCTGTCTGAGAACAAACAACTTCAGCTCACAGGCTGAATCTAGGATACAGGATAGTACCAGCCAGATACCAGTCTAGGAAATGAACTCTCACGGACTATCCAAAACCAAAAGAAATACAACAGGGCATCAGAGCAGTTAATCTGTAAATGACAACAACTTCAGAACAATAAAACAGGGAATAAACAGTGTAAGAATAGAACCTTCTAATGGAGAGGAAGGCAAGGTGATATCAAGTAATAATAGACTACTTTAAACTTAGAAACATAAGGGTAAATTTCATGGTAAGCACAAAGAAAGTTAACAAATCTCATAAAAATAAAGAGGAAAAACATAAAGTCTCAGTAAAAACAAAACATACAAAAACAAAAGAAATGAAAAAAAAAATCCACAAACAAAAGTAATTCAGCACAGGAGAGTAAGAGGAACAAAGAAAACATCAGCACCACAAAAAAAAAGCACTACAAAATGACAGAAATAAACTCACATCTATCAATAATTACACTGAATGTAAACGACCTCACTGCACCCATAAAGAGATGGAGAGTAACAGAATGGATAAAAAAACAGGATCCATCCATATGTCGTCTACAAGAGACACACCTTAGAAACAAAGATGTGAATTTATTAAAAATCAAAGGTTGGGAAAAAATATATCAAGCTAACAACTACCAACACCTGGGAACAACTTCCCCAGACCTCGTAACCACACCGGTGGGATCCTGGGAGCTTTTCTTTTCTTTTTTCTTTCTAATTTTTATTTATTCATTATTTTCTTTGTTTTTATTCTTCTTCCCTTTTTTGTTTTTCTCCATTTAATAGTCTCTCATATCTCCACTCCAACGGAAAACTCCCCTAGCACTCTTTTTTGTTCGTTTGTATGTTTTTGGCTCCTGTTCCTCTCTCCTCTCTCCCATACCAACCTTAGTTCCACACATCACAATCTCCCCTACCTGCACCATGTGCTGAACATCTCACCACCGAGCAGCACAGGCATGGCCTGTTGGAACCTGCCCTGCACTGATTATAACAATACTGTGAGTTAGGAACTAATGCTACGCAGATTTCACAAGATAATAAGACAACAGAAGTATAGACAGATTTCGTAGCTTGCTGAAGGCCACGGAGCCAGCAGGGGGCAGGATCAGGATTTGAAGCAAAACATTCTCCCTTCTGTCCACTATGCCTCCGTCTATACCCTCATTACCCAACAGCAATATAATGCAAGCCACAATTGCAAACCACATCTGTAACTTTAAAGTATCTAGTGGCCACATTTAAAAGACATTGAAAGAACCAGGTGGAATTAATTTTAATAACATTTTATTTGACCCAGAACATCCAAAATATTATTATTTTGACATGTAATCAATATAAAAATTAGCAACAAGATATTTTACATTCTTTTATTCATACTAAGTTCTAAATAACTGGTGGCATTTTACAATTGTAGCACAACTCAGTTTGGACTAGCACATTTCAATTGTTAATAGCCACATGTGGCTAGTGGCTAGTGGCTAGTAAAGCACAGCTCTATACGAAACTTCTCTACTCTCCTACTCTGCTCGTAGCAAAGCCCCCAAATGCGGTTTATTTATTTTTTTCTTTTTTAATATGTGGGGGGATACTTAGTTTATACAAACTGAAACTGGAAAGCATGTGACCTGGACACACTAGACTATGAAATTGCTCCATTAGATTGGAATTCCCTGAAGGCAGGGGGTATTGTTGTCATTTTCATCACTCTCTTCTGCATGCTTAGAACAACACCCACCATACGGCAAGTACTCAACAAACAGTTTTGGAAGAAAGAAAGAAAAACCTGAAGAAAGGTGGATGTTGTATTTTTTAACCATTAATTGTATGCGTTAATTGCTTACTACATCTGGATGGCGAAATTGTGTTCATTCAATTGAATTCATCAAATGTCACCTTGTGCTAGAGACTGTGACAGGCAACAAGCCCGGGGGATAGAAAGATGATAGAGTCAGATCTTGCCCTTGTGGTGCAACAAGGGAAACGTATTTTAACAATTTAGTGTGGGCATGGACAGGGAAAAACCCAAACAGCCCTGGCAGTGATTAATTGACTCCAGGAGTACAGGATGGGGACAGGAGGTAGGGATGACCACATCCTGAAGTGAAAAAGATGACAAGTACTAAGGCTAGGTAAGAGCAGACATGCATGTTTCTGGAATAATGTACCTTTCTCACTTATTTTTGTTATCCAATTTTGTACGTGACCCTTCTGAGCTGGGGTAGATTCACCCATCTGATTTAGGTGAAATGCCCATGGAAACTATGAGCAAAACCCACAGGGTTTCAAAATGACTCTGAAACCTAGGTAAGGCAATAAGACCAAATGTGCTTCATTTATTTCTATGAAATTGGAAAAAACGCCCCTACTGAATTACAGTGTATAGAGGACTTGATGTGACACAGTCAATATGGCACACATAATCACAAGCATTTCCTTTCATTAAAAGCCACACTTCCAAAAGCATAGTTTTGGTGGGGCACACTGCAACAAATATGGGCTATAATACATCACATCATGTTAGAAATCAATGAAGGATGAAAATACAAGTACAGTATTCAAAACAATTGAGATTAGGATAAAGCTGTCAACCTTTATGTTCTATTTCCAAGTCTTAGTAGAGAGGAAAGAGAAACAACAGATCTGGTAGTAAAATGAGAGACTACACTTCACCTTGGTTGGTACTGGAAATCCCACAACATAAATTGTTGAATAACAGCAAAGAAAAGGAAGCGTATCTCAGGGCTCCCTCCCAACTCGGTTCTCCCAGATTGTTCCCCATTGAGCTTCGTTTTCCTCCAATAAATCACATACGGAAAAGCTCACTACTTTCCACTTTGAACCCAAAATTAGACCCTGTAACATATGGCTAATCTGCTGGAAAGCAGCATCAATAATGGCATGCACAATTATACCAGAATCACAAGTAAATGACTTTAACAGATTTACGAACAACCTTTATGGATAAGCTCATCAATCAAATTTAAATGCTTGAGTAAAAAAATAATGCCACTTATTAGACAAGCTTAAAGTGAATGCATACATTGTATTACTGCCAAAAGTAGCAAAATGCAATGGAGATCATTATGGGCCTTGCAGTTGTGGGAATAAAGAAAAGGTCTCATGTCCCATTAAAACAAAGGAGGAAAACACAAAGA
Organism: Trichechus manatus latirostris; assembly: GCF_000243295.1. Classification (NCBI taxonomy): domain Eukaryota; kingdom Metazoa; phylum Chordata; class Mammalia; order Sirenia; family Trichechidae; genus Trichechus; species Trichechus manatus. The sequence continues at coordinate 25,794,607 of NW_004443939.1, read as the reverse complement.
AAAAAAACTGGAGTCTCAACTAAAATTATAAATCTACTAAAACACATAAATTAACTGTGCTATCATCCTCTTTCACTCCCCAAATTATTTATTTTCTCCCAGGGCTATGCTATGCTAGTTTTTTTTTACAGCAACAGTAAAAAAAAAAAAAAAAAATTAGCATAGCAGTTCTTATGAAAATACCTCATGAAGGGGAGGGCATGGCTGGCAAACAAAAGTAGAAGTGTGTGTTATTTGTGTAAAAGTCGGTACTTTTTCCTAACAATGCATCTCATCTGTTTTTCAAGATATCACAATTATGCTTATGCTAACTCTGTTCTTTTCCCAATAGTGGTAAAAGAGAAAGTCTCACTTCACTTTCAAGCTCTCCTGTAATTAGGCTTTTGAGAATCACACTTACTTTATTTTTTCTCTCTGCTTATCACCTCACTACTTTCCAACACAGCACTATTTATGATGGTGAGAAAGTAGAAGCAATACAACTCGCCAACAGTAAGAAAACGAATGATGATAACGTTCCTCAAATGTACTTTATCCAGTTATTGAAATATTTTACCAGAATTTTTAATAATAAGGGAAAAATAAAAACAACATAATGTTAAGAAGACAAAAGTCAGATATGAAATTATGTATTAGGCATTAATTGAAAGTATTAAAATACATGCATAATCTTAAAATTTCTATATAGTAAAGACATCATAAACAAATCAAAACACAAATAAAAATTGGGAAAATATTTGTAATACATGACAGACATGAAGAATTTATAATGTAAAATAAACCTTTACAAAGCAATTTTAAACAAGACAAGTTTCAACAATTTTAAACAAAAAAATCCCAATTAGAAAACTGGCAGTTCACAAAAGAAATAAAATAGTCAATAAGTATATGAAAAAATGTCTAGAGAAAAACTACTAGTAAAATTAATCTATCATTTTTACCTAACATATGGTTTAAAATTTTTACTTTCTCCAATTAATTGGGGAAATAATAACACTGATAAAGGCATTAGAAACCCACTTTTCTTACACATTGCCAGTTGGAGCATAAATTCTCACAACCTTTCTTCTGGCAATCCTGAAATAGATATTAATATTGACCCATACTTCCTCTTTTAGAAATTTATCTCAAAGACATGTTAGGTTAAGTACAAGAATACGTTACAAGGAGCTTCACTGAAGCATTATTTCAAACAGCCTGATGCACAACCGATCATGGGGATGGCTCAGAACCAGGCAGTGTTTCCGTCTGTTGTACATGGGGTTTCCACAAGTCAGGGCCATCTCGATTACAGCTAACACTATACTCAAAAATAAGGACTGGTTGAATAAATTCTAGAAAATCCAACCGTCCATTCATTCAGAAGGATTCTATGCAACTATTAAAAAGAATATTTATTTGTATTTCCTGATATGCAATGACCTCCATGAAATCCAGTCCAATAAAAAAAGTCAGGTATAGGGCATCATGTACGGAATGATCTCTTCATAACGTATAGGGATAACCACAGGTGGGTATGAATAAAGAGATGGCTGGGTATTCACCAAAATATTAACATTGGTTACCTCTGCGTTATGAGATTTTTTTTTTCAATTCTGCTTGAATTTTGTAAGTCAATACAGCATTTTAATTGTAGAAAAATGTTTACCTGCAAAGGAAAAAATTATTATCACTTGACAGCGGGATTTTAAGCGATTTTTTTTTCTTTTAGTGATTTCTGTATTTTCTAAGTTTTATACTATTACTTTGCTTTATTTTTTATAACTAGAAAAAAAATGGAATAACAAAGAAAGAAACAGAAAAGAGCCAAGGAATTACTGGTGTCTACTTCCCCTGATCACACACGGCAGACCCATTTGCTCAGTTTTCCCATAAATGTGTCAGCTGGAGTGGGAGGTGCGGAGGTATCAGTGTTCTGCTGACTCAGTCAGGTTTCCGTACCAGGGAGCCCATAAAACCTGCACGTAGTACCCTAAAGACCTGCATGTGAATCAAAAGCTCTGATTTCAGTGTTGCTGGTTTAAGGATTAAAAGGTGTCCATCTAGAGGCCAGCCTTATCTTCTTAGAGCTTTGTGACTAGCTATCTTTTTAACATTGTCTGTCTAAAGCTGACAAAAGCAAAGCAAGCAGTTCTTGAAATGGCATTTTGTATCTTCTACAGGTTAAAGGAAGAGGAGAATTTCTTACATTTATTAATGGAATCTCTGGAAAGATTGGAATATAGGTTTTTAAAATTTATATATATTCATTTTTTAAAAACATAAACAAATGATGGAATATATCACGTAGGAGGCACATACCCCTTTCTTTAGATATCAAATATTTGGCTTGAGTGCCTGTGCTTAATGATGGAAGTTTTAAAACTCTTGAATGCATTTTCATGAGAGGCTTTGTCACTTGAAATTTTAAAGCAAAGGACAGGTAGCTCGTATTTTGAATTAATTTGAGTATTGACTGAAGAAAGAAAAATGGACTCTGCTCTGGTCCATTCCAACTCTATGATCTTCAAGTATGAGTCACTCTGATGGCAAAGATAAATATGTCTTTGGTTTTGAACTGATGAATTCAAATAGATTGCTGGAATCTTCAAGGAAACCATGCCAGTCAGAATTACTTACTCTTTTTAGTTTCCAAAAACTGAGGGAAAAAATCTAATTACTGCTCAGGGATCTGTACTAGTCAAAAACGTTTGAACCCAAAAGATAACGCATTTCTTAAATCTTCAAAGTCTCTTAAAACCTCTTGGTTCCCTTAGCTGAAATTTCCCTTGGTGAGAAATCCTGGGCATTTAATCTCACAGAATTGCTAATGCTCCAGCCATTGTTGTACAGCAGGGGTAGGGTGTACAGGAACATTGATATGTATGTGAAAGTGTATGAGGAAGCAAAAAAAAAGTTTAGTCCTTCAGTAAAGTTGGCATTGCAGAGAAAAGGAGACACAAAAATTCTGGTTATAAACATTTTAGCATTTTAGAGAAACAACAGTGTCTTAAATACTTCGGTATCCTCCAGAAAGTCTCAGTTGTCTAGTGCTGCTATAACAGAAATACCACAAGGGGATGGCTTTAACAAACAGAAATTTATTTTCTTACAGTTTAGGAGGCTAGAAGTCTGAATTCAGAGCACCGGCTCTGTCGGGCCTGGGAGAAAACCCTTGTCTTTTCAGCTTCTGTTTCTTGGTTCATTGGAAATCTCCATGTGTCTGCATCTATCTTCTTCCATCTCTGCTTGCTTAATCTGCTTATTTTGTATCTTGTAAGAGACTGACTCAAGACACACCCTACACTAATCCTGTCTCATTAATATAACAAAGACAACCCATCCCCAAGTAGGATTATAACCACAGGTGTAAACCCAAGAACCCAAAGCCAACAAGTTGATTCCAACTCATAGAGACCCTATAAGACAGAGTAGAACTACCCCACAGGGTTTCCAAGGAGTGCCTGGTGGATTCGAACAGCTGACCTATTGGTTAGCAGATGAGCTCTTAACCACAGAGGATAGGATTTACAACACATATTTTTGGGGGACACAATTCAATCCACAGCAAAGTCCAAAAAACTGTAGACACAGAGCAGGGTCTCAATAATACATCTGGATTCCTCCAACCTCTCAACAAATATTTGTGTGCCCCCTACAGAAAAGTAACTGTCTTTGGGATATTAAGATTCATGAGATATACCTGCCCTCAAGAAACTTGATTTGAATGAATCTTCCAAAACAGAAACATTGTTTCTAGATACTTAGGTAGTGGAGTATCCCTTCTATTTCTGACATTTCCCTTATCACAGTTGGGATTGGAGTGGAAAGACTTATTGGAGAAAGCAATGCCATTGAATGGACCCTGGTTTGTAGGCTCTGAAGATAAAAATAATACTTCTTTTATGGGGGAGACTTTAACTCAGGCCTCAGCTCATACACACACACACACACACACACACACACACACACACACACACACACATACACACACAAATTAAGAAAACCCAATAGAGATTTGTCTCTCCCACTCTTTGGTATCACAGCAGTGCTGATTTGCCCCCACCTGGCTCTAATGCTCATTTCAGTACCTTCATGCTGTGTTGATCTGACCATGTTTTTAACAGGATTTTCATTTGATGTAATTGCAAAAGTCCATGGGTGCAGCATGCAGTATCTTTCCATTGGAATGGCACATTAATTTTTAAAGTGTAGAAGCTGATACAGTAGAATTTCTGTGAGTATCTGTATGGTATTTACTACATGTGATGCAAGGTGGTCATATCTGGGATCACGCTTCTCCAAATAAACTTGATTGTATTAACTGCTCTGCAAATTCATGAACTATCAATTCAGTGGGGAGCCCTGGTGGCACAGTGGTTAAGAGCTCTGCTGCTAACCAAAAGGTCAGCAGTTTGAATCCACCACCTGCTCCTTGGAAACCCTATGGGGCAGTTCTACTCCACCCTATAGGGTCACTAGCAGTCGGGTCAACTGGACAGCAAGGAGTAGTTATGGAACTGGGTAATCCTTTTATTCATCTCTAGTTGATAAATCAGTACCTTCCACTGGGCTGTCCCATGCTGCAAGTCTCCAGTTTACATCCCAATCCTCCACGCCCTCTTCTTTTGTCATTATGTAATTTTGTTTCATTACCAATGTAACATCTTGCAAAACTATTGTATAATATCACAAACCAGGGTATTGACACTGAAACAGTCAAGATAAAATTATTTTCATCACCACAGGATCCCTCATGTTAGCCTTTTATGGCCACATCCACCTCTCAGATACCCTGACTGTCATTCCCTGCTTCTCATCTCTCAGTCCTGGAAACCACAAATTTGTTCTCCATTACTATTGTTATTGTTGTGTGCTGTAGAGTCGATTCTGACTCATAGCAACCCTATAGGTTTGTAATTTCAAGAATGTTATATAAATTGAACCATTCAATACGTAAACTTTTGGGATTAATTTTTTTTTCATACAGTTTACTTCCCTGGAGATTCACCCATGCTGTTACATGTAACAAGAGCTTGCTCCTTTTATTGCTGAGCAGAGCCCTGGTGGTGCAATGGTTAAGAGCGTGGTTGCTAACCAAAAGGTTGGCAATTCAAACCCACCAGTGGTTCCATAGGAGAAAAGACCTGGCTGTCTGCTCCTGTAAAGATTTACAGCCTAGGAAACTCTATGGGGCAGCTCTACTCTGTCTTATAGGGTCACTATGAGTCTGAATCTACTCAACAGTACACCACAACAACAATTCCATGATGTGGATATACTACAGAATAACTATTCACCCACTGAAGGACATCTGGGATGTTTCCAATTTTTGGCTATTATGGATAAAGCTGCTATAAACATTCATGTGCAGGTTTTTGTGTGAACACAAGTTTTCATTTCTCAGAGATAAATTACCAAGAGTGTGATTGCTGGATCATATGATCAGTTTTATAAGAAACTGCCAAACTGTCTTCCAAAATGGTTGTACCATTTTATATCCCTATCAGCAATGTGTGACTGATCCACTTTCTCTGCATCCTTGTCAGCATTTGATGTTGTCACTAATTTTTATTTTAGCCATTCCAATAGGTATGTAGTGATATCTCATTGTGGTTTTAATTTTCATTTCCTTGATGGCTAATGCTGTTGAACGTCTTTTCATGTGCTCATTTTTGCATCTATATATTCTCTTCAATAAAAAGTGTGTTCATGTCTTTGCCAATTTTCTAACTGGATAATTTGTACTTATTTTATATTGCTGAGTTTTGAGAGTTCTTTATATATTTTGCAGGTACTACTCCTTTGTTGGATATACGGCTTGCAAATACTTTCTCCCAAATTGTAGCTGGTCCTTTAATTCCCTTACAAGGATCTTTTGCTAAGCAAAACCTTTTAATTTTGATGAGATCCAATTCACCAATTTTTCATTTTATGGATCTTGCTTTTGGTGTCAAGTCTAAGAACTCTGCCCAGCCCTAGATCCTGAAAATTTTCTATTTTTCTATTTTATATTAAGTCCATAATTCATTTTGAGTTACTTTTTGTATAAGGTTTAGGTCAAGGCACATGTTTCATTTGCCTGTGGATGTCCCAATTGCTTCAGCACCATTTGGTGAAAAGGCTGTCCTTCCTCCATTGAACTGTTTTTGCACCTATGTCAAAAATCACTTGGACATATTTATGTGGCACTATTTATAGACCCATAAAGAAAACAAAAATCCTCATAACTGCACTGATAAGCAACACCATGATAAACAGAGAAAAGACTGAAGTTGTCAAGGATTTCATTTTACTTGGATCCACAATCAATGCCTATGGAAGCAGCAGTCAAGAAAACCAAACAACATATTGCATTGGGCAAATCTGCTGCAAAAGACCTTTTTAAAGTGTTCAAAAGCAAAGATGTCACTTTGAGGACTAAGGTGTGCCTGACCCAAGCCATAGTGTTTTCAATCCCCTCATATGCATGCAAAAGTTGGACAGTGAACAAGAAAGACCAAAGAAGAATCCATGCTTTTGAATTATGGTGCTGGCAAAGAACAATGAATATATCACGGACTGCCACAGTAACAAATCTGTCTTGGAAGAAGTACAGCCAGAATGCTCCTTAGAAGCAAGGATGGAGAGATTTTGTCACATACTTAGGTCATGTAATCAGGAGGGACCAGTCCCTGGAGAAGGTCATCATGCTTGGTAGAGGGTCAGCAAAAAAGAGAAAGATCCTCAAAGAGATGGATTGACACAGTGGCTGAAACAATGGGCTCAGACACAGCAACTGTTGTGAGGATGGTGCAGGATCGGTCAGCGTTTCATTCTGTTGCACACAGGGTCACTGTGGGTTGGAACCAACCTGACAGCACCTAACAACAACAACGTTTATAGGTACTCTATTCTATTCCATTCATCTATGTGTCTACCCATCCACCAATAGCACACTACCTTGATTACTGTTGCTATATAGTGATTCCTCTTACTTTTTTCTTTTTCAAGATTGTTTTAGCTATTTTAAAGCCTATGCCTTTCTATATAAATTTTAAAATAAGCTTGTCTATGTCTACAAAAAGCCTTACTAGGATTTTAATAGGAATTGCATTAAACCTGTAGATCAGTTTGGGGAGAATGGACATCTTTACTAGGGGGCCCTGGTGTAATAGTGGTTAAGCACTCGGCTGTTAACCAAAAGGTCAGTGGTTTAGATCCACCAGCCTCTCTGCGGGAGAAAGATGCAGCAGTCTGCTTCCGTAAAGATTTACAGCCTTAGAAAACCTGTGAGGTAGTTCTACGCTGTCCTATAGGGTCGCTATGAGTCAGATTCGACTTGATAGCAACAGGTTTGGTTTTTTGGTTTCAACATCTTTACTATGTCTTCCAATCCATGAAAATAGTATGTTTCTCCATTTGTTTAGAGCTTCTTTAATTTCATCAGTATTTTGTGGTTTTCAGCATACAGATTCTATCTTTTAAGTTTATACCTAAGTATTTCATTGTCTTTGTTTTGTGTTTTAAATTTTGATTTCCACATGTTCATTGTTAGTATATAGAAATATTATTTTTTTTTTGTGTATTTATCCTGTGTCCTGTAACCTCCTGAACTTGCTTATTAGTTCTAGAAGTTTTTTGTAGGTTCTTTGGAATTTCCTATATAAACAATTCTGTCATCTGCAAATAGGGACAATTTTATTTATTCCTTTCCAGTCTACATGCCTTTTATTTCTTTTTCTTGCATTACTGAAGTGGCTGGAACTTTTAGTACATTGCTGAATAAGAGTAATGAGTACAACCATTCTTACCTTGTTACTGATCTTAGAGTGAGAGCATTTAGCTTTTCACTGTTAAGTATGTTAACTGTAGATTTTTTGTAGATATTTTGTATCATGTTGACGATGTTCTCCTATATTCCTACTTTACTAACAATTTTTAATCATAAGTTGGTGTTGAATTTTTTTTCAATTGTTTTTCTGTATTGATATGATCATATGTTTTTCTTTTTATAGCCTATTATTATGGTGGATCACATTGTTTGATTTTCAAGTAGTAAATTAGCACACCTGGAATATATGCCACTTGGTCATGGTATGTAATTTTTTTAAACATCATTGAATTCAATTTGCTAATATTTTGTTACAGATTTTTACATCTAAGTTCATAAACTTTTTAGTCTACAGTTTTTTTGTTTTTGTTCTGTTTTGTACTGTTTTTGTTTGATTTTGGTATCAAGTGATGGTAGTCTCATAAATTGAGTTGGGAGGTGTACTCTCCTCTTCTATTTTTCTAAGAGAGATGTGGTAAGATTAGTGTTAATTCTTCTTAAGTGTTTGTTAGAATTCTCTACTGATACCATCTGGGCCTAGAGCTTTCTTTTTCAGGATCTTTTCAATTACAAATTCAGTTTCACTAATGTTAATAAAACTAATCAGGTTGTCTGTTTCCTTTTGGTTGAGGGTTTGTAGTTTTCAAGGAATTGGTTTATTTCTTCTAAGCTGTCAAATTTATGAGCATAAAGTTGTTCATAGTATTCCATTATTATCCTTTTAATGGCTGCAGAATTTGTAGTGATATCCCCTATTTCATTCCTAATATTGGTGATTTCTCTCTTCTCCCTTTTTGTCAGTCTTGCTAGAGGTTTATCAATTTTATCGATATTTTGTAGAAAAACCAGCTTCTTGTTTCATTGAGTTTCTCTCTTATTTTCTTGTTTTCCATGCCTTTCTCTTCTTCTTTATACTGAAGATCAAGTCCCCAGGATGGGAAAGAGGAGCTGTCTTTTTCTCTCATGTTCTTTCTGAGTTCTTGGTGCCTTCCTCTATCTTTTCTTCATCCCTCCTGTCTTAGTCATCTAATGCTTGTCTAACAGAAATATCACAAGTGGATGGCTTTAACAAAGAAAAGTTTATTCTCTCACAGTCTAGTAGGCTAGAAGTCCGAATTCAGGGCACCAGCTCCAGGGGAAGGCTTTCTCTCTCCGTGGGCTCTGGAGGAAGGTCCTTGTCATCAGTCTTCCCTTGGTCTGGGAGCTTCTCTGCATAGGAACCTTGGGTCCAAAGGACATGCTCTGCTCCTGGCACTGCTTTCTTGGTGGCCTGGGGTCCCCATGTCTCTCTGCTCACTTTTATATCTCAGAAGAGATTGGCTCAAGACACAACTCAATCTTGTAGATTGAGTCCTGCCTCATTAACATAACTGCTGCTAATCCTGCCTCATCAACATCATAGAGATAGGATTTATAACACATAGGAAAATCACATCAGATGACAAAATGGTGGACAATCACACAGTACTGGGAATCATGGCCCAGCCAAGTTGACAGATATTTTTGGGGGATACAATTCAATCCATGACACCTCTTGTATCAGAGGAAGCCTCCTCCTTCCTCATTTCCAAGACTAAGGACTCCCTCTCTAGTTTTGTTTTAGTTTCATTTTCCTCTGGGGTCATGCCCCATACGGTTACTTTGCTTTCTCTTTCAGCTTCAAACTTCTATTTTACCCATAAATTTGCTCCCAATCTGCATTCTACCCTAAATAAAGACCTTCAGGCATAACTCCCACTAAACTACTGCTTTATTGCTTCCTTTCACCACCAAACTTCTCAGGCAGGCTAGTGCTTCACTTCCCCTTCATTCCTGCTGCTCCCTATTCTCCTGACTTTATCCTAACCGTGATTCACAGTTTACTTCTTAATTCGACTTGTCAGCTTCTACTTCTCCTGACAGTATACTACTCACTAACTGATGGTTTCTAGTGCTCTAACAGAGCCCTGATGGTGTAGTGGTTAAGAGTTCGACTGCTAACCAAAAGGTAAGCAGTTCAAATCCACCCCCTGCTCCTTGGAAACCCTAAAGGGCAGTTCTACTCTGTCCTATAGGGTCATATGAGTTGGAACTGCCTCCACGGCACCTAACAACAATAGTGCTCTAACCAACTACGGACCCTCTATTCTTTCCACCTTATGTCCTCTGCTTTCTCGTGGCTTCTGTTTTCTGTTACCTGTGTGTCTGATGGCTTTATCATTACTTCATTGCTTGTGTTTCTGCAATCAAACTCTTCAGGTCACCCTCCAAAAGTGCGTCACTGTCCAGTACAAATTGCCTGATTGGCCACATCTCTACCGTCATAGTCTATAGGCTGACTTTGAGTGGGCCATAGATCTCTGATCCAATTGGCTGTGGTCATTGTAGCAAGGTTCAGTGGTACAAAGTATGGACTCTATGCATAAGAAACTTGTTAGAAGGTGGCTGGGAGAGGGAATCTATCAGGCACTCAGAGTAAACCATAATTTTAATTCCAGATTGGGTATACTTATGATGTTGGTTTGGGGCTTTGGCCACTTTTAGTAAAGGCAATAAGTAGACTATCCAACTATAAACATTATATTTAAACTGGCAGACTTTTTTTTTTTTTTTAAGTCTAAATATTAGTACTTTTAGTTTTAAATTTCTTCAGTTTCTATGACACATGAATTTGAAATTCACTAAAGATTATGAGTCATATGACTGCTTTTCTTTATGATGTCAAAGAATAATCTGAGATTTATTCATGGAAAGTTACTATATTTACAGCAGCCTGCATTTTTAAACTTTTAAGTTTTGTTATTTCTCTGTAGAAGTCAAGATTAAAAATTGACCAGCACTTCAAAAGGCCAGCTACAAGGAGCTGACTAGAGAAGCTGTTCTAATATGCTTGTCTCTCCTTTCTTGGACATGATATGCATAGACTTTCCATTCCTTTTCTTTTTTTTAATTTACATATAAAATATAGCCATGACCAGAAAGATGAATAAAGCATGTCAAAACATGATACAAGACATTATTTCTCACTGTCTTATTTTTCCACAAATATTTCCATCTTCAGGCTTCAGTACAGCTTTCCACCTTATTTAACACCATATTTATGGTGTATTCTCTGATTTTTTATTAGCACCCTTACGTGAAAGTGGTTATGACTCTGCTATTATTTCTTGCACAAAGCTTAAAAATGCATTCTGTAACACTACAGTTCTCGTTCTCACTCTACCTCCAACTCCCTGATTACAAAGTTATTTTAGGGTAAAGGTATTCTGAGTTTGTCAAGATTATCATGAAGAAAGATCAGAAGTTTATTTTATGTTTTAAAAGTAGATAAAAGATCTTGGTTTCATCTTTGGGAATTTAGCTTAATGGAGGACTTACACTTGGTGAGGCACCGGAGATGTTAAGTCAAATACAGGTTCTAATATGAAAGACCTTACAATTAGTAGATGAGACAGTTGGCGATAAGGTTCATTGATACTCAATGCAACAACTGGAAGTTTCCTCTGGATGACAGAAGAAAGGTAGTTTGTCCTTTTGAGGGAAGGAGAGAGGATGTAAGAGAAAACATTTTGGAGGAGAAGGTGCCTGAACCATGCCTCAAGGAATAGAAACCCATTAAGGGAAGAAGGTGAGGAGCTGTATTTGATTGGGGGGTGGGGTGGGGAGGAGGGTTAATCCAAGAATTGGAATAAATAGTATGAACAATGGCATAGTTATTCCCTGGTATTTGGTACTACTGGAGAATAACCAGCCTGGCCGGGAGGAGAGAAACTGAGGAAAGCAGGGTGAGATGGGAAGGCCTCTCCAAACTATGCTAAGGAGCTTTCACACAATGAAGCATGCTAAGGAGCTTTCAGGAAATGTTTGGGTTACTGGGGAAGTCCTGAAGCAGTTTAATTTGGGAGATCTGTGGTCACATTTGTTCTTCAGAAGGATTGCTCAGGCACCTGCATGAAGACGAATTTGAAACAGTAAAATCAGAGGCAGGGAAACCAAATATAGAAAGTTTGCACTCAGGATTGAAGGTACAGATAATAAAGGACTGAGAAATAAGGCACTGATAAAAAGAGGAAATTAAAAGGTAGCGCTTTTAATGCTATTTTACAATATTCTATTGACACTTCAGCAGATCTAACCTAAGAATACCAAGAAACAAAGAGGACACGAAGTGGGCAGAATAGAATCCTTATTATCCTTCTGTATAGAAGCCATTTCACTAAATTTCATTTTTAAGCTGTGTGTGTGTATGTGTGTGTGTGTGTGTGTGTGTGAAAGAGAGAGAGATGGATACAGTCCATTTAATAGCTATTTGTGTTGCATGTCCAGGTAAAGAGAGTGTTTGTTCACTAGGGACCAAAGTATCAAAATTTGGCAAACACTAAAGCAGGATTAGGAGTATCTGGTGCATGTGGGGAGCCCTGGTGGCACAGTTGTTAAGAGCTCAGCGGCTAACCAAAGGTTAGCAGTTCGAATCCACCAGTCTCTCCTTGGAAACGCTATGGGGCAGTTCTACTCTATCCTATGGAGTTGCTATGAGTCGGAATCAACTTGACAGCGATGGGTTTGGTTTTGGTTTTTTGGTGCAGGCAGGTGCCTTATTCTGTGACTTTCCTCTCCCAAGACTGATGACAGAGTAAAAATAACCCACACATTTAGAAACATTTTATTGAGATCTCTTCTTGTCCTCTTTCTCAAAATGTTGTAAAATCCAGATGATTTCAGGGACATTATCAGCTTGACTCTCATCTATGTTCTATTTTCTAGAAAGAAGATATAACTTCTATCCAACTGATTAACATTCTTTTTTAGAAAATAACCTTTTATACGCTGCCTGGGTAATAGATTATATACTAAAGGAAAATCGGAAACCAAAAAATTCCAATTATTTATAACCCAGAGATCACTCAGAAGCAACTGGAATATTGTGAATGTGTGTGTGTAGGTTGGAGGTTAGTTTTTCAAAAAAATTCAATTATACTGTATATATTTGTTAGCTATCTTACATCAATAATATATCATGAATAGATACAGGACATTTTGATCTTGCTGCCAACATTTAACCTAATTTTTCCTAGATTAATTTAAACAATGTTCAACGTTTCAAGCAAGTTGGTTTGTGCCTATCGCAAATTTTACTCTATGTGGTTTGAGTCCTCTTAGCTTTACTTTGTGTTGATTATTTGTACCAGTAGCATTCATTGTAAATTGAATTTTTTTTAAAAAACCTTTAATTCATATGTAAAGAGCAATACTAAAGCAAATGCGTAAGATCTTATTTCAAGGCAGGGTCAAACAATGGGGTCAAAATTTCCTTTTCCAGAGAAAATCTGGTCTAGATAAAGGAAGGCAGGGTTCAGAGCCTTGCTCACCTGGCTTTCCATGCACCCCAAAGAAGTTGAGTTCCTGAGGAGACTCCACAATTAGTCTAGGAGGAATTAATTCTGGAGAAGTACATCAATCCTATTTAGCATTTTTTTGTTGGCTCTTTATTCTTTAAATCAATGGTCTCTGTTAATATCTATAGTTAATTTTTAATGGCATTTAATATTGATCTCAAGAATGCATCCAAACATAAGGTAAAACTTATTGTTTGGACCATGAAGCCATAACTAAGGGTAACATCAAGGTATATCCTAATTGCAAGAAAAATACTTAAAAGAAAAAAAGAATCCTTAAATTTTAAATTGGCAAACCATAGTCCTATTTTTTTTAAAAGCCACTGCATCCTGCATAGATTTTACTGGAGCATTAAAAGAGAAATATGGAACAGTTTATTCCAGCCTTGTGTTCTTTCTTACTGAGTACTGAGATTGCTGCAAAGTCCCATCCTTTAATAATTCATTCATTTTCCAGTGGATACCAAAATCTCCATCTTTAAAGAAACTTACTTTTTCCATTCACTGTGGTATAAAACTAAAACCCAGATCACAATTGAAAGAGATAATTTCTTGATCATGAAGTTTTTAGTTCCAGCCCCTAACACTAATGTATGGGATTTGAATAGGGCATAAAGAGTTTTTGTTTAGGAACCAAAAAAAGAAAAGAAGAAGATTGAGAGTCTCTTTGGTAATGCAAGACTGTTTTTAAGATGCTAAACAAGGCATGGGTTGTTAGAGATGAAGCGAAGCAGCTGTGTACAGTTGTGTGGGGCCTGCATGGTCACGTGTCTTCTTGATGCCTTCTCTGTCCCAGCCTCCTGCCTGCAAACTGGGTCTCAGAGACACTTACTTAGTGCAAAGGTCCAAGAGCATTCTTCCATCAAAATTTGGATTGTTTCTTGGTTCAAAGGTAAAAGACACTCTTCTTCTAAAAATGCAGCAGATTAGTAGGAGGTGTGTTCCACCTGAATGCCTCAGTGGCAGTTTTGTTTTCATTTTTAAATACCGATAACTAGATCAATCTTGACTTTATTTCGGTAGAAAATACGTTTTCTCTTCACCTTCCAAATTCTCAAATACACAAAATGACTATCCTTACCACCAAGTAAGTTTTATAAATGTGTTAAAATCTTCACAAAGATCTATCCCAGGCTCAAGCCTTCCCTGAGTGAGTCTATGTGCTTACTTGTCTGTCTCTCATCTTATAATGGTGAGAGCTGTTCTTTAATTAAAGAAGAACGCAGTTCAATAGACTGTGCTCTCTCCGTACACGTGGAATCGTGGAGTTAAAGAAGTTAGCTTGATTAAAGCCTGGTTTTAATCATCATCGAGATTTCCAGGGGGTGCTGAACCTGAATTATGCTTTTTTTCTTTTTTTTGGCCTTCACCACTTATTTAAATGTACCATTTACCTAATGCTTAATCAGTGGAAGAGAATTTAATAGTTCCAGGGATTTTGAAAGGCATATAAATCACCACTACCTGTCTTTTTATCTACATTAACATCAATATCGCTAACTCTTCTAGTAGTATTAATAACACACATCCAGTTTAGGGGTATTAATAAATGCTTCTTCAAAGCCATACATATATACATACATATACATATATCCTACGTAAAGGAATTGTCAGAATCATGCGATCCTCAATACTTTATGTTTCAAAGTTCCTAAGGAAGTTTTCTTTACAAGGGCATCACTAGCTATCAAACTGGTTACTTAAAACTAACATTTATAAATCTTCTCTAAGTTGTAAGTACAAGGAAAAGCAAAACCTCTCATGAACGTCTAAATAAAAGTGTTTTTGGTTGATTCTTTGGGCAATCAATTTAGAGAGCTGAAATGCTTTCCCATGAAATTACTATATTTACTTAGCTTTTATTTTTTTTCAAAGATTAAAAAAATTATACATCTTTAACCATTGCAATTGTGATACTGCATATCACCACTGGCATGTTCTAATTCCATGATTGCATATATTTACACAAATTATATAATAAGATGCAATTACGATAATTACTGAGGAATAGGCAACAATTGAAAAACCTTACAAATTCCCATTAAAACACTACATGATATAAAAATCATCAGAGAAAGCAATACAAGAAAAGAAACATTTATAAGATGAATTCAACAATACAACAACAAACAATCCAGTCTTAACAAACTGAATCATGGAGTGCTGGGATGTTGGAGTCTTAAGGTTTAAAAGTAAAGTCTTTTTTCTTTAAATCTGTTTCTCAGTCTTATAATATGAATGTTGAACATCTTGACTTTCCTAAACACATTATAACTAAAAAGCCTTTTTCCTTAGGGATTTCGTACTGTTATTTGAAATAAAAAAGGGAGAATAATTACTCAAGTAATAAATTATGAACAGGCTACAGATAACTATGGAATTTTAGTTAAGAAAGAGCAGGTCCTGCTATGACTTTCTTGTCCTTTTTTTATAAGCTGTCTCCAAGTGTACATCTCGTTTTCAAGGATGTACAGTCAGGGAATATTGCTTGACCAATTCATTTTCTTCTCTGAAAATAGTATTCAAAAGACAAATTATGAAACTGATAAATTTGAGCTCTCTATAAATTGTTTGATAGTGTATTTTATCTGCATCTCAATTTTTTTCTTTGCTCTTATACTTCAGACAAATATCCTTAATGTAAAAATTTGGAGGGTTGCCCTTTTATTTCCTTTTGTAAAGATTTTACTAGATTGGAGGCCATGCCTTGCCAGCCTGTGACAGTGAAAAAATAATATTCTGACCCACCAGAATTCTTCACAAAGGAGCTTGAATTTATCCTTCAATCTAGTTTATTCACAATTTCTGTATGTGCTAGCAATTGTTCTGAGTTTCTTATTCACACCTCGTGAGGTGATCTTTTTAGTCCAGTAGAAACCTCATTTTACGGATGAGGAAACTGGGGCTTGGAGAGCTTAAGTACAGAGATAGACATCAGAGATACAAGTAATTGAGCCAACACTTGAATTCTGGCCTGTCTTAAGCACTTTTATAAACCTTTACTGATTGCCAACACTGCACTAAATATGAGGTTGTAAGGATACAAAGATGAATATGACATGGTCCCTGCACTTGAGGCACAAAATGTCTTACAGGTTAGAGAGAGACACACACACAAAAAAAATTCAGTAATTTCATTGTAAAATGGAAAGTGCCGAGAGGCCTGCAGAGTCTTTACTATGGAACTCTCTATATTTGATGCCTCAAATATTTTCTTGTACAGTAGCATGGCTTTAATAAACACTGGGATATTATTATTTATAGATTAGAGAGGCACGGCCAAGATGGTGGGGTAGTCAAATGCTTCCTGTGGTACATCTTACAACAAAGACCCGAAAAAAACAAGTGAATTGATTATCTGTGACAATCTAGGAGCCCTGAACATCAAAGGCAAAGTTGAGGAACTGGACTGAGTGGCAGGGGGAGGGAGAGACAGTTCAGAAGCAGTGGAGTTGCCAGACTTGACCTAGTGACAATCAGCACCTCGGGAGAGATCTAGCGGCAGAGAGTCTACTCAAGCCTCCAGACAGAGTGAAAAGCGGTGCTCAATTGGAAAAAGATAAGTAAGTGTGTCTAAACTTCCATGTGGATCAAAAAACACCGTCTTTAGGAAAAACCTCTCCACCATTTACCTGCCCCCTCCCGGCGCTGCACTGGGCCTCAGGCTGGCTTCCACTATTGCTGCATCCCCTGCTCCAGAAGTAAAGACCCATCACACACCCTGAGTCTGAAAGCATTCCCCTTGAGAATGGGAACCAGGAAAGGATGCCCTTCATCCCACTTTTATTCAACATTGTGCTGGAGGTCCAAGCCAGAGCAGTTAGGCTAGAAAAATAAAGCACATCCAAATTGGTAACAAAGAAGTGTAAGTATCTCTATTTGCAGATAATATGAGCTTATACACAGAAAACCCCAAAGAATCCACAAGAAAACTACTGGAACTAACAGAAGATTTCAGCAAAGTATCAGGATACAAGATAAACATACAAAAATCACTCGGATTCCTCTACACCAACAAAGAGAACTTCCAAGGGGAAATCATCAAATCAATACTATCTAAAATAGCCCCCAAGAAAATAAAATACTTAGGAATAAATCTAAGCAGAGACATAAAAGACCTATACAATGAAAACTACAAGACACTACTGCAAGAAACCAAGAAACCAATGTAAGTGGAAAAACATACTGGTTCATAGACAGAAAGACTCAACATTATAAAAATGTGTATTCTACCCAAAGTGATCTACAGATACCAATGCAATCCCAATCCAAATTCCAACCGCCTTTTTTAATGAGATGGAGAAACAAATCACCAACTTCATATGGAAAGGGAAGAGGCCCTAGATAAGTAAAGCATTACTCAAGAGGAGCAAAGTGGGAAGACTCACATTACCTGATTTTAGAACCTATTATACTGCCACGGTAGTCAAAACAGCCTGGTACTCGTACAACAACAGATATATAGACCAATGGAACAGAATTGAGAATCCAGACATAAATTCATCCACCTATGAGCAGCTGATATTTGACAAAGCCCCAAAGACCGTTAAAAGAGGAAAACACAGTCTCTTATACGAATGGTGCTGGCATAACTGGATATCCATCTGCAAAAATTTGAAACAAGACCCACACCTCACACCACGCACAAAAACTAACTCAAAATGGATCAAAGACATAAATATAAAATCTAAAACAAAAAGATCATGGAAGAAAAAATAAGAACAATGCTAGGAGCCCTAATATATGGCATAAACAGAATACAAAACATTAATAACAATGCACAAACACCAGAAGAGAGACTAGATAACTGGGAGCTGCTAAAAATCAAACACTTATGCTCATTAAAAGACTTCACCAAAAGAGTCAAAAGACAACCTACAGACTTGGAAAAAATTTTGGGATATGACAAATCTGATTAAGGTCTAATCTCTAAAATCTACAAGATACTGCAAATCCTCAACAAACAAAAAGACAAATAACTCAATTAAAAAATGGGCAAAGGATATAAACAGGCACTTCACCAAAGAAGAGATTCAGGCGACTAACAGATACATAAGGAAACACTCATGATCATTAGCCAATAGAGAAATGCAAATCAAAACTACAATGAGATACCATCTCACCCCAACAAGGCTAGCATTACTCCAAAAAACACAAAATAATAAATGTTGGCAAGGTTGTGGAGAGACTGGAACACTTACACACAGCTGATGGGAATGTAAAATGGTACAACCACTTTGTAAATCGATTTGGCGCTTCCTTAAAAGGCTAGAAAAAGAAGTATTGTACATATGATCCAGCAATCCTGTTCCTTGGAATATATCCTAGAGAAATAAGAGCCTTCACACAAATAGATATATGCACTCCCATGTTCATTGCAGCACTGTTCACAATAGCAAAAAGATGGAAACAACCTAGGTGCTCATCAACAGATGAACGGATAAACAAATTGTGGTATATCCACACAAAGGAATACTATGTAATAATAAAGAACAACGATGAAGCCGAGAAACATCTCATAACATGGAGGAAGCTGGAGGTCATTATGCTGAGTGAAATTATTCAGTTGCAAAAGGACAAATATTGTAGAAGACCACTATTATAAGAACCCAAGAAAAGGTTTAAACACAGAAGAAAACATTCTTTGATGGTTACGAGGGTGAAGAGGAAGGGAGAGGGGTATTTACTAACTAGATAGTGGACAAGAATTATCTTAGGTGAAGGGAAGGACAACACGCACTAGAGGGGAAGTCAGCGCAACTGGACTAAACCAAAAGCTGGGAAGCTTCCTGAATACAACCAAGCACTTTGAGGGACAGAGTAGCAGGGGCAGGTGTCTGGGGACCATGGTTTCAGGGGACATCTAGGTCAATTGGTATAACAAAGTTTATTAAGAAAATTTTCTGTGTCCCACTTTGGTGAGTGACATCTGGGGTCTTAAAAGCTAGCAAGTGGCCATCTAAGATGCATCGATGGGTCCCAATCCACTTGGAGAAAGGAGAATGAAGAATACAAAAGACACAAGGAAAATATTAGCTCAAGAGACAAAAGGGCCACATAAACCAGAGTCTCCATCAGCCTGAGATCAGAAGAACTAGATGGTGCCAATGACCGCCCTGACAGGGAACACAACAGAGAGTCCCTGACGGAGCAGGAGAAAAGTGGGGTGCAGAACTCAAATTCTAGTAAAAGACCAGACTTAGTGTTTGGACTGAGACTGGAGGGACCCTGGAAGATGTGGCCCCCATACTCTGTTAGCCCAAAACTAAAAACATTCCCGAAACAAACTCTTCAGACAAACATTAGACTGGACTGTGGGACATCAAATGATACTCGTGAAGAGTCTGCTTCTTAGCTCAAGTAGATACATGAGTCTAAATGGACAGCTCCTGTCTGGAGGTGAGATGAGAAGGCAGAAAGAGACAGGAACTGGTTGAATGGACATGGGAAATCTGAGGTGGAAAGGAAGAGTGTAGTGTCACAGAATGGGGAGAGCAACTAGGGTCACAAAGCAGTGTGTGTGTAAATTTTTGTATGAGAAACTAACTTGAACAGTAAACTTTCATTTAAAGCACAATAAAAAATAAATAGAGATCACACAAATTCTTTAAGAAATAAAAGATATTTCAGAAAATAAAAATTCAATTTCTTACAGCATCGAAGAATCACATAGAAGTGTACATTCATTGAGTCACTGACTAAATGATTACTGGAGTGATTGATATTCATAGGCTCTGAAGATACAACAGCAAAGGAAGGCATGAACTCTGCCGTTATAGAGCTTTCAGACATTCAAAACCACCCAACATGGTGTGTTCAGTGCCATACCAGGGTGAAGGGAGGCTGTTATGGAAGCACACGGGAAAAGCTCTAACTCAGATTTCCTTGAGGAAGTGAGGTCTAAACCAAGATTATCAAGTAGCCAAGAAAAGAGGTGAGAGTCCAGTAGTCTGGAGGCAGTCTGTTGTGTAAAAGCCTTGAGAGGAAAGAACATGGCAAGAATAAGAACCCGAGAGAAATTTCATCCGCTTGGAGCCTTTGGGTTGGAGAGGGAAAGGTGAGAGAGTTGAGTAATAGGTATTATCATCAACAGGAAATGTGTTGTGTTAAAATAAGGTTTTAGGCGAACTACGCATATGGGAAACGAACCCTTCTAGAGGTTCTGTGGGTGGTCTTGCATGCTGGAAATTCCTCGTGTGTTACCCTAATAAAAACATAACACACTAAACATGTTTTTTTTTTTCCATAGAAAAATTTATACATACATTGTTATGTGACTCTAACTGCTCTCCCCATACTTTGACAGCACACTCCTCCTTTCCACCCCTAATTCCCCATGACCATTCAACCAGCTCCTAAACCTTTCTGCCTTCCCATCTCATCTCTGACAGAAGCTTCCCCTTTAGTCTCTTGTATCTACTTGAGCTAAGAGGCACACTCCTCATGAGTATCACTT
>NW_004443939.1:25734407-25773262 GCF_000243295.1 Trichechus manatus latirostris | reverse complement strand
GACTGACTAAATTCACTCAGCATAATGACCTCCAGCTTCCTCCATGTTATGTTTCACAGCGTCACTGTTGTTCTTTATCATTGCGTAGCATTCCATTGTGTGGATATACCATAATTTGTTTATCCATTTGTCTGTTGATGGGCACCTAGGTTGTTTCCAACTTTTTGCTATTTTGAACAGTGCTGCAATGAACATGGGTGTGTATTTATCTATTCATGTGATGGCTCTTATTTCTCTAGGATATATCCCGAGGAGCAGGACAGCTGGATCGTATGGTACTTCTATTTCTAGCTTTTTAAGGAAGCACCAAATAGATTTCCAAAGTGGTTGTACCATTTTACATTCCCACCAACTGTGTATAAGTGTTCCAGTCTCTCCACAACCTCTCCAGCATTTATTATTTTCTCTTTTTTGGATTAATGCTAGCCTTGTTGGGGTGAGATGATATCTCATTGTAGTTTTGATCTGAATTTCTCTAATGGCTAATGATCCTGAGCATTTCTTCATGTGTCTGTTAGCCGCCTGAATATCTTCTTTGGCAAAGTGCTTGTTCATATCCTTTGCCCATTCTTTAATTGGGTTGTCCTTCTGTTGTTGAGGATTTGCAGTATCTTGTAGATTTTAGAGATTAGACACTGATTGGATTTGTTGTAGACAAAATTTTTTTCCCAGTCTGTAGGTTGCCTTTTGCCTCTTTTGGTGAAGTCTTCTGATGAACATAAGTGTTTGATTTTTAGGAGCTCCCATTTATCTAGTCTCTCTTCTGGTGCTTGTGCATTGTTACTTATGGTTCCCAGTGTGTTTATGCCATGTATTAGGGCTCCTAGCATTGTCCTTATTTTTTCTTCCATGATCTTTATCGTTTTTGATTTTATATTTAAGTCTTTGATCCATTTTGAGTTAGTTTTTGTGCATGGTGTGAGGTATGGGTCTTGTTTCAGTTTTTTGCTGATCGATATCCAGTTATTCCAGCACCATTTGTTAAAGAGACTGTCTTTTCCCCAGTTAATGGACTTTGGGCCTTTGTCAATATCAGCTGCTCATAGGTGGATGAATTTATGTCTGAATTCTCAATTCTGTTCCATTGGTCTATATATCTGTTGTTGTACCAGTACCAGGCTGTTTTGACCACCATACAATAGGTTCTAAAATCAGGTAGTGTGAGGCCTCTCACTTTGTTCTTCTTCTTGAGTAATGCTTCACTTATTCGGAGCCTCTTCCCTTTCCATATGAAGTTGGTGATTTGTTTCTCCATCTCATTAAAAAATGCCGGTAGAATCTGGATCAGGATTGCATTGTATCTGTAAATCACTTTGGGTAGAATTGACATTTTCACAACGTTGAGTCTACCTATCCATGAGCAAGGTATGTTTTTCCACTTATGCAGATCTCTTTTGGTTTCTTGCAGTAGTGTCTTGTAGTTTTCAACATACAGGTTTTTATATCTCTGGTTAGATTTATTGTTAAGTATTTTATCTTCTTGGGGGCTATTGTAAATGGTATTGATTTGGCGATTTCCTCTTGGAAGTTCTCTTTGTTGGTGTAAAGGAATCCAACTGATTTTTGTATGTTTATCTTGTATCCTGAAACTTTGCTGAAATCTTCTATTAGTTCCAGTAGTTTTCTTGTGGATTCTTTGGGGTTTTCTGTGGATAAGATCATATCATCTGCAAATAGAGATACTTTGACTTCTTCCCTACCAATCTGGATACCTTTACTTCTTTTTCTAGCCTAATTGCTCTAGGACCTCCAGCACAATGTTGAATAAGAGTGGTAATAAAGGGCATCCTTGTCTGGTTCCCATTCTCAAGGGGAATGCTTTCAAAGTCTCTCCATTTAGGATGATGTTGGCTGTTGGCTTTGTATAAATGCCCTTCATTATACTGAGGAATTTCCCTTCTATTCCTATTTTGTTGAGAATTTTTATCATAATGTGTGTTGGACTTTGTCAAATGCCTTTTCTGCATCGATTGATAAGATCATGTGGTTCTTGTCTTTTGTTTTATTTATGTGATGGATTACAATGATTGTTTTTCTAATGTTGAACCACCCCTGCATACCTGATATAAATCCCACTTGATCATGGTGAATTATTTTTTGGATATGTTGCTGAATTCTATTGGCTAGAATTTTAATGAGGATTTTTGCGTCAATGTTCATGAGGGATACTGGTTTGTAATTTTCTTTTTTTGTGGTGTCTTTAGCTGGTTTTGGTATCAAGGTTATGTTGGCTTCCTATAATGAGTCTGGGAATATTCCATCCTTTTCTGTGCTCTGAAATTAAATATACGTTTTTAAAGGTCCTAGTTAATAAGATATATGAAAACATGGATAAATATAAAGAAGGGGACTGGGAAGAGCCTATATTCTTGGGACTAAAACTTAAGAGATCTAAGGATATAGCTGGAATGCACCAAGAAGAGCAGAGGCTGAGTTCAAACATCCATCCTGATGGTCCCAATTATGGGATCTTCCTCATGGTTTGTAAGGAGTAAAATCTCAAGTAAATGAAACACACCAGATGAAGTAACTAGAGTTAGGGTAACATGGGGGTGGACCCTTGGGGGACAAAGAGTGGGATCACATAAGGAAGCACTTGGGTGATAAATTAAAGGGCTGCTCAGAGCCTGAGGATGTAAGAAATTGTGGAGAGGGGCACCCAATTGTTATTCCTCTTACTAGTACAGTTGCAGCCGACAGAAGTAAACCAAATGCCTGTCCTACTTGTCACCTTCGCCCCATGGAAAGGACCCTTGTCTCAGACTTGGTGGCTTTTATGAGTTCACTTGGGTTATTAGCAAATATGATGGCTTGAAGCCTCAATTGCTCTTTCTATCCCTTGCTGCCACCAAAGAGGGTTGAGCATGCTCAGATACAACAGGAACAGGGGAGGTCGTCAGTGGCTAGAGTAATAAACAGGGCAAGGTCACGGAATCCTATAAGCTATGTTAAGGATTTGATTCTAAGATAATAGAAACCCAGTGAATGGCTTAGGCAGAGAAATGACATGAAGGGAGTTGAATTTTAGAAAGATCTCTCCAGCAGTAATGGATTAAAGAGGGCAAAAGAGTGGATGGCCACAGGAAGACTAGTTAGGAGAATGTTGAAGGACTCAAGTGGAGAAATTATGGAGGCCTTCTCCAGACACAGGTGGCAGTAGGGTTGCAGAAAGTGAGTGGATTTTGGAGACTTTTGGAGAGTTATTAATTGAATGCTATGGCACCGGAATTGGCAAAATCCAAGGATGATATTTAGATATATGATTTTGGAAACTGGTTTAACAATGATTAATAGGAAACATAAATAAGAAAGATTAGTAGAGGGCCAGTTTCAGGGGGTGGGAGACAGCTTAGATGATGAATTTCACCTTTAGCATATGGAATTAGGGTAAATATGGAGTACTCAAGGGGGTGTTTCTAGTAAATAGTTGGATATGCAGGTTTGCAGCTCCTGAGACAGACCTGGGGTAGAGATATACACAGATGTCTGGTATTAATCATATGTACACTTCTAAGCAAAAAGAGACAAGTTCAAGTTCCAAACACACACACTTTTCTATTTAAGGGAACTTTTTGCTTATACTCCATCTTATCAATCAGAAGTGTCTTCATAAAATTCTTGTCATGCCTGTACACCACAATCAAAAAATTATGTGAGAAGTACTATATTTAATGATAGCAGTCCTCTAAAATTCAACACTTTAAGTGGCATTAATTCCCTTTTCCCATCTCGTACAGGCTTTCAAAAATAATTAACTGGTGAGGAAGTTCAAAAGTTCAGCTATTATTTTAACTGGCTTTCTCAATACAAATTCTTACTTTACTTTTTGCAACAGTCCTAAAAGATACAGTTGCCCTAGTTCCCCCATGGAGGAAATGATTCCTGAGAAGTGCTGCCAACAAAAACTAGTGTGAGAAACTTTAATGAGAGTCTCTTTATTCTAGAAGCTCTTGGAAAGCCCACTTCGGTTAGGGGGCTGTCACATTTCCTGTCATATTACCCATCTCAAAAGGGCTTTTAACTCACCTATATTACTGTCCAGTAGAAAGGAATTTTGACAGGCAATTTTTTTACATTAGCTTGGAATTTTTTATTGCTAGATAATAGCTTAAATACCCTTTGCCACTGTTCAGCTAAGAAAAAGAGAAAAGAAGGACTCATTATGGCTTTTCCTCCCCAAAAATGATGAATACATTCAAGACAAGAGAGTTTTGTTTCCTTTCAAGCAGTTAGGTCATGCTAACTCTCTCTGCATGCTTATGAGATTAAGGTAAACTCAGCAATAGCACTACAGAAGGCAACTTTCTCAACCTTAACACCAGCTAAAAATCACTCTCCTCTAAGAAAAGATTGCAGCAAATGAAACAGATGTATGTATGACTCTTCTCCCCAAAATCTTCCTATATCCAAATGAATGCACTAGGGCAAGTTTAAGATGGTTTGATGCATAATCAAAAAATCTTAAACATGCCCTAGTATGTTCATTTGGAAAATTTTCTTGGACCCCAATTTGCAAATGACTACTTAAGAAGCTAGTTTTATTTTATTCTAAGGTTTTATTCTAAAACATATTTTCAATACAGAATGTAAGCTTTGTCTTTATAACTGGAAAAAGTATTTTTATCCATTATTGTTATGGATTGAATTGTGTCCTCCAAAAAGATATGTTGAAGTCCTAACCCCTGGTACCTGTGAATGTGCCCTTGTTTGGAAATAGAATCTTTGAAGATGTTATCAGTTAAAGTTAACATGAAGTTATACTGGAGTAGGATGGGTCCTAATCCAATCTGAGTGGTGTCCTTATAAAAGAGGAGAAGAGACACACAGAGAGAGACGGAGGAAGGACAGCAATGTGAAGATGCATCTACAAGCCAAGGAGTGCCTGGGTCTACCAGAATCTGGGACAGAAAAGAAAGGATCTTCTTCTAGACCCTTCAGGGAGAACACGGCTCCATCAACACACTGATTTGGACTCACAGCCTCAGAACTATGAGACAATAAATTTCTGTTGTTTAAAGCCACCCACTTTGTGGTACTTTGTTACGGAGACCTAGGAAACTAATACAATTACCAAAGCACAGAATTTTAAATTTTTCACAGAACTCAAAGAAGCACTGCCTCCCAAATCACCGTTTGAAGAAAACTGCTCTAGTAGTTAACAATTACATTACTTATTGTCTTAGGGCAGGTTCTCTAGAGAAGCAAAACCAGTGAAGTGTTTATATATATATCTAGAGAGAGAGATGTATCAAGAAAATGGCTCAAGTGCTTATGGAGCCTGGTAAGTCCCAAATCCATGGATCAGGCTGGAGGCTTCTCCCGACTCACACAGTTGCAAAGGCTGGTGAACCCAAGATCCAGATCATGGATGCTGATGAATCCCAAGATCAGCAGGTAAGCTGCTAGCTCAAGTCCCAAGAACTGAAGGCCAGATGTACAGGAGCCAGCTGCAGGATCCACAGCAAGCAAAAACCAGCAAGCCTTGCCAGAAAGTCCATCTATATTGGATGCAGGCCCACCTCCTAGGAAACTCCCTTTCAACTGACTGGCTACTCACAGCAGATCCCATCAGGCTGATGATCACATTATATCAGATCTCATCATGGAAGTGATTACATCATTATACGACTGCCAAACTATATCATAACTGCCAAACCACTGAGAATCATGGCCCAGCCAAGCACACACACAAACTTAACCATCACACTTATTAATGATGAGAAAGAATGAGGATGGTTTTTGATTGGGACATAAGCACAGAGTGGCAAAATACACTCTGTTCTCTTCCTCCAATCACACTGCTCACTATGCCTTCTAGTTCTATGTAAATCTGGCAGGGACAATGTCAGAACATCCTGACCAGTGTGGCTGGGGATGACCACAACCATTGTTAACCTATCATTAGGAAGAATTGCTGGACAGCTTGGCTCCAAGACAATAAGAATGAGATGGTTAAGCTGGAAGGAGTCTATTCCTCCCATGCACAGGAAATGCCCATAACTCCAAATTCCCAAAGCAATTTTTCTTCCATTTCATCCTTGGTGAAATTCTCTACCCCTGAATTAACAATAATGATGATCTGCTGCCTATCTCTACAGAAAGTAAATTAAGCTCTTCACTTAAAAAAATCAACAAAGTATAATATACATATGGAAAGGTGCATAAATAATAAGTGTTTAGCTCAGTGAATTTTCGCCAAGTGAATACACCCATATAAACAGCATCAAGATCAAGAAATAGAACATTATAAGCACCCCAGAAGCCCTTCCCCTCACCCCCTTCCATTCACAGCCCCCTACAAGCACAAGCATAAACACTAATCTGTCTTCTTACAACATAGACTCATTTAGCCTATTTTTGAACTTCATATAAATGGAATCAAATACTTTGTTCTTTTGTGAATAGCTCTTTTAACTCAACATTGGCTTTGAGAGATTCATCCATGTTGTGTGCTTTTGTAGTTCATTTATTCTTGCTGCCACGGTATTTCATTTTGAATAGACCACAATTAATTTTTTCAAATACTGATGGACATTTGGGGCCATTATAAATAGTATTGCTTATACATGTCTTTTAACGAATATATAGATTCCCATCATAGCACTCAAAAACTATGATTTTGAGTACCTTCCCCTTCCCAACTAAGGCTCTAATATAATCCTCCCATTGTAAAGACCAGATCTCTTAATGTCCTCAAGGACATGTGTAGTAGGCTTTTGCTCTTTTTACCACCTGGCATCTATTCATCCTTCTTCCAAGAAAATCACCTCTTGCCTATTTACAGCCAAAGCATTCAGGTGGGACCCCTCCTCAGAATAGGCAGGTAGCATGTAGCCTGGGCTCAAGCCAAACAGAGCGCCATACTCCCCTTCCTGTTTGTTGTTGTTGATTGTTTTTAACTGCAGTGAAAATATACAATTTCCACATGTACAATTCAGTGACATTGATTATGTTCTTCATGTTGTGCAACCTTTGTCACTATCCTATCCCAAATTATTCTATGACCATTAACGTAAACTCAACGGCTCCTAGCAAAAACCCCCCCTCTCCTCCTCAATCTGTCCCCTGGTAACCACTAATAATCTGTGGTTTTTATGTATTTACTTATTTCATATAAGTGAGATCATACAGTATTTGTCCTTTCACAACCGACTTATTTCTCTCAGCATATTTTCTAGGTTCCTCCATGTTGTGGCACGCATCAGGACTTCATTTCTCTTTATGGCTGAGTAATATTCCATTATATATATATATATACCACATTTTGTTTATTCATTCATCTGATGATGGACATTTCAGTTTTTTTCACCTTTTGGATATTGTGAAAAGTGCTACAATGAACATTGGTGTACAGGTTTCTTGTTATGTTTTGATAATGGCTTTATTGAGATGCAATTCACATACCAAGCAATTCATTAATCTAATGAGTATCATTCAATGTTTTTTAGTATATTCACATATATGTGGAACTATCACTACAGTCAATTTTAAAACATTTTCATCATCTCAAAAAGATACTTCATATTCTTTAGCTATCTCCCTCTTACCCATCCATCCCTCCAGCCCTAAGCAATCATAATCTACTTTCTGTCTCTATGGATTTGCCAACTCTGGACATTCCATATAAATGGAATAATATAATATGTGGCCTTTTGCAACTAGCTTCTTTCATTTAGCATAAGGGTTTCACGGTTTCAGGGTTCATTCATGATGTAGCATGTATCCATACTTCATTTCTTTTATGGCCAAATAATAGTCCATTGTATGCATATACACTATTGTTTATCCATTTATCAGTTGGTGAACATCGGGATAGGTTGCACCTTTTGTCTATTATAAATAATGCTGCTATAAACATATGTGTACGAGTTTTTGTGTAGACAGAAGTATTCAATTCCTACGAGTGGAATTGCTGTAACATATGGTAACTCTATGTGTAACCATTTGAGGAACCGCCAGACTGTTTTCCAAAGTGGCTGCACCATTTTAAATTCCTACCAGCAGTGTAGGAGAGTGGTATAAAACTGACTTTTTTATTCTACCCATCCAAGTGGGTGTGAAGTGGTATATCATTATAATTTTGATTTGTATTTCCGTGATGACTAATGCTGTCAATAATCTTTTCATGTGCTTATTGGTCTTTCATATATCTTCTTTGTAAAAATGTCTATTCAGATACTTTGCCCATTTTAAAAATTGAATTATTGGTCTTTTTATTGTTGAGCTGTGGGAGTTTTTTATACATTCTGGATACAGGTCCCTTATCAGATATGTAGTTTTCTCCCATTCTGTGGGTTGTCTTTTTTTTTTTTACTTTCTTAGTAATGTCCTTGAAGCTCAGAACTTTTAAAATTTTGATGAAGACCAATTTGCCAATTTTTTCTTTTTTTGTTCATGTTTTTGGTGTTGTATCTAAGAATTAATTGCCAAATCTGAGGTTATGTAGATTCACTCTGATGTTTTCTTCTAAGAGTTTTATAGTTTTAGCTCTTACATTTAGGTCTTTGATTCATTTTGAATTAATTTCTGTATGTAGTGTGAAACAAGGGTCCAATTTCATTCTTTTGCATGTTGCTCTCCAGTTTTTCCAGCACCATTTGTTGAAAAGATTATTTTCTCCATTAAGTGGTCTTGACACCCTTATTGACCATAGACACAATTCTATGTCATTGATCTATATATGTCTACTGTACTGTAGTTTTGAAGTAAGTTTTGAGCTCAGGACAGTGAGTCTTCACTTTGTTCTTCTTTTTCAAGACTGTTTTGGCTATTCTGGTCTCTTATCATTCCATATTAATTCTAATATCAGCTTGTCAATTTTTACAAAGAAGCCATCTGGGATTCTGACAGGGATTGCATTAAATCTGTCAATCAATTTGGGGAATATTGCCGTCTTAACAATATTAAGTCTTTTGATCCATGAACATGTGATTTATTTATTTATTTATATCTTTTTTCTTTAGTAATGTTTTGTAGTTTTCAGAGTATAATTTTTGCACTTCTTTTGTTAAATTTATTACTAAATATTTTATTCTTTTTGATACTATTGTAAATGGAATTATTTCCTTAATTTCTTTTTCAGATTGTTCATTTTAAGTGTATAGGAATACAGTTGATTTTAGTATATTGATCTTGCATCCTGCAACCTTGCCGAACTCGCTTATTAGTTCTAATAGTCTTTTAGTGTATTCTTTAGGATTTTCTATATACAAGATTATGTCCTCTGTTTGTTTGTTTGTTTTTAAAGAAACATAATCACAATAAAGAGGGAACTTGATAATCTCAATGTATTATTTTCTGAAAATTTTCTGGAGGTGAGAAGATAATATCTTGTCCCTGAGAGAAACCATGCAAAGTAATTCAGGGAAGAAGGGATGTCCTGGAATAGTTCTAGGGCATTCTGCTTTCCCAGTTGACTGTACAATTGTGTTTGGAAAAAAAAATCACATATAACATTTGCAATTAGAAATAGGCTGTTCCATTTTACATGGCCACCTAATGAACACACCTAAGAGACATTAAAAATCAGCTATATAATACGTTGCAAAAGCAAAATTCCATTTGATAAAGATACTCTGGAATCTCCAAAAACTAATAAGTAGGATTTTATTTGCTATACCAGGAAAAGATCAGGAAAATATTAACCAGTTCGGAAGACTAATGCAATGAAGTTTCTCTGCATGTAGCAAATTCCGTCATAGCCAGCACAAAACATTTATCGTTCCATAGGTGTTATATTCCCATAGTTCTCTGTTCTCTTGTTTCTTGTTATGTCTCAGCAGTTTCAGAATGTACCATAATTTATTCTCATGTTTCCCAGATACACTGTTTGATGACTTGTAATAAAAGCCCTAAAATGATACTATAGTTGACTACAAGAACATGTATCACCACAGCCTGCCCTGAATTCTTCCACATAAAAACCTAGGTTTTAACCAATAGTCACAATGTAGAACACTGTCCTACTGATAAGTAAACCTAGCCTTGGGCTGGTGTTCAGTGCTGCCCTCTGGTGGCACATACTGAGAGAGGGCAGGGGTAAGAGCAGCAGTAGCAACCAGGCTCCTCTCAACCCTAATTGGTGAAAGTCCTAAAAGGCTGACCAACATGTTGTCATATACAATAAGATCTTTTATTTTACCAGAAGGACACTGGGACTAAGGAAGTAAGATGCATCACATGAATCCACTGTTCTTTATGTCCTTGGAGTATGCTGTGGCCCTGTTGTTGTAGTGCATAAATTTACCAATTATTTATTTTATCAGAAGAGGATGTTGGAATTAATGTTTCACAGACATTTACTGCAACTATTCTATTTTTTCAACCTGTATGTTCTAAAGCAAAACATTTTCTCATTCAAGACACAGAGGAACTCTATAAAATATTTATTTACGTGAAAATACATTGACATTTAATGAGGATAATAATGCACTGACTATACACGTCATCTTGTGATTTGCTAGAACCCCGATGTTCTGTGCAAATGCTAATCCATGAGTCTGTTCACAATTCATTTTCTGAATTAATTATATATTCAGATAATTGTCAACAAACAAATGTTATTAATCTATGGGAAACATTCATTAGAAATAAATGACTCTAAATGTGGTTTTTTCATCATTGAGGAAATAATATATATTAAAGAGAAATCATTCCTACTTATAAAGCGTAAAAATGAAAGATCTGAAATTATAATTATTTTTTATTAGTTTATTCACTTTGGAATGAACTCATAATTATTTTTTATCATTCCATTCACTGCTCACTTTCTTCTTTCATTTTATTCAATGTTCGAATGTTCATAACTGCTTTGACCACGTATCGGGGGAATTTATCAAAATCCTAGAAAGTAACACAAACAACTTGCTACTACTCCTTGTGGTAGGTTTGATAAACATTTCCTTTTGCAAAAATGTAATCTAACTCTGAGCTAACATAAATGTTTCTTTGAAAAATTAATATTCCCAGCGTATTTTTACCTACACAACCTTTAAAAACTGTAGTTAGGAATGTAAGGTGCTACTTATTACTAATGATTGTGGTGGTAACCCCAAACCTTACTCATAGTAACTTCTCATCTCAAACAAATTTCAATTCTTATCCATTCCAATTCATTTTTATCATGCGCCTACAACCTGCAAGGTAAAAGAAACACAAAATAGTTGAGTCAACTCTGACTCATGGTGAACCCATGTGTGTCAGAACTGTGCTGCATAGGATTTTTCAGAAGTAGATTGCCAAGCCTTTCTTCCAAAGTGCGTCTGGGTGGACTCAAACCTCCAACCTTTCAGTTAGCGGCAAAGCGTATTAAGTGTCTGCAACACCTAGAAACTCCATCTGCAAGGTGCTTGGTAGCATTTTGAAGTTTGGACTAAACATGTGAATATAACCATCCTCACTCATGAAGCTACAATGCTGAGAGAGACATTGTGAAAGAGGAAGATTTTTTTCCTTGAGAGTGGCCTCAATCACCTAGTGACAAGTGACAGCAGGGTGCCTATAAAGTCCATAGGGAAGGTCCATCAGGCACAGCTGGATACAAAGTTTCTGGCTTAAAGTTCCCCTCTGCGTCCTGTGTGCTCCAAACTCCCATGTCACCTGATAGCATTACCTACACTTGGTTGACTTTTATCATAACTCCCTGCATTAAATGTCTGCGGATTACAAACACTGCTGCCACAGGGCAGTGGGCAGGCAGGGGGTACGGGGTTGTTTGGGTCGGCAGAAAGTCAGTCACTAAGATCTCATTCACGCAGCTCTAAAGCAGACTTGAAGCAAACCTTAAAAAGTTTATGACGATTCAATTTCTGTTTCAGCTTCTAGGAAGGTCAAAGGAGGAAACTTTGGGGATTCGACAGATTTTTAGAAAAGTAAATGGTACAAAAAAGTTATAGCTTCTTCTACTGAGGTTTTCCAAGACAGCACTGTCTTGAACCTATTTCAAAAGTAAAGAAAAATCTAAAAGCTACCACCCATGACTAATCTGAAAATGGTTAGATTTTGTGCCATGCCACATATCAGAGTTAAAGAAAACAAATAAAACTAGCATCTTCTATTAAAGGGTAATTTTCCTGAGTGTTTCCTATGTGCTGGGTACTGTACTAAAGGGGTACCATTTATTATCTTATTGAACCCTCCCAATAATCTAATGAGGTAGTAACTATTACTGATTGTATTTTATAGTTGAGGGAATTGAGGCTCAAAATAATTAAATGAATTGCCCCAAATCATACGGTCAATGAACGAAAGATCTAAGATTCAAATCCAAGTCTCTGTCTCCAAAGACTGTTCACTTAAACATTACCCTATAATTTTCCTCTCCTGGTCCCATGCCTTTCTTTGACTCACCTCTTCCCACGTTTTATACCATATCTAGGTCTCAATATGCCATCACCAGCTTTTATCTTTCTCTACTATGAGGGACAGAATCCAAGTTTCCTCCCTCCCTCTCACCCTATGTCCTTTCGTATCAACAAACTTTTACTAAACACTTACTGTCTGCCAAGCTGTCTTCTGAGTGCTGGGTCTCCAAAGCTCACATAAACTTTGAGGGAAGGCTCTACATTTTTTTCATTGTGATATCTCCAATGCCTGCCAAAACTACCCTTGCAAATTAAAGAGTGAATGCATGAATGATAATTACAACAAAATCCTGTTCACTAAGAACCCACATGCTTAGGGCTACAGCAATGAATCCAGACATCCCAGAAAATGATATTGCTGGTGAGAACAAACAAGTTATGGTGGGCTGGACACGTGTTGATTCGTTGTTGGTAACTAACTATGAAGCAACTAGAAGCACTCTCCACTCAGTTGCAGATTTAATATTTCTCCTTTTCTTTCCACAACTGGACACATAAGGTGCAAAAACTTAAAAAGAGACAGTTGATTATACATGTTAGCATGTGTACTTTACGTTGGTTGGTTGGTTTCTTAAAAGACTACAAAAACAAGGAAGTCAATTTTTTTATTCTTTTCTAAATTTTCTCTATCTTCTCTGGAAGATTAAAAGAATGTAATTGTCTTGTTGCTTAAGGGCCTCTGTTTTCCCACCTCAGACACACAATTTTTATTTAGGGGTGAGATTAATTTGGGTGGAGTATTTAAAATACATTTAGATATTTCTAGAATTGAAGAGAACATATGAGACACTATTTTACCTCTATTCATAAACATGCAGACTATTCACGAAGATGATTATAAGAAACCACATTTATCTTCCCTGTTTACAAGCAATGGCAAATGTCATTCAGGGTAAATGGAAAATCACTCTGACCAAAGACCAAAAAAAAAAAAATTTTTTTTAAACATGCCTCTCTCTATTTAAGATCTATCTTAAAGTTTTGCTGCTTTTTATAAAACCCAATCTTTTGAAATAACAACAGCAAGGAACAAACAAACAAAAAAAAACCCCTCAATAACAAGAGCAGCAATAACGTAGATATAGTCTTTTTCCTTGGCTGTAGTAACAATCTTATGGGATTGTTTATTCAAAGCTGTCATGTACTAGCTGTGAAATCAAGTTTCCTGGAAGTGTGAGCTCTGGGAGACCTGAGCACTTTTTTTTTTTTTACAACTTTTTAACTACTTACTCAATAGTGTACAAAGCAGATCTATTCTTAGTCCATATAAAACAAACTTTCAACTGCTCAGGCATATTCCCAGGACATTTGGAAATAACAGACTGATACTCTTTTCCATAGCCAAAGATAATCAATGTCCATACCACTCTTAAGCATGCAAAAACGTATGATGTCTGGTATGACTAGTTTATGCACACAAACACATAAAACATCAGATTACTAGACATATAGATCAATGGAATAGAACTGAAAATTCAGAAATAAACCCTTACAGGTATAGTCAATTTATTTTTGACAAAGGTGACAAGACAATTCAATGGGAAAGGAGCAGTCTTTTTAACAAATGGTGTTGGGACGCTGGATATCCACATGCAAAAGAATGAAGTTAAACCCCTATCTCACACCATATACAATATTAATTCAAATTCGATCATAGACTTAAATTTAA
This sequence comes from Trichechus manatus latirostris, assembly GCF_000243295.1. Lineage (NCBI taxonomy): Eukaryota > Metazoa > Chordata > Mammalia > Sirenia > Trichechidae > Trichechus > Trichechus manatus. The sequence goes on along the minus strand of NW_004443939.1, from coordinate 25,759,231 downwards.
GAGCTAAAACAATAAAACTAACAGAAGAAAACAGGAGTACGTCTTTGCGAGTTTGGATTATGTAACGATTTCTTAGCTATAACATCAAAACCATAAGTGACAAAAGAAAAAAATAGATAAATTGCTATCATAAAAATTAAAAAGCACTTTTGTGCTTCAATGAACACCATCAAGAAAGTGAAAAGACAATACATGAAATGGGAGAAAATATTTGCAAATCATATATATTATAAGGTACTTGTATCAAGAATATATAAGAACTCCTAGAACTCAGTAATAGAAAGACAAATAGCATAATTTAAAAATGGGCAAAGGATCTGAATAGACTCTAACAAAGAAGATGTATGCATCGCCAATAAGCATATGAGAAGATGCTCAATATTTTTAGCCATCAGAGAAATGGAAATGAAAACCACAACGAGATACCACTTAACACCCACTAGAATGGCTACAATAAAAACAAACAAACAAAGCAGACATAACAAGTGCTGGCAAGGATGTGGAATAATTGGAACCCTCAGACATTGCTGGTGGGATTGTAAAAGGATGCAGCCACTTTGGAAAACCTATTAAGTTCCTTAAAAGGTTAAACCTATTTGCCATGTGATCCACCAATTCCACTCCTAAATATATACCCAAGATAAATAAAAACGTGTCTACACAAATACTTGTACTTGAATGTTCATAGTAGCATTATTCATAATAGCCAAAAAGTAGAAACAACTAATCAACTAACAAATGGATTTAAAAAAGTGGTATATCCACAAAAGGGAATATTATTTGGCAATAAAAAGAAGTGAAGTACTGATACATGCTACAACATGCATTATGCTTGAAAATATATGCAAAGTGAAAGAAAACACTCACAAAGGGCCAAATATTGAATGACTGTATTTATATGAAATGTCCAGAATGGGTAATCCATAGAAAGAAAGGGCAGGTTAGTGGTTGCCGGGGGCTAGGGGGACTGAGGAACGAAGAGTGACTGCTAACGAGTATGGGGCACCTTTTTGTGTGTAATGAAAATGTTCTAAAATTAGATTTTGGTGATGGTTGCACAACTTGGTGAATATAATAAAAACCACCGAATTGTACACTTTAAAAGGGTGAATTTTATGGAGTGTGAATTTTATCTTAATAAAGCTGTTATGAAAGCAGATAAAAAAACTTTTATTGAACATTTGCTTTATTGTACACATTTTCTTGGAAGAAATACAGCCAGAATGCTCCTCAGAAACAAGGATGGGGAGACTTTTCGTCTCACGTACTTTGGACATGTTATCAGGAGGGACGAGTCCCTGGAGAAAGACATCATACTTGGTAAAGTAAAGGATCAGCAACAAAGAGAAAGACCCTCAATAAGACAGACTGACACAATGACTGCAGCAATGGGCTCAAACATAGCACTGATTGTGAGAAAGGTGAAGGACCGGGCAGTGTTTCATTCTGTTGTACACAGGGTCACTATACGTTGGAACTGACTCGATGGCACCTAACAACAATAACAACAGCATGCTCCATTCCTCAGAGTTCTATTGCATCTTCCACTATACCAGCATAGAGTTCAGAAATTAAAATTTTGTCACCTAAAATTTTTTCAACAGCCAAATTGAAAGCATCTGAGAATGTCAGCAAAGCAAGGCATCAGAAAATCAGTCCACCCATCTATTCCTAGTGAAAACGTCATTTATATGTGTACTCCAGCCAAGTGAGAGGTGAGGAAAAATTAACCAATAAGAAAGTAATGGCAAAAATGGCAAGGGAGTCCTCTCTTACCTGATTTGGATAAATGTTAACAAATCCAATTATGGATAAAGTTTTCTTGTGAGTCCTTTGGTTGGGGGTAAGGCTGTACTTAAATTTATCCCTCAGTTGTTCCACAAAGGACTTGTATTTCATTCACAGTACCAGGTTTTGTTTTGTTTTAACTCCATGCTTTAGATGGGATCTCTTTCCATGTTAGATGACCTCTTAAATCAATAACTGATACTATTCTATCACTTACTAATGGCTAGTTTAGATAGATGGATGGATGGATGGATGGGTGGGTGGGTAAGTGGGTGGATGGATAGACAAATAGACATTTAGGACACTTTGTTAAAAGAACTTATAAACAAGAATATTTTCACCATCTACAAACAGAGATTGGCATAATGGAGAGTTTCATTGTTAAAAATATGACTAATGAATTACTACATTTAAAACATTTATATTGTGTCAGATGGATCTTGGCTGAAAGCAGAGAATACCAGAAAGATGTTTATCTGTGTTTCATTTACTATGCAAAGGCATTTCACTGTGCAGATCATAACAAATTATGAATAACATTGCAAAGAATGAGAATTCCAGAATACTTAATTGTACTCATGTGGAACCTACACTTAGACCAAGAGGCAGTCATTTGAACAAAACAAGGGGATACTGCGTGGTTTAAAATGGGGAAAAGTGTGCATTAAATTGTATCCTTTCACCATACTTATTCAATCTGTATGCTAAGCAAATAATCCAAGAAGCTGGGCTATATGAAAAAGAATGTAGCATCAGGATTGGAGGAAGACTCATTAACAACCTTTGATATGCAGATGACACAACCTTGCTTGCTGAAAGTGAAGAGGACTTGAAGTACTCACTGATGAAGATCAAAAACCATAGCCTTCAGTATGGATTACACCTCAACATAAAGAAAACAAAAATCCTCACAACTAGACCAATAAGCAACATCATGATAAAAGGAGAAAAGATTGAAGTTGTCAAGGATTTCTTTTTATTTGGATCCATAATCAATGTCCATGGAAGAGCAGTCAAGAAATCAAATGACGCATACATTGGACAAATCTGCTGCAAACGACCTCTTTAAAGTGTTAAAAAGCAAAGAGGTCACTTTGAGGACTAAGGTGTGCCTGACCTAAGCCATAGTATTTTCAACCCCTTCATATGCATGCAAAAGCTGGACAAAGAATAAGGAAGACAGAAAAAGAACTGATGCCTTTGGATTATGGTGTTGGCAAAGAATATTGAATATACCGTGGACTGCTGGAAGAACGAACAAATCTGTCTTGGAAGAATTACAGCCAGAATGCTCCTTAGAAGCAAGGATGGCAAGACTTCCTCTCACGTACTTGGCACATGTTATCAGGCGGGACCAGTCCCTGGAGAAGGACATCATGCTTGATAAAGTAGAGAGTCAGCAAAAAAGAGGAAGACCCTCAATGAGATGGATTGACACAGTGGCTACAACGAGTTTAAACATAGCAATGATTGTGAGGATGTCGCAGGATTGGGCAGTGTTTCCTTCTGTTATACACAGGGTCACTTGTGTCGAAACCGAATCACAACACCTAACAACAGCAACATACTTTGTTGAAGGGAATGTAAAATGGCACAGCCACTTTGGAAAACATTTTGTCAGTTCCTCCAAAAAATGAAACACAGAATTACCGTGTGGCTGAGCAATTCTATTCCTAGGTATTTAGTCAAGAGAATATATGTACACACAAAAACTCTGTATATGAATGTTCATAGCAGCATTATTCATAATAGAAATAATTGGGAAAAACCCAAATTTCCATTAACTGATGAATGCATAAACAAAATGTGGTATATCCATATAATGGAATACTATGTGGTCATAAAAATGTGTCAAATATTGATAAATGTTGCAACATGGATAAACCTTGGAAACATTATGCTAAGTGAAAGAACCCAGACAAAAGGCCACGTAATGTATGATTCTATTTATATGAAACGTCCAGAACGGGCAAACCTATAATAGATTAGTGATTGCCAGGGGATGGAGGGAGGGGAGAAAGAGGAGTCACTGCTCAGGGGTATGGATATTGTTGTTTTTTTTTTCCTGTGGGGCGGTTGATAAAAATGTTCTGGAATTAGACAGTGGTGATGGTTATACATCTCTGTGAATATACTAAAAATTGTATGCTTTAAAAGGGTGAATTTATGGCATGTGAATTATATTTTAATGAAGTTGTTATAAAAAGAAAAAAAATACATTATATTCGATTGGATGACCTGGGGATTTAGATCTTAATTTTGAAAAAAACTTGTTATTATTTGCTGCCCAAGCTTTCTTCATATAATCCTTCACTTTCCCACTTACGAATATCTTTTAATTATTCTTAAATTGATACACACACACACATAATATATCACATATATAGTGTGACCTCATCCATGTAAATATAATGTACATAGTAAAAAGACCTTAAGAAAATATTCCAAAATTTTTCAATGAGTATGCCGTCTATGGTTTATACAATCTAGGAGATTTTTATTTTATTATTCTATTTTTCTACAGTTGTAAATTAACCATGAGAAGCATATATCAACTTAATAAAAATAGTATTATAAAATATACCATTAATGCAAGCACCTACATTAAAAAAATTCCTAAAAATGCCAGATAAAAATGTTTAATTTTTTTTTTTTTAAATAAATTAAGTGAGGTAGGAATCAAGCAAGGGAAATCTACAGAGGTAAAAAATGAAGCTGGAGTAAAAATCTAGTATTATAAGTGCGCAATGAAGATAGCTGCTGCCCTAAGGGTAACTCCTTTAACCTAGTGCCTTGGGTTTCAATAGCCACGTGGACGGACAAGAGGCATGACCTTGAGCCTGACACGTAGGGGGTGGGGTGGCCCTAGGAGGCCATAACTACAAGGAAAGAGTGAACCAGAAAAAGAAATCCACCTGGCACAGGGAAAGAACAAACATAATCCTGCCTGTTCTGGACTTTGGGTTAAAGGGAAGAAAATTTCCCTGGAGAAATCATAAAAACCTCGTAGATCTGTGATTTACATTCAACTATTGACGTGTATGTAGAAGGTCTAGTCTTATTTTAGAGTGGTTGTACCCACGCCAGGAGCTTGTCAGAAGCAAACACAAGCTTTCTGTGGAAGAATTCATTCTCAGCACAGGGCACTAAGGAACCCCACAAACATAGTCCAGATGAACATGAAGTCACAATAAACATTCACACTCACACAAAGCAAGCAAAATACAGAAGGAAACAAGCTCCCTCAAATAAAAATAGGCACAAAAACAAAAACAAAAAAATATACTTAGACCTCTGAAGATTTAAGATATTGAAACTGCTATGGGAAAAGACTAGGATTATTTGGTGAAAAAAATCTAGAAATGAAAAATAGAATTATTAAAATAAAATATTGAGTTAAATAGATTAGATACAGCTGAACAGAGAATTAGCAAACTTAAAGATCTGAAGAAATTATCCAGAATGTTGCATAGTGAAACAAATAAATACAACATTATGAAGAGACAGAATGAAGGAGAAAGAATATACTCAAAGAGATAGTGATTAAGATTACCTAAATTAATGACGATTAGCTGGATGGCAGATTAATCAATAGCAATAATGAGAAGGAGAAAACACAGGAATTAGGTCTTTAAAATACTGAGAAAGAAAATAACTGATGACCTTAAATTGTACACCAAATAAAAATCTTTCAAGAATGTGGACAAAATAAAGATATTTTCAAATAAATCAAAACTGTGTTTGCCATCAACACAATTTCATCAAAATAACAACTAAATGTCTTTCGGGAAGAAGGAAAATGGAAATCTAAGTTTCAAGAAGGAACAGTGAGCAAAGAAATTGGTAAATATGCAGGTAAATCTATACAAACTCTGACTATCTGAACCTATAACAAAAATAATGCTAATATCCAATTTGTTAGATTTAAAAAAGAAAAACTATCAAGCAATATCACCCATGAGTACTGCACTCCTTTAAATAATCAACTGTATGAGACCAAATAATCAACATTTACCCTAAAGCAAAGAAGGGAAGGTGAGGAGGGGAAGGGAAGCTAGATTAATGGAAACAGAAAAAACAGGATGGAAATAATCAGAATGCTAACCCAATGTGAAAAATGTTACCAATGTCACTGAACAATATGTATGACGTTGTTTTTGTTAGGTGCCATTGAGTTGGCTCCAACTCATAGTGACACTATGTACAACAGAAGTAAACACTGCCCAGTCCTGTGCCATCCTCACAATCCTTGTTATGTTTGAGGTCACTGTTGCAGCCACTGTGTCAGTCCATCTCCTTCAGTGTCTTCCTCTTTTTTGATGATCCTCTATTCTACCAAGCATAATGTCCTTCTCCAGGGACTGCACTTCCTAATAACGTGTCCAAGGTATGTGAGATGAAGTCTCGCCTTCCTCACTTCTACGGAGCATTCTGGCTGTACTTCTCCCAAGACAGATTTGTTCATTCTTCTGGCAGTCCATAGTATATTCAATATTCTTCACCAACACCATAATTCAAAGGCGTCAATTCTTCTCCCATCTTCTTTATTCATTGTCCAGCTTTCATATGCATATGAGGCCACTGAAAACACCATGGCTTGGTTCAGGTGTACCTTAGTCTTCAAGGTGATGTCTTTGCTTTTCAACACTTTAAAGAGGTCTTTTGCAGCAGATTTGCTAAATGCAATTAAGTCTTCTGATTTCTTGACTGCTGCTTCCATGGGAGTTGATTGTGGATCCAAGTAAAATGAAATCCTTTTCTCCGTTTATCATGATGTTGCTTATTGGTTGTGAGGATTTTTGTTTTCTTTATATGGAGGTGTAACCCATGCTGAAGGCTGTGATTTCTGATCTTCATCAGTAAATGCTGCAAGTCCTCTTCACTTTCAGCAAGCAAGCTTTTGTCATCTGCATATCAAAGGTTGTTAATGAGTCTTCCTCCATTCCTTCTTCATATAATCCAGCTTCTTGGATTATTTGCTCAGCATACAGATTGAATAAGTATAGTGAAAGGATACAACCTTGACGCACATATTTCCTCACTTTAAACCACGCAGTATCCCCTTATTCTGTTCCAGCGACTGCCTCTTGATCCATGTACAGGTTCCTTATGAGCACAATTAAGTGTTCTGGAATTCCCATTCTTCACAATGTTATCTGTAATTCCTTATCATCCACACAGTTGAATGCCTTTGCGTAGTCAATGAAACACAAGTAAACATCTTTCTGGTATTCTCTGCTTTTCAGCCAGGATCCATCTGACATCAGCAATATCCCTTGTTCCATGTCCTCTTCTGAATCTGGCTTGAATTTCTGGCAGTTCCCTGTCAATGTATGGCTGCAACCACTTTTGAATGATCTTCAGCAAAATTTTACTTGTGTGTCATATTAATGATGTTTTTGATAATTTCCGCATTCTGTTGGATCATCTTTCTTTTGAATGGGTACAAATCTGGATCTCTTCCAGATGGTTGGCCAAGTAGCTGTCTTCCAAAGTTCTTGGCATAGATGAGTGAGCGCTGCCAGTGCTGCATCCATTTGAAGTGTCTCAGTAAGTATTCTGTCAATTCCTGGAAAGTTGTTTTTCATCAATGCCTCCAGTGCAGCTTGGACCTCTTCCTTCAGTACCGTCGGTTCTTGATCATATGCTACCTCCTGAAATGACTGAATGTCGACCAACTCTTTTTGGTACAGTGACTCTGTGTATTTCTTCCATCTGCTTTTGATGCTTTTTCCGTCGTTCAATATTTTCCCCATAGAATCCTTCAGTATTGCAACTCGAGGCTTGAATTTTTTCTTCAGTTCTTTCAGCTTGAGAAATGCCGAGCGTGTTCTTCCCTTTTGGTTTTCTATCTCTAGGACTTTGCACACTTCATTATAATAGTCTATTTTGTCTTCTTGAGCTGCCCTTTGAAATCTTCTGTTCAGCTCTTTTACTTCATTATTTCTTCCTTTTGCTTTAGCGACTCGATGTTCAAGAGCAACTTTCAGAGTCTCTTCTGACATCCATTCTGGTCTTTTCTTTCTTTCCTGTCTTTTTAATGACCTCTTGCTTTCTTTATGTATGATGTCCTTGATGTCATTCCACAACTCGTCTGGTCTTGAGTCATTAGTGTCAGTGCGTCAAATCTATTCTTGAGATGGTCTCTAAATTCAGGTGGGATATACGCAAAGGTTGTACTTTGGCTCTCGTGGACTTGTTCTAATTTTCTTCAACTTCAACTTGAGTTTGCATATGAACAATGGAGGGTCTGTTCCACAGTCATCCTCTGGCCTTGTTCTGACTGATGATACTGAGCTTTTCCATTGTCTCTTTCCACAGATGTTATCAGTTTGATTCCTGTGTATTCCATCTGGTGAGGTCCATGTGTATAGTCACTGTTATGTTTTTGAAAAAAGATATTTGCAATGAAGAAGTTGTTGATCTCGCAAAATTCTATCATGCGATCTTCAGCATCATTTGTATAACAAAGGCCATATTTTCCAACTATCAATCCTTCTTCATTTCTGACTTTCACATTCTACCAAACCAAACCTAAACTTGTTGCTGTCGACTTGCATTCCAATTGCCAGTAATTATCAATGCATCTTGATTGCATGTTTTATCAATTTCAGACTGCAGAAGTTGGTACAAATCTTCAATTTCTTCATATTTGGCCTTAGTGGTCGGTGCGTTGATTTTAATAATAGTCATATTAACTGGTTTTCCTTGTAGGCATACAGATATTATCCTATCACTAACAACCTTGCACTTCAGGATAGATCTTCAAATGTTCTCTTTGATGATGAACGTGATACCATTCTTCTTCAATTTGTCATTCATGGCATAGTAGACCATATGATTGTCTGATTCAAAATGGCCTCTACCAGCCCATTTCAGCTCACTAATGCCTAGGATTGACAATTTCCAATTTTCCTAGGCTCATACTTCGTACATTCCATGTTCCTATTATTAATGGATATTTGCAGAACAGTATGTATGAACCAAACCAAACCAAACTCAACATGATGCCATCTTACTCATAGCAATCCTGTAGGATAGAGTAGAACTGCCCCATAGAGTTTCCAAGAAGCAGCTGGTGGATTCGAACTGTCGATCTTTGATTAACAGCCGAACTCTTAACGATTGCGCCACCAGGGCACCAAGGAAGCCACCGAAGAAAGTTTGAAGCTAGCAGAGGTTGGTTCATGAGGTTTAAGGAAAAAGGCTGTCTCCATAACATAAAATTGCAAGGTGAAGCAGCAAGTGCTGATGTAGAAGGTGCAGCAAGTTATCCAGAAGATCTGGCTAAGATAATTGATGACGGTGACCCCGCTAAACAACAGATTTTCACTGCAGACAAAACAGCGTTATATTGGAAAATGCCATCTAGGACTTTCATAGCTAGAGAGGAGAAGTCAATGTCTGGCTTCAAAGCTTCCAAGGACAGGCTGATTCTCTTGTTAGGGACTAATGCGACTGGTGACTTGAAGTTGAAGCCAGTGCCTAGCGCTCTTAAGAATTATGCTAAATCCACTCTGCCTTTGCTCTATAACAGAACAACAAAGCCTGGATGACAGAACATCTGTTTACAACATGATTTACTGAATATTTTAATTCCACTGTTGAGACTACTACTCTTGAAAAAAGATTCCTTTCAAAATATTACTACTCATTGACAATGTACCCGGTCACTCAAGAGCTCTGATGGAGATGTACAAGGAGATTAATGTTGTTTTCATAACTGCTAACAAAACATCCATTTTGCAGCCCATGGATCAAGGAGTAGTTTTGACTTTCAAGTCTTATTATATAAGAAATACATTTCATAAGGCTATAGCTTAGTGATTCTTCTGATGGATCTGGGCAATGTAAATTGAAAACCTTCTGGAAAGGATTCACCATTCTAGATGCCATTAAGAACACTCATGATTCATGGGAGGAGGTCAAAATAACAACATTAACAGGAGTTTGGAAGAAGTTGATTCCAACCTCATGGATGACTTTGAGGGGTCCAAGATTTCAGTGGATGAAGTAATTGCAGATGTGGTGGAAACAGCAAGAGAACTAGAATTATAAGTGGAACCTGAAGATGTGACTGAGTTGTTGCAGTGTGGCGTTGCTTTTTACGGATCAGCAAAGAAAGTGGTTTCTTGAGATGGAATCTACTTCTGGTGAAGATGCTGTGAACCTCGTTGAAATGACAACAAAGGACTTAGAATATTACATAAACTTAGTTGATAAAGCAACGGCTGGGTTTGACAGGATTGACTCCAATTTTTAAAGAAGTTTTACAGTGGGTAAAATGCTATAAAACAGCATCGCATGCTACAGAGAAATCTTTCGTGAAAGGAAAAGTCAATAGATGCTGCAAACTTACATTGTTTTCTTTTCTTGTTTTCAGAAATTGCCACAGCCACCCCAACCTTCAACAACCACCACCCTGATCAGTCAGCAGCCATCAACATCAAGGCAAGAACCTCCACCAGCAAAAAGATGACAACTTGCTGAAGGCTTAGATGATGATTAGCATTTTTTAGTGATAAGATATGTTTAATTAAAGTATGTACCTTGTTTTTTTAGACGTAATGCTATTGCACACTTGGTAGACTACAGTATAGTGTAAATATAACTTTTATATGCACTGGGAAACCAAAAAATTCCTGTGACTCACTTTATTGAGATATTAGCTTTATTGCGGTGGTCTGGAACATAACCCACAATATATCCAAGGTATGCCTATATATGTCCTTTCTTGCCATGGTCTTGTAACTCTCACTTAAGTGGTTGGGTGGGACTACGCAAATAAGGTAATTGTGGCCCACCAAGAGGGGTTGGTCAGTTTTGCCATGCCTCGAGGCTTAAAATGAGTCATCCCAGACGTGGGAGGAGAGGATCTTACCACCACCAAGAAAGAAGAACCAAGAGTGAAGCATGTCTTTTGGAGCCAGGATCTCTGTACTGAAAAGCTCCTGGAACTAGGAGACACAGAGAGAGAGACAATGAGAGCGAGAGCTGTAACACAAAAGGCAGAAAGAAGCATAACCAGGATATGGGCAGGAGACGGCCTGGCCCACAGAGAGAGAAATCTGAGCACCTTTGGGCAGGAGGCTTGTTGGAAGAGTAGCGTGCCTTGAGGCACTTGGTGGAGCTAGGTTTGCAGACCCACAGTGCCAGAGCTGAGTGCCTTTGGGCTGAGGCTTACTGGCAGAGGGGGGTGCCGCTGGGCACTTACCGGCAGAGCTAAAAAAAAAGCTTTGTAAGCCTTGCCAGAGCAGGGCAGATGCCAAGGGGCCAGAGAGAGGTGTGCAGGCAGGCATGGCTGAGAAAATGCTGTCCTGATGGAAGAATTGTATCCTGAGCATTCCTGAACCTGAATTGTAACCTGTTACTTCTCTAATAAACCCCATAACTGTATGGTTTGTGAGTTCTGTGCGGCTATTGCAATGAATTATCAAACTCTGCAGAGTAGAGAGTGCAGTGGGAGGGATGGTTGGTGTCAGATTTGGTAAAGATGGTGGAGAGTGGAGGCATGTCTGACCTCTGCCTCATAGGAATAAACCTTGGCTGTTGATCTTGATTCTCATGCCCCCTTGTGAAGAAGTTAGAGGAGGTCAGATGTTGCCTCCACACCATTTTTACAGATAGAAAAAAAAAAATCCCAATATATCAGATATATATATATCAGAAATCACAATAAATGTAAATGAAGGAAACATACTTCTTGAAAGACAATGATTGTAACTTTGAATTAAAAATACATACAATCCTTAAAATGCCAAAATATTTGTCATATATATTTTATCACAAAAAAACTATATGCTATTTAGGTAGGACTTACACAGTACTACCCTTAATATCACTCAAGAGGGGCCCTTTATCTAGGTGCTACTGCTTTGGTCTTACTACACAAAATGTGGTCCCTGGACCATGGCAGCAGCATCACCTGAGGGCCTGGTAGAAATGCAGCATCATGAGCCCCACCCCTGGCCTAAAGATTCAGAATCTGCATTTAAATAAGATACCGAAATGATTCATATGTCATATGCACATTGAAGTCTGAGAAACACTGCTTTAGAAGGTACAGCATATCACAAACATACATACAAAATATATTAAGACTACAGGGCATCTCTGTCTTTGTCACAGCATGCTTCATAATCCTAAACATCCACTCTTGTGTCTAACACCATTCAGGACCCACAAAAAGAAAGCTTCCCCGCATTTCTTGCCCTGTATCCTTGAAACAAAAGGCCACTGTGTTCAAATGCCATAAAGATTTGTAGGTTGTACTGATGCTGAGAACAGAGATGTTCACTGCTTCAGAGTGTATGTGTGGAGACTACGGTACATAGAATGAGCAGAATTTGAGATTGAGATAAAATAGAAAATATGAAAAGGAACCTTAGAAAAGAAAAAAGCTAAAAAAAGAAGTGGAAACTCTTCAAAGAGGCAGTCAGCTTGCATTTTAAAAAGCTGGAAATAAAGTAGGCAGAGTTCTGTCAAGCATTACTCACATAAAATTCACAAGTAAGACATTACAATGATTTTTAGTTAATGTGGACTTAAAAAGTGATCAAAACAATAAAATGAGCAAGAAGATTATTTTCATCAAATCCACAACCAGAATAGGTCAGATGAAACCTCTGAAACTTGAAAATCTTTCCTAAATGAAGACATAATTACTGATTGAAGCAAGTAGAATGTACATGGGCCGCCATTTGAATTCTTGTCTCAGGCCCTGCAAATACCAGGGGCTTGGACATGCGTAAGCATAAGTACACAGAAAAACTGAAAATTATGGAATGGAAAATGGTAGAAAAAATGGTTAGTCTAATATCAGCAAAACAAAAACAAAACAGACTTAACATCATATTTTTTTTTTATTTTTACACAAAACATGCTAACATATAGGTTTAAAGAGAAAGAATGCAAAGCAAAACAAAGAAATAAACCAAAATTATTTTTACCAATGTGGCAGGATTATAAGAACATTTCCTCTCTCCTTCTATTTTTCTATGTTCAACATTTTTTTACATTTATTTTAGACAAAGGAGTACAATTTGTGCAATTAATGGTCTCTCTTCTGACTCAGTCTCTCTCTTTTTTGGGGGGGGGGTTGTGGTGATGGGAGGGGTTGGAGGTAGGGCAGCCTGTGCAGGTGTGCGCTGGTGAAAGCTGGAGAGCCAGGTGCTGCCATGGCAATAGAAAGGGAGGGAAAGTGGAGAGAAGCACTTCAATAAAAGGATGAGAAGGATTCAGTGATGCTTCAATATAGGGGATGAAGGAAATAGCAGGCAGCAAACAAAGGGTCAATTTGCTAAAGAGCTACTTGGCAAAGATCTCTCGTGTTCTCAGACTCATCCCTTTACTTGGAAGACTCCAACTAAGACATATAAAATATATCCCTTGCCAGTTAGCCATCATGAAAGAGGCAGACCTGTGTCTCTAACGACAGAATTATTCTACCCGTTGACTGGAAGAATGATAGGGAATTCTGAGATTATGCCAAAATCAACAAATAACAGCTAATACAAATTTGAAAAACGTAAGAAATCAAGAGTAGTTCAGAAACTTCACTGAATATCAAAAAAAAAAAAAGAGTTGAAAAGTCTTAAAATTAAACAAATTGGGTTAATATAGGACAAAGAGAATGAAAATGTTTTATAAAACTAGTGAGATGGAAAAGAAATACATAAAAAGGTTGCTTTTTTAAAAAAGGTGATAACTATTTGTGCTGTGAAATCTCTTATTAGGAAAGATGCAAACCAAAACCAAACCCAGTGCTGTCGAGTCGATTTTGACTCATAACGACCCTATAGGACAAAGAATTGCCTGATAGGGTTTCCAAGGCTATAATCTTTAAGGAAGCAGACTGCCACATCTTTCTCCCACAGAGAGGCTGGTGGGTTCAGACTGCCGACCTTTCTGTTAGTAGCCAAGCGCTTAACCACTGTACCACCAGGACTCCTTTGAGGAAAGTTATGCCAAAAAGTAAACCTGTACTACATATGGACAGGGAATTGGATCTGGTCACGCCAACTAACAGAGCCAAACCCAGACAGCAAGGCAAATGTGAGGCTGCACATGAGGAAGGGGCAATGCCGCTGGCCATGAAGATGGCCCACCTGTGACAGTGCCGTGTGTGTGCCTGGAAGCGCGGTGTGAGGGCACCACCCCAAAAAGAGCTATTGATGACTTGGAGGGAACTTAAAGGAAAATGACAAGAAGGATTAAGGGGCTGTTGGGAATGATTTATAAAACTTAAAAACCTGTTGCAACACATTGTGTAGATGAGCGAACAGGCAGAGGAGAAAAGGCAGGAATGGAAGCGTCACCACAACTGAAAAGTGCTGGAGGGTTGTAAACAACAGGAAAAGAAAGAAGTTTTGAAGCTAGTAGAAGGATGCACACACCTTTAGGATTAGTAAGTAAAGAATTTAGCACAAACATCAAGATGTATTTCCTAATTATTCCAACTGTAATTGGAATATATTTGGGTTTTAAGTTATTAAGATAAGTCATTAGAACTATGATTCAACTGTAATGCTGGCTGCCTCCTTTATACCACTGATCACATAGTACTGATAATACAATATACACGGAGACAGACACCTCATACACCCAACCAAATTAAACCCAAACCCCTTGCTGTTGAGTTGATTCCAACTCATAGCAACCCTACAGGACACAGCAGAACTGCCTTATAGGGTTTCCATGGAGCAAGTGGTGGATTCGAACTGCCGACCTTCTGCTTAGCAGCCGTAGCTCTTAGCCACTGCGCCATCAGGGCTCCACACACCCAATGTGTATGAATAAAATACTAGACGGGAAGTACATTAAAATATCATATATGCGCACATCTGGTATGTAAGAAAAAGCTGTAAGGAAATACATCAAAATGTGAAAAGTAATTATGTCATGATGGTAGATTTATGAATAGTTGTTGCTATCTTCTTTTTACTTTTTGTAATTTGGAGAATACAATAAGTATATATGCCTCTACAACTGGAGAGCTTTGTTTTTCAAAACTAGTCCTCTGGTTCTCTTCTTCTTTCTTTTGAATGTGCTGTAGTAGGGATGAACCAGAGGAAGTTTTCCCACATGGAAGGCATCCAATGCTCTCAAATATGCTCTACAGGCATAGTCTGCATGTAATGCTGCTGAGTTTTGGTGTTAATATGTTGGCAGAATACCCTGGAAGCTACAGAAAGTAAAGTCTGGCTTCTTTCCATCCTTCAAACCTTCCAAAGGGTGATACAGCATGAAGATGCGGGTCAGGCTCTTTAAGAATCACCCTTTACTTGACAGAACTCGTCAATATTGAGGTTCTTAACTCCCTAGAGGACCCAAGCCCACTCATTTTAGAGGGACATTGTGGCTGGTGCTCATTCCAAAAAAAGGCCTTGTCTGTACTCTTCCCCAACTGTCCCGGTCCTAGTCAGGGAAATTTATTTTTGACTGAGTCATTCCTTTGCCCATTGTTGTTCTGGTCTATGATCCATCAGCAAATCAAATCATATTCAAATGTAGTAATATTGATAACTGTGACAACTTTATTGGCACTGAAGAGCCGATGACAAGTCACCCTTATTGGCCTTTCTAGAACCCCATCAGCATTTCATGTCTGACCAGCCAGAAGACAGCCCTTTCGATAACGTGGGAGAAGAAACTGGTGTTATTTTTCACTCTGATCCTTATTTTTAGTCCTGGGTCTGATGATATCATTTTTACCCTTCAATACTGCAAGCTCATTCAGTTGGGATACTCTGTTCTCCATTACATCTTTCTCTGACTTTCATTTCTGAACTTTCGGATTAAAAACTCATCACATTTCAAGCTGAGCCAAAGCCACACACAGTAGTTACGAGAGTAATGGGCATGATTCTTCAAGAGGTTAGTGATGGCTAGAGCACCGAGGCAAGCTTCACTCAGTCAGGCCGGAGCGTTGGTAGTATGAAACATACACAGATCTCTATAGGCCCCTTTCCCTTCTCTGTGTTCTGGAATACAAGCAGAATGTTATCACTTCCTGCATTTTGATTTGCTCAAAACTTAAAACAAGTGGAATAAAAATGAAATGAACCAGCTTTATAATTTGCAGTACAAAGTCGAAGAAGATAACACTCTAGCTAATGTGAGACAACTTAGAAATTCCCAACAGCAGCCTCACAGGTTCCACAATGCAAGTTAACTCCAAAAACAGGCCCTATAAATTCAGATACATATTTTTGCTTACAATCAAATGCTTTTGGATGAAATAGGAGCCAGCCTCCCTCTTGACAAATTTTACATTGCTTTATGGCCAATTTTCTTTTGATGAGAGTGAAATAGAAACTTTACTTTCCTTAGAAGTTGTTAACAAACTTAAGTGATTTAAAAAGAATGGTAATTGCTCTCTATACAGCTATGTGGGAAATGAAAGGAGAGGAAACCACTCTTCATCCCATCCTTTCAACAGATCTATACCTGGTAAGATTTATTAAAGTCTCCCTTGACAAGGTTATTCTAGAATAAAGTTTCCCCTGGTAGAACTGTTACATAATAAAGTCTCTAGCAGAACATTTATTCCACACCCCACTGGCTCTGCGCAGGTGGAGGGTTTAATTCCTGTCACCAATGAGCGTTATGAAGTCTCCACAAGCAGCTTCTCTCAGTCTTAACCATAAACACCACTGTGTTGCTCTAGTCAGTGTGTGGTATTAAGATGCACAGTGAGGTTCAAAATTGGACAAAGTTGAAGCACCATCTGGGATCATCCTCAAACTCTCCTCACCCACTATCGAGAGGGAATCTTGAACCGCAAACCTTCTGCTGTTCAAGAAGCTGCATTCAAACAGGCTACACAGACACAGTGGGATGGAGAATCACATTCTTAGGGCAGGCAGACACCTTACAGATTTCATCATCCTCAGGACACCACCATATCTCATCCAGATCACAGCAACACTGTTAACTAGTCCATCTTCCTAACCTGGGACTGCTCCAATCTATGCCACACACTGAAGCCAGGGTGATCCATTTGAAACGGGCATCATCCAATGGACTCACTCCTCTAATTTACCGATGCTTTCATGAGAAAATCCAATCCCCATAGCATGTAAATACTTCTATAACAATCTGCATTGTAATTTTACATCTGTTTCTCTGCCTCTCCTGATAGTTAAGTTCCATGAAGTCAGGGGTCATACTTTATTCATCTTTGCCTCCTCCACTGGTAACACAATGCCAGGTAGATGGTAGGTACACCATCATGTTTGATAAATGAGGGAATGAATGAATATAGCTTAACTTCTTCTTCTACTGACTAGTTCAGGCCCAGAAGTTACCTGATTTGCCAAAGAGCTCACAGCAAGTAAAGAGCTTGGGCATATTGCCTTGCCTCCCATGATACCATACTGTCCTCAAGCACAGGCATTCCTGTATCTCAATACTTCATGCATCATTCTGGAAAGGTCATCAAATGCAGCTCCGTATTTAAAGGGCAACCAGAAATTAAAGGTGTGTATGCCACATATGTAAAGTCCTTCTGCCCCTACTTAACATTTCTGTTCATTTTTATGGTTAAGTAATCGATTCGCCAGACTTAGTCAAATCTCTTTACATAGCATAAATTACAACAGGGTTCTGTCCACCCAACATGCATTTATTCACCACAGATTTATTGAGCTTCAATATGTATGTGATACAGTTTTAGGTTCTGGAGACACTAAGATGGATAAGTTACGTTCCTGGCATCAAGAAGGTATAGTCTAGTTAAGGAGACAAGCAAGTGGGCAAACAATTGCAATATTATGTGATTAGAGGCATGTGAAAGATACAGAGAATACAGATATTTTAGCACTTACTGAAGTATAATAATTATGATATTTATTTCCTCCACTGTGATTTTCCTGTGGGCAGGGACTAGGTTCTTCGTCTCAAAAGGTCAATATGTAATTAATTGACGGGTGCATGGGTAGTATAAGAAAAGTCTGATCTACTCTACATTGAGGTTGTATCTGGGGAAACCTCAGAGAGAAGATACTTGAGCTGGAACTTGATGAATGATTAGTTCTTTGCCCGGTGGATAAAAGGAGAAAGGGTATTCCGTACTGAAGGAAAGGTACGCAAGTGTGAAAACAGCAAGCTGTGTTCCTTGGGTGTGTGGGACCTGGGCTGGGAGGGGGGTTGAGCCTATGGGAGGTGAGGTGGGAAAAGTAGAACTGACGGACCCGACTCCAACTCATAGCGGCCCAGAGTAGAACTGTCCTATAGGGTTTCCAAGGAGCAGCTGGTGGATTTGATCTGCTGACCTTTTGGTTAGCAGCTGTAGCTCCTAACCACTGCGCCACCAGGGCTCCAAACCCTATAGGGCATTGCAATCCTTCTGAAGGAGTTATAAACTCAGTCCTCTAGGCAAGGGGCAGTCATTGGAGGTACACAAAAAACATGAACAGATCTGTAATTTAGAAATGCAACAACACTTGCTGTTCAGTCAGTAGAGATGTCCCATCTGTGCAGTTAATTTCCAGAATATGCTTTCTCATTAAAAAAAAAAATTATTTAACTCCACATTTCAGTGTACCAGCATACACTTACCCTGTGAGCTTCCCAGAAACACTAAACACCTTCTTAGCATATAATAAAAAAAAGTTTCCTTTTCATAATGAGCTACAAAAACTACCATAGGTAAAATGTCTCCTATTTGCCTAAGGTAATTCTATCCCAGATAAGTACATCTCAGACTTTTAGGGGAGTCAACTATATTTGCAGAATGGCAGTTCTTTAAACACGCGGTTAACTGAGCCTCCTGATGACATTTCTTCCCCACTGTGGAGAATGTAATTTAGCTAAATGAGTGGTTTGGTCAGGGCATTTTCTGCAAATAATTAAACATGACACTCCTTTTGGCTTGGTTTATTTTTTAAAGGCAAAATCTACTCTGATTTGCAAACCGTTCCAAGTACATTGGTAACATGTATTTTGTGCAGTCTGTATAGTGTCCACTGCTAAGTCAGTCATTGGTGGAAGGCTCTTTTTAACTATTCAGAGGCATATTCTCATATTCATTTCAGAATAATAAGATATGTAAATATTTATTTCTTTCCAATAACTGGGTAGGCCTAGGCTCTTCATTTTAATAAATTCTGCCCAAATAATGTTGAGTCACTGCTTAGAAGACCTTAGCACTGAATTTTCCTTATGGTAATGATGTTCACGGTACAGATCCACATTTGAAGCCCTAGCTCTGCCACTAACCCATGACCTTGGGCGGATCACACAACCACTCGTGAATTCCTTTTGATGATTTTCAAGTTTTCCTTCTAGCTTTAAAATTCTCTATGTTTTAGGGCTCTGATTAATACTAAAAGGCAGAAATGAATTAGTTACAGAACTACAAATTGTGACAGGAGAAACTGATATTTATGATGTGTAGCCATCCATCCCTTTCCAGTAACTCCAAATATTACAAACTCTTATAAGGAGACTTATCTTAGGAGAAATTTAAAATCATTATATAGATATATTCATTCATTCATTCTATTATATGCCAGGCATTATGTTAAAGGCAGGGAGCCCAGGTGGCACAATAGTTAAGCGCTCGGCTGCTAACTGAACGGTTGGTGGTTCAAACTCGCCGGCTGCTTCACGGGAGAAAAACCTGGCAATCTGCTGCCGTAAATATTAGATCCAAGCAAACCCTATGGGGCAGTTATACTCTGTCACATGGAGTCACTATGAGTTGGAATTGTCTCGACAGCACCCAACAACAACATGTTAAAGGCTGCAAATATTATGACAATAAAGAGAAAAAAAAAATCCCTGGACTCTGAGAGCTGATGGAGCGGGGAAGGCAGACAATTTTAGACAAAAAACAACAATAAGCTGGAATAAGTATGATCATGGGATCCTGCTATGAAGACAAAACCCACAGCTCAGATCTAACCTAGACTACAGGTCAGGGAAGGCTTCCTTCAGGATGTGTGTCTAAGTTGAGAGTATGCATGCCTATGACTTTTATTTGGGAAACCATACTGAATAGAGCATGCAACCAAAACAATTTTTTTCCCAGGCCCAGACTAAGCATTTAAGACTAAAAGAGCTTGTGAAGAAGGGTCTGAGTATATTTCATAAATGCCCCTCAAAAGTTTTTATTAATCATTTGATCATAAATTCTCTGACTCCCAAGGCAATTCTTCTCTTAGATTAAGTTCACAGGGTATCAGTAATACTGTTTAAGAAATAATCAGTCCTTGTCTTTCTATACTTATGATCCTTCACAGCTGCTCAAACAGTATATAAGAGGCATACAGGAGGCTTTCAGCAATGACTTACTGATTAATGATGCATTTTAACTTTTCAAAGTCCTTTTTCATTCTTAATCTCCCTTTATCCCAGTATCTGCAGGATAGAAATTATACTGCACTGCCACCCGACCCTAGAGGTTATAGAAAGTTACCTCTATAACAGATGCCAGGTTTCCAGGACAGAAGTGATTGCAAATATTCTGTCTTGTGGCCAACATAATTATATTCACATTAATCAGACTGTGAGTTATGAGATTTGGTTTGGGTAAGATGGTCATCATACACTACAGAGATAATTGAAGCAGGTTAGCCCCCCTTCAAGAATCTGGGAGAACCTATGCCATGCCAAAGGGAAATCATAAACAGATTTAATATTTTGAACTTTAAAATCATTTCACTTTGAAGCTTCTTTGATATCCAAGTTGTTTACTAATTATTCATTGGACAGCTATGTATACCATAAAAGGGGCTAAGAGAGTAACGGGAATGTTAGTCTGAAAGCTTTACAACTTCTAAGGTAATAATAGTATTTAACTTATTTCACAGATGGAGAAAGATCACAGGAATCACCTCCCTTTTAATGTCAGTCTCTTGATCTATTGTTTCCTGGTTTCATATTATTCAGCACTTGCATTATTATTTAACTTTCTTGCTTCTTTATCTTTTCTCTCCAATTAGATCAAAGGTTCTTTGAGGTAGGGACTGTGTTCTTCCTCCAGAATACCTAATTTTGCAACTACAAGGCATTCAATGAGTATTTATTAAGGGCTATGATTAAGTTCAAGAACCCAGAAATGAAGGAGCTACATTTCTACAAATTGTGGTGACTAAAAACATTTGAAACGGTGATTTTCAAACTTTAACTTGTACAAGAATCATAAGGAACGTTTGTTAAAATACCAATTCCTAAATCCCATTCCCAAACATTCTGATGTCTTAAGTCATTTTCTCCTCTACCGTATCTTTCCTTTTTTTTGCAAAGCAAATTTAGCAAAAATGAGACTGAGTCAGGACGTACCAGAGCCTTGGCGCTACACTGATGTTTCTTGTAAAGAACAACTTGAAATTAAGGGTAAGGTGTCTTGGACCCTCCACATCCTCATCTTCCTTCTTTCAATAATACATATCATGGTGCCTACTAAGTGTCACGTACTGTTCCAGGCCTCTGGAGCTAAACTGGTAAACAAGATACACAAAGACTTTGTTGTAACAGTACTTAGACTCTAGTGGGGAAGAGGGCAGGCCAAAACTAAGTAAACTTTAAGATTATTTCAGATATTGGTTAATGTTATAAAGAAAACAAACTAGGGTGATATGATAGAGACTGACTATTGAGGAGGGGGCTACTTTAAGAGTATGGTCCATAAGAAGCTAACATGTGATCTGAGGACTGAATGACAAAATGAAACCAACCATGCAAAGATCTTGGGGAGGAGCTTTCCAGGGAGAGGGAATGGCAAGTGCAAAGGCCCTGAGGTGGAACAAATGTCTAAGGATCAGCATGCCTAGAACTTGAGAGGGAGCCAGGTCAGACTCACCCACCAAGTATGGTCTGAGCTGTGACATGGAGTTATCCTAGGATTATCCTTGTGGAGCTGAAGAAATGCTCCTGGCTCTCAAAGAATTGAGGAAGGTGAAGTATTTTAATAAATGTTATAAAACACTTTTCCTGTTAAAAGCAACCACATTTTCCAAGACCCCTGACCCATGAAAAATAATTCCTTTCATGAGTCCTATTGCTTTACATTTTGTGATAACAAATTTCATCATCATTAGCAGGTTTTAATTTTGTAATACCTCATCACTTAAAATTAGCTCACTTTGAATTTCTTGGAGATTCAAATGATCTGTTATTTAAATCATTGGATGACTCAAATGTCATAAAGTAGGGTCTAATAAATGGTGCAAACTTTCATTTGAGAATTCACATGCTTCTCTAAAGTAAGAATATTTATCCCAGTTTCAAAATAAGTTATATGACATGTGCCTTTTTTCGGTTTTGAATTATTATTCAGTTCCCACATTGACTTGTCTTACACTCCAACTGAATATCTACCAATTAATAGCAACAGAAATACTACTACTAAGCAGTTTTGTTTTGTCTGGATTACTAGAGGAAAGAACCAAGGACTAGTATGTTATTGGTATGTATAAAATCCATCCCAGGGGGCTACTTCTGAAGTGAGGAGATACCTGCTCAGCTTTGGACCCCAATGATCACTGCTTTTCATAAGCCATCTCAGAAAAGGGCAGCCCAGGTGACAATGGGCCTTCTGTGATAAGGGCTCCTGTCCACTGGAAAAAGGAATCAGCTCACAGTTTCATTTCACTGGGTCCACCAGATGGCAAATGACTTTATCTGCCCAGACCAGATTCAGAGTGGAGACAGAACAGTGTTCCATGTCCCCTTCCACTCTGCTGTAAGACTTGGAGCCTTCCTCTGAGATTGTTTTGTTTGATTTAGTGTGTGTAGCTTTTTTTTTTTTTTTTTAAAGACTGGTTATATTTTATATGTTGCAGCTTCAAATGCAAAAGTTTCCCAAGTCATGAAATTTGACTTTGCTGTGTCTGGCTGATCTGGTTAGAAATCAGGGGCTCCCAAAAAAGGAGAGCAAAAGAGTAAGGGCAGGATACAGATAAAGTAGCTGTTGACACAGATTACAAGATGGAAAGGAGCTGGTGCAACATTTGGGGGAAAAGGTCTGGAGAGACGAGGATTGGGAATGGAGAAAAGAATCTAGCAGAAAAGGAACTACAAATGCCATTCATTTAGTCAGACTGGCATTATAATTTCATTTGATATTCTGTAAGAGGAAGTGGGGAATATGCCCATGGAAAGTGGTATTTTAAGCTTCAACACATACTGCTCATCAATGATTACTGCCTTGACTTGCAGAATATCTTTTAACAAAAGTACGTAGTGATTTAATCTCAACAATAATTCCCTCTGCAGCCATATCATTGCAGACAGGCTGTAATTTATGAAATTCAGGTGCCGGGGATTTAGGACCACCTGTTGGATTTAATCTTGGAGTTACAATGTTAATACCATCATGTAACTGAACATAAACACTATATATTTATCAGTCTTTGAGACCTCCAACCATGGAGATGTGAACATTTTCCTAAATGGTATCTGTAACTCTCTGCAGATTCTCTAAATCAATGGCAGATAAAAAGTCTGTTGGAATTCTGATTCAATATGCAGCAGCATATGGCTTGCTGGTCACCACATTCAGATATCCTATAATTTTTCTAAGGCCTGATGTGAGAGTGAAAAAACAAAAACAAAAACAAAAAAAAAAACAGAGTATCATCTGGCAACACAGTAAGAACAGAAAAGCTTTCATTTCTTACCCTCCTCTGTTTTAATTAGAAAAAAAAATCCCGACTTTTTTTTAACAAATGATTTCTAACCCTGTCTGAGCAAGACAATAGGAAGATTCCAAACAAAACCTAATTAAACACCAACTTTTGGAGAAGACATAAACAGCATTTTACGCAAGCACCTTCAGAATATTATCAGAAGTACAACTCTACCTAATTTCCAGCAGGTGGGCATTAGAGATTCAGTGGTAGAATTCTTGCTGCCTTCCATGCAGGAGACCCGGGTTCGATTTCTAGCCTATGTACCTCAAGCACAACCACCAAGTTGTCAAGTGGAAGCTTGGGTGTTGCTATGATGCTGAACACGTTTCAGCAGAGTTTCCAGACTAAGACAGAATAGGAAGAAAGGCCTGGTGATCTACTTCTGAAAAATCAGTCAGTGAAAACGCTATGGATCACAATGGCCCAATCCCACTGTACATGGGGTTACCATGAGTCAGGGGCCAACTTGCAGGCAGCTAACAACAACAACAAACAGTAGCAGTAAATGGGGCCAGTGATTACATTTTGAGCAGAAGTTTACATTCAGTTAAGTGGGACAATTGGGATAATGCCTAGAGAGAAGACACAATCTTCAAAATTTGCTTTTGTTCCTTTGCTTGGGGTGGGGTACGCTCTGTTGAAATCTTCTTTGGGAATGCAATTTTGTGAGATGTTGGTTTTCTATGAAAGAATTTGTCTGAAATTATCTGGTAATTATCTAAAAAGATCTTCCTGGTCACGTTTATAATTCTCTGCTAAGAATTTCAAATACTTTCACACAATATCATTCATATAGCACTGCACAGTTTATAAAACCCTTTAACTACAGATTATCTGGATTTCTCATGTAGAATCTCAACATTCCTTCCAGGGTGGAAAAGGGCTGTTTGTTCTTCATTTAAATGAAACAAGGCTAGGAAAACATTGAAAAATGGGATCATATATGTTTGTATGAATAAGCATTATTTTGAAAATGAACACAAGGGCATATTTTGCCTTAAGCTATCAATATTCTTAGCTGGTGTCTGTCCAGCACTAGAGTACAGGAAGGAAAGAGTATCAGGAGTATCTTTCCAAAGGTAGATCAAAACTTTCAGCAAATTTACTTTTTGGTATTTCTTTTAACCAAGTCTTCACAAATATTAGATCATTTCCACCAAACAATAGCCAAGAAAATCCAGTGAGTTCAATGAATTCATTATACACCAGCTACACATAAACACCACATCCACACATCCATCCACAGCCAAATCCAAAGTCAAAACTTTCCTAGAACTCAGCCCTTTATTGGTTGCTCGCACATGCAGATAGAAAGTGTGTAATCAATCAACAATTTGGAAAGAAAACTGAAACTGTAATTGTAAAATTGATGGCTCTCTGCTTTTGGATTTTAAGAGT
>NW_004443939.1:25687005-25734307 GCF_000243295.1 Trichechus manatus latirostris | reverse complement strand
AAAAAAAAAAAAAAAAAATCCAAAACAAAAAATCATTTTCTAATGAAATCTCTCCCTCCTTTCTGCTTCTCTGAATTCTTCCCACTGCAAGCTCCACCTTCTCAAAGAAACTTTCCTTGATTTTTCCAGCACAGTGATCTTTCTCGTCTCTGCATCCCTACAGAACTTTACTGTTTATATCTGGCATTTACTATACATTTATATCGACTGGTCTTATCTATCGATAAGATCTATCGACCTATCTATCCATCCATCTATCTACATTTCATGGCAAGTTGTTTTTTCCACAGGCATTCAAAGATCCCCGAAGGCTGGGTCCTACCTTAAATTCTTTTGTACCCTCCAAAATCCTTCACACTATGCATTCCATATGGTGAGTGGCAATATTCTGATTGCCACTTAAAAAACAAAAAACAAAGTTTGGCTTTTTCATGCATGGTAAGAACAATCTTTTCACACATAAGGAGCACCCACTAAATATTACTCTGGTTCACAAACAGAATTTACTAATATAAAAAGTAGAATAGTTGGGAAGTTTCAAGAAATCGTCTAGTTTTATAGAGCAGATACCTAGTGGAATGCGTTGTAATAAAAACATATTAGTAGCTTCAAATAATGGGGGATACATTTAAACTGTATTAAAATATCTTTCCAGAATCAGAAAACTTGATTAGGGTTCTCCCAGAGGCTTCACACACTGTAACCAGAGATTTCTTATTCCAGGGAAAGGAGGCTCAATTTAAAAAAATTCATCTTATTAATTATTAGCCAAGCCATGCAGCAGCTTCCCGGAAGGCACAGGAAAACAGGTTCTCTGTGATTAGTTTCAAGCCAATGGAAGCTGGGTTTGTGCCTCAAGCCTTCCGCGCTCGGCAGAGCACTGCTCCCCAGGGCTAGGGTAATTCAGCCCAGAGCAAACAGCAGGAAGGGTCAGAGGGAAACCTTGGAGTCTGAGCAGCGGCCGCGGGCTGGCTGCTCCTGACTCAGAGGTTCTCTGTCCTAGGAAGCTTCGGCTGGTACCAGCGCCATCCTTCCCTCCTCCCACACAGGCGCAACTTGGCAGCCAAACCCTAAGGCTTCAGGTACCAGCCACCCAACGGCAGCTTCATTCTGGGGATGAAGGGCGGGTTCTAGTTCCAGGGCAGGTTGCTGTTAGGAAATTAGCTTTTAGGGTCCACTCACCTCACCCCTATTTCTTAAAAAAACTTCATTCCTCTCCAAATAGAAATTCATACCAAGCAAGAATTACCCCACCTCACCCCAGCGGGTCCACTCCCCTTCAGCCTGAGAACGGCACCTACTCACGGCCCCTCCCAGCCCCGGGACAGGAGGCAGGCTCAGGTGTGTGGGATCCCCGGGCTGGGTGGCGGGCCAGCGGGCGGGCGAGCCGTCACCTTGTGGTTAGCCACACCGAGGTATCCGTCCAGCGGCCGCGGTCCCGAGGGCGCCCCGGGGTGCGGTGGGGGGCTGCTCTCCGCCGACGGCTGCGCGCTGCCTGTCGCCGCCTGCTGCTGCTGCGGGAGCCGCTCCTTCTGGCCGCCGAGGCTGCTGTACACGAGCAACAAGCTGGTGCACATGGTGGTGAGCGCTAAACACACTGCCAGACCATGGCGCTGCGGGAAGGCGGGAGAGAGCAGAAGAGAAGAGGCTGAGAGCCGACCCGGGAAGAGCGCGCCCGGCGGGGACACCGGCGCTAGGGTCGGACGGGCGGGGGAGGTACGCGAGCGAGGGTGGCCGGAGCCCCAGCCACCGAAGAGCGCAGCGCGGGAGAGGAGGCACGGTCCCCGCGCGTACCGCAGGGGATGCTCCCGGCGCGTCCCTGCTCTTGGCCGCCGCCGCCCAGGTCTCTCCGCAGGGGGCAGGTGGTGCGCGGCGCCCGGCTGCGGGAGGGCGGGCGCGCCCGGAGGGCGAGGGCATAGGTCGGCTCGCACTTTGGGGAGATGGCCTTCTGCCCCAGTTCGGCTGCTGTAATCTTTAGCCATTGCACCCCCTTTCTTCCCTGGATCCCTGGGGCCCTTTCTCGGCGATTCTTGCAAGTTTGAAATCTGACAAGGAAACCAAGAAAGTCTGCAAAGGTAACCCCTGCCCGCCCTTCTTAGTTTTGCCAGGCTGTTCCTCTGGGGTACCCCCCGTCCCCCGAGCAATCCGCTCAGCCCTCCACCATTTCTCCAGCTCTCCGCTGGCCCCATGGACCTTGGCCAGAGCTCCAGGAGCCGAGGCAACCCCAGTTCCCCATCCCGGCTCTGGGATTCCGAGCCAGGCAGAGCCGGGGAGTCGAGAGGGGACGTGGAGCAGGTGGAAAGTTGTCCCTATGTAACAGGCGACCTCGCAGCGCAGGGTTAGCGCCCCTCCCCGGGCTCCCCCCTGCGCCCGGGAACGTTGCGCCCGCTGGTCCCCGCCTCAGCCCAGAGGAGTTACAGCAACTGACTCACCATCAGGGTCTTCATTTTGGGCACCTCTTTCGGGCGGAATACTCAGGCACGCGAGTCCGTGACTACTTTTTCTTGGAGGGATTCCATAGTGGGTGATGGAGAGGGGTGGCTCTGATTGTTGCCCGGCGGCCGGCCGCGGCTGAGCAAGCGCGGGAACGGCGGGACCCAAGAAGCGCGGCTGTTGCAGAGATTAGAGACAGAATTAAAACTGAACCGGACCCTCGTAGTCTCTCAGTGATCTACACAACAGCTGCCTGCCGCCGCCTGCTGGGTCCTAAAGCCCTCCTCATCGCCCTACCGCCCCCAGCCCCCAAATAATAATCTTTTCAGCCGAGTGGAATTTCTGGGGCGAGAGAGTTAACCATGCCATATACCCACCTCTTGGTCTGAGGGCTTATTTATCTTTTACGAAGTCATCAAGTAAAAATGAAGGAGAACCCGACAGGATTCTGAATTTGATAGCCATTTGGAAATCTGCAAACTTAATTTTTGGCTTTGTGATTTTGATAAGCACAATTCAACCGCCCAAATGTCAATAGTCTTATTTATAGCTTTTGCATTTACATTCATAGCATGGAGAAATCTATCACGAAATTATTTTCCTCCCCAAATTGTTTACTATTTCAGTTTTCCAAATGTAAGATTTCTAACATCATCTTTTCCCTTAATTGTACCTTTTAAACCTGGTCATTATCGTGCAATCTTTATATGACAATATTTGGTCTAAATTATTTCATCGATTGTTTGTTTTAAATATTATAATTTATACTTCTGTTGCTCCTTTGAGGTTCCTAGTGTTCATCTCAATGATTTTAAAGTTTTAAAGCCATTCAGTACATTATATCCATATGATTAACTGGACCTGTAGAGTCTTCCTAATTTTAATGAAAAATTTCTGGCTGCTAGAGATAAAACTGTTCACTGCTTATTTCATAAGAATCTTAAGGCCTTTGATACTTTCCTTATGTTGGTCTACTACACGGATGTTACATAATTTCACATTCAGATTTTCGATTAAAAAATATCCTGATTATTGTTTTATGTTGGGAATGCCACATCAATAACCTGTTTTAAGGATACTTTCTCCCCTTCATTGAATTACAAATCGCATTTGTTAAATGTCTAATTTAGCTAAAAACATACTTCTTTTGAAATTGCTTGGTGAAAATAGTTCTCTTAATGTATTCCTTAACATCGAACCTGTAGCAGGGTAGTGTTAAAGATTACATTACAATGGAAATGATCAGCGGGCCAACTGAACCATGAGCACAATAACAGCTTTCTCAAGGCCAAAACAGGCATTACAATCCGTTTTTAATCTTCACTAATCCATTGCTGGACTGATGATAAAACAGGAACTATATTTAACTTATGAGGCATCCTTCCATACTTAGTATTAAGAAAGTTAAAATTATTAGATGCAACTTTAATAATTTTACACGTGCAAAATGTTTGGAGGAAGGTAAGAAATGCACAGGATTTAGCCTTTCAAGGAAAAGCAAAAAATTCGAAACACTGCCCAACATTGCCAGCCTTGGAGCTATTTATTCAATTTGTGCTTGGGCATGAATAGTACCAGTTGTTAGGGCAGAAAAAGCAGCAGCCAGAGGAGAATCTTATCAGGTCTTGGCAATTCTTTATTGTACGGTTGCACTTGACACTCACATTAGTGAAACAAAGGACCAACTTGATGAATCATTGCAAGCAGATTATCTGTGTTTCTCCAGAGCTCCCTTAGAGATGCTACAACGGGCAGCTCCTGCATGTTTCAGGATTGTTCCCTCTCTATCCAGCGAGTTGCCCAGTGACCAATAAAACACTTCTTATATATTTTGCCATGCCAAATAGAGGCATCATATTTATGATTTAAGCTTATGTTGCCACATTGGACATCTGTTACATGGTATAGCTAACCAAATTCATTAAGCGTATGCTTTTTTTTTCCTCCTGGGATAGCAGGTTAGCTAGTTGCTAAATCTACTTATGAAATGGCCGGAGTAAATTTAGAAATGTAATTCTGAGCTTGATTGGAATGATTTCAAGGTCTCTAGCTCTCAGATATTTGACTAGATTGATGCAGTGGTTTTAGGCACTCTGCCCTGAGAGCCAAATGGACAAGGTGGAGTGGGGGGGGGGGCAATACAGAAAACACGTAACAAGTTAAAACCCTCCAGGCTGTTCAATTCAGTGATCATTTAATGATCACCTGCTATCTGGAAAGTTCTATATTAGGGAATGCAGAGAAGAGTAAGACGCGGACCCTGTCCTCTAAGAACTCACAACATAGTATGTGTGGATATGTGAGTGAGTGTGTCTTTGTCTGTGTAATGTTCTGCGACAAGTCCATGAATAATCAATAAAAGACAGAGTACTATAGATTTAATGTATATTTATTAAGCACCTACTATGTTGAGTGCCTACTATGTGCCAGGCATTTGGTATACCTGGATGAGTAGACCACCTGTCTGCCCTCAAGGAGCTTATGGTCTCTTCCCAGATAAACGTGTCATGTAACTTTATGCTAAAAAAGAAATGTTATAAACTAGGAAACAATCAAAAGACTTGATTTACCTTTCAACTTTTGAGTGCTTACTGATTTAAGATCTGAGGGCTACGATATCCCAGGGGTATCTACTTAAGTTTACGTAGAATAGCCAGAAAGAGCGGAAAACGGGCAGCATTCACATATGCTTGACTGACTTGGAGGCAAGCAGGCAAGTCAATGATGCTTGTTTGGTTCATCTAACTTTCCCAGTTCATACAAAGTGAATCGAGAAATCACAATTTGCTTTTCAAAATCCAGGTATCTGAGATACATTTCTCACCATTTAAAATTTTGCCACATTTGTGTCTCTGGTGCCAACACATCCAACCAAATAGATTTCTATTTTTGAAAAAAAAAAAAAAGAAAAGGAAAAGAAATTGAGTGTTCCCTAATGTAGGTTATGTGATAAATGGTGGGGCGAGGAGGGAGGTGGAATTTGAAGCTCAATGGGAGTGCCAACCTGTGCACGAGCCAAAAAGGCACCAAAGAAAGAGGAAGGACAGACTCCATGGGCCCTACCCAGGGTTCCTGAGTGACTTCTCAATTCAGAAAGAGATGAGTTTGTTTAAGGATGAATGAAAAGCAGAAAACAACATAATGCGAACCATATCTGAGATACAACAGCTTTCCACCTTATGATCTTGAAGAAAAAGTTCTGCTAAACACAACAAAAGCAAATAGTTTAATAATGACTGGTAAAAGGTCCTAGAACAAATTTGGTATTTGTCCATTTGCTTTCTGTGGTTTACTTAACTCACTTCATTTCAGAGGTTAGGTCTAATGAGCTGGTGGTTGAGAGCAAGACCCTGGAGTCAGGCTGCCAGAATCTAACTTCTGACTTTGTTAATCAGCTCTCTGATCTCGGTAAGTTACTTAGCTTCTCTGACTTAGTTTTTTCATCTGTAAAATAGCAAAAGCACATACCTCAAAGCATTGTTGGGAATGTTAAATGAAATACTACAAGTGAAGTGCTTAGAGCTGTACTAACAAACTGTTAGCTCTCATTACTAATATTTTATGATTATGATTAATAAACTGAGTTTGAAAGCAAAGGACTAGGGCTTGAGCCTTGTTCCTAACAGCTCTGTGACCTTGAGCTGTTGTTATTAGTTGCCATCAGGTTGATTCTGACTCATGGTGACCCCATTTGTGCAGAGTGAAACTGCACTCCGTAGGGTTTTCAAGGTTGTGGCCTTTCACAAGCAGGTCTCCAGGCCTTACTTCAGAGGCGTCTCTGGGTGGATTTGAATCACCAACCTTTCAGTTAGTAGTCCAGCTCTGACACTTAACTCTCCTGTGACTGAGAGCAAGCCACTGATCTCTCGTCTCAATTTCCTCATTTGTAAATGGAAGATAGTAAAACCTTTATGGCAGAGTGGTTGTATAGCCTAAAATATTAAGTCTTCACCACCATTTTGTTTAGACAAGTGAATCAATCAGAAGATACGTTTTTCATAGGGGACTGCTTGTTTGGTATAAAGAGATGCACATTCCTCCTTCAAATGTTTATTGAGCTTATAATAAAAACAATAGTTAATATGTATTGAGTGCCTGCTGTCGAGCATTCTGCAAATTATAGGCAGTGGCTTATTTAATCCTCAGAGTGACTGTCTGAGGTAGGCAGTGATGTCATCTCCATTTTACCAACAAAGAAATGGGTATGGAGAGATGGGACGTGATTTGCCCAAGGTCATTACCAATGGCTAAAAAGTGACAGAAGCAAGGTTTGACTAGGTCTGTCTGACTGCAGAGCCCACCCTCACAATCTCCACACTCACAGCTTCCTAGATGCTCTGTCCAGCTCTAGGTCGGGACCTCTATTAGATGCTGCGGATGCAAAAGGAATAAGATGCAGTCCTCACTGCAGAAGACAAACTCATAAACAGACCACAATAACCCAATGCATTAAGTGTAAAAGTTGAGTTATAAACAGAAATGTAGAGGGGGCACAGATTAGGGACACCCATCCATACCAGAGTAGTTCAGATGTTATTTCTGGCACAGGGGAAATGCTGAGCCAGTTTTAATGGATCACTAGAAGTAGGCAGGAGAGGGCCAGATTTTCCAGGCAGAGAAGACTGCATGAACAAAGGCATGAGAGCATGAAATGTAACTGCTGGGTAAAGACAAGCAATTCTTGGTGAGATGGGAGTGGTCAGAATCAGGACAGTCAGGTAGAGTTGTACAGGGTGTGCAGTGCACAAGAAAGCCACATCTGAGTGGTCATCACCCATCACAGACATTGCTGATATGCTTTTTTTTTTTTTTTTGTCATTTACTTGAAAATGTCCCTCAGGCATTTTGTTCTAACAATAATAGAATATTACAATTTTCCAGTAGATAGAAGTGTCCTAAGTAACAGAAACCTTTTAAGATTTGCACAAAAGTGCCATTTAGGCTAGTAGCAGCCTGCTCAAAATTGCTTTCTAGGTAGATCTCTCTAGAGGCAGAGAGTAGGATGATTTGTGGAGGGAAAGACTGGGGCAGAGAGAGCAGCTATGAGATTGCTGTGGAAATCCAGGTGAGAGATGAGCTCTTTAGCCAGAGTAGTGGTGGTCAGGCTGTATTCAAGAAATCCATAGGCAGGTACTATAACAGCTAAAGTGGAGCAAATCCAGACTTTGCAGAAGAGGATTTATGAATACAAACTAAACCAAATCAAACCCATTGCCATCGAGTCGATTCTGACTCATAGCGACCCTACAGGACAGAGTAGAACTGCTCCACAGGATTTCCAGGGAACAGCTGGTGGATTCGAAATGCTGATCTTTTGGTTAGCAGCCAAGCTGTTAACCACTGTGCCACCAGCGTTCACAGAATGACAATAAAAAATGTCTTACATGTTGTCTTAGTTTGAGTTCTCTCAGAAGCATACCTTGGGATAAGTATCCCCATGCAAGCAGGTGAAGGAAACGCCATTGCGGGAGAAGGGGAGTGACATAGGGAAGGGAAGGTAGCCAATAAATGGAGAGTTATCATGCAGGTTACCACTGTGGGCAACTGGAGCTGAATCCTGACCTGAAAATTCTGGATGCCAGTGTAGACCTCAGGGACGAGGGAGTTGTGGTATTTATTTGGTTGGGGGCTACTCTGGGTGCAGGGTGGTGGGCAGTCATTCCATGGCATGTGTGGCGGACTGCACAGGTGGCAAAGCAGGCAGGCTCTGGAGGCTGGAAAAAGCCCCCAGGCAGAGACGTGCCGGTGCTGGAGGTTTAAAGTCCCTGGTTTGCACTAAAGTGGCAAAGGCAGGGGATATGGACGGGGCAGCAACAACATCTACTATACATGGAAATTTCTGTTTAACATTTTCAAAGGATTCAAATTCATTATGTCATTTGAACCTCCCAATAACCTTGTGAGGTGGAAAAATGAGTGGTTTGCAGTTAAGGTGGGCTCTGCTTATTAATGATCAGTTCCTGCTGCCTCCCACGGCTGCTCTTCCCCAAAACATCTCTTGTCAGGGTCCCTCCCCTTTTTTTCTCTACTGATTTGTACAGATGTTGGTCTTCTGATCTAGACTGTGAGCAATTGAATTAGGCATTTTGTATTATTCACCTTTACTTCTCCCCAGACCAAAACCAAACCCATTGCAGTCAAGTCAATTCCAATTCATGGGAGCCCCATCTGTAACAGAGTAGAACTGCTCTGTAGGGTTTTCTTGGCTGTAATTTTTATGGAAGGAGATTACCAGTCCTTCTGCAGTGCCTCTGGGTATGTTTGAACCACCAAGCTGTACGTTACTAGTGGAATGCCACCCATTTATGCCACACTTTTATTTCTCTGTGGGAGAAAGATGTGGCAGTCTGCTTCCATAAAGATTACAGCCTTGGAAACCCTGTGGGTCAATTCTACTCTGTCCTGTAGGGTTGCTATGAGTTGGAATTGACTCAATGGCAATGGATTTTTATTTCCCCCATGCCTGGCGAACAGTAGGTGCTTAGTAAATGTGAATGAGTAAATGGATGAATGATTATCATTACCATTTGGACTTTGGTAAAATTGCAGCTGCTACCCATTTGTCAATTTTTTGTACTGTGACCTGGAAGCCCTGGTGGTACAGTGATTAAGGGCTACGGCTGCTAACCAAAAGGTCAGCAGTTCGAATCCACCAGTCATTCCTTGGAAACCCTATAGGGGCAGTTCTACTCTGTCCTGTAGGGTCGCTATGAGTTGGAATTGACTGGACTGCAACGGGTTTGGTTTGGGTTTTGGTGGTGACCTGTGTGTTGCTATGATGCCAGAAGCCATGCCACCAGTATTTCAAATACCATCAGGGTCACCCAGGGCAGACAGGTTTCAGTGGAGCTTCCAGACCAAGATAGACTAGGAAGAAAGGCCTAGAGATCTAATTCCAAAAATTACTCAGTGGAAACCTTAAGGATCACAACAGAATATTGTCCAATATAATACTGGAAGATGAGCCCTCTAGGTAGGAAGGCACTCAAAATACACAGTGGTTTCAACAATGGATTCAAGCATACTACCAATGGTAAAGATGGCACAGGACCAGACAATGTTTTGTTCTGTTGTATATGGGCTCACCATAAGTCAGAGCCAACACAATGGCTAACAACAACAATAAAACAACTTATTCAAGGTTACACAATCCCTTAGTAGAGTCAGGACTTTCTCTCAAGAACCTTGCTACCACACACTGCTCAGTGAATGTGTACATGGCTAATCTTTATTGGGGATTCATAAACCTCATGGACATACTAAAGTTTGGAGAATTTGAGGGTAGGCACGACTGTGAAGAGAGACGTGGAAACATCAATAGAGGAGCTTTTCACATTAGAAATTATTTTTGTTTTATTATTTATAATGTCTCAAAGTAAAACAGGGAAAGACAAATAGAGTCAAAAAGTGTGATCCTAAAAGAAAAAAAAATTGTCCAAATATTAAAGATATAGGACCATCCCTGCAGGATCCAATGTAACAATGGGTAATCTTTCTGAGCTCCTGGTGAAATCAGGAAACCAGGGGCAATGCTGGGGCTACTTGGAGAAAGGAAGGCTTTTTTACGCCTTTAACACTGCCTACAACATAAGGGGTAGCAGGTGCAAGAGGGGAAACCAGTTAAAGACTTTTCAAAATGAATTTAAAAGTGCATTCTTGAATGTCCTTGCAATATTTCTGCTAATGTAAAAGGCATGATTGATCTATATGCATCTTTCTGCCTCTCTTCCCACGCTGATTTATAGCTTTCTCCTATCTTCTTACATTTGTTTGGAAATGCTGCATATGCCAACGTGTCATTTAAAATAGCTGATTTTATTTAAGCAGCCTTGAAATGTTAAACTTTTTAAATGCCAACATTTTTTAAAAGCCAACTTGAACCTTGCCTCCTCATCAAAAGACTTAAATTGGTGATTTTTCAAATTCTTTTCATCTGTGGAACTGACACTTCACGACTATGTAAGGGTTAAGAGTACAGGTTCTGTTGATGAATAGATCTGTGTTTGAAACTCAGCTCTGCCTCATATAGACTGTGACCTTGAGCAAGATGCTAAGTCTCTCTAAGCCCTAGTTGTCTCATCTACCCAAGGCAGATGGTGGTGCTGCCCTCTTCAGAGGGGCCACTTTAAGGATTAAATGAGATAAGGATAAGAGAACTGTTATGAATTGAATTGTGCCCCCCCCCAAAATATGTGTTATAAATCCTAACCTATAAAGAGCTCTTGTGGCGCAGTGGTTAAGTGATACAGCTGCTAACCAAAAGGTTGGCAGTTCAAATCTACCAGCCACTTCTTGGAAACTCTATGGCAGTTCTCCTCTGTCCTCTAGGGTCTCTGTGGGTCAGAATCAACTCACTGGCAATGGATTTGGTTTTTTTTTGTTTTTATGCCCTAGGTCATAATCCCATTTGGGAATGGGTTGTCTTTCTTATGTTAATGAGACAGGATTAGTGTAGAGTGTGTCTTGTGTCAATCTCTTTTGAGCTATAAAAAGAGATTAAAGACAAACTGGCAAGGAGAGAGATGGGGTGAGACGGATGCTAAAACACATGGAGATCTCCAAGGAACCAGCAAGAAGAAGCTGAAGAGACAAGGACCTTCCTTCCAAGCCAACATAGAAAGAAAACCTTCTTCTCCAGCCGGCAGTCTGAATTAGGACTTCCGGCTTCCTAAACTGCGAGAAAATTAATTTCTGTTTCTTAAAGCCACCCACTTGTGGTATTTCTGTTATAGCAGCACCAGATAACTAAGACAAGAATCTAATACTTATATAGCACTTTCTATCTAGTCATAGGAGTCCCTGGGTGGTGCAAATTGTTAACGCTCTCGGATGCTAAACTGAAATGTTGGCAGTTCAAGTCCACCCAGAAGTACTTCAGAAAAAAGGCCTGGTAATGTACTTCTAAAAAATCAGCAATTGAAAACCCTATGGGGCACAGTTCTACTCTGACACAGATTGAGTGGCCATGAGTAGCAGTCAACTCAAGGACAACTTTTTTTTTTTATATAGTCATAATAACCCCCTCAGGTAGGTATTATTATTATCCCCTTTTATAGATGAGGAAACTGAGGCACAGATAGGCAAAGTATCTTGCCCAAGGTCACATACTGATTAAGTGGTAGTGTCAGTATTTGGACTCTAGCATATATGAACTTCCCGAATAAATCCCACCAATTCTTATTGTTAAAATAAAATCTTTTGGGGAAGCTCATTATATGAATTAAAATTGGAGCTGCTCTGGTTAACGTAAAAGTGAGAGGTCCAGAGTGTTTCCTCCTCCAGGAGGCAGCCATGAAGACAACTCCTTGGAAAACAAGCATAGCTTGAAAACCACTCGCCTTCCTAATGCTGGAAGAGAAAAACAAACATAATAAAACATGAAAACCAGCTGATGGATCCCTACAGGTTATATTCTGTGTGTAGTGCCTTAGAGGTCGTATTGGATACTTCAGAAGAAACTACCTCTCTTATCATTCTTCAAATAAACAGCATCATCTCTTAAGATGACAGACGAGACAATATCCATGACAGCAGCTAGGCCTGTTTTTGTGAGGTCCAAACATGGGCATGTCAGTGACACAGCCAGATGAACTTGCATGAAAAGTTATGCTTAAATAAACAACTTAAACTGTTTGAAAAACATGAATTCATGAGCTCATGCATTCGTTCAACAAATATGATCGAGCACATAGTATGTATTAGGCACTGTTCTAGTACTTAGGGATGGCAGTGGTAAACAAAACAGATAAAGCTCTTGCCTGTTTGGAGCTTATATTCTTGTGAGGTAGAGAAGAGGGGCAATAAACAAACATCTGTCAATATGTCTTAGTTTCCTAGTGCTGCTGTAACAAGGGAAACCCTGGTGGCACAGTGGTTAAGAGCTATGGCTGCTAACCGAAGGGCTGGCAGTTTGAATCCACCAGGTGCTCCTTGGAAACCCCATGGGGCAGTTCTACTCTGTCCTGTAGGGTCGCTATGAGTCGGAATCAACTTGACGGCCGTGGGGATTTTTGGCTGTAAGAGAAATACCACAAGTGGATGGGTTTAAAGAACAGAAAATTATTTTCTCACAGTTCTGGAGGATAAAAGTCCAAACCATGGTCCTGGCCATGTTGATTCCTTCCTTGTAGGTAGCCCTGGGTGTTCCTTGGTTCACTGGCGATCTGATCCACACATGGCATCTGCCCCCACTGCCCGTGTGTACGTATCTCTGTGTCTAATCTGTTCTTATAACTCGGAAGTGATTAGATTTTGAGCTCACCCTACATGTGTATGATCTAATTAACAGGACAATGAAAACACTACTTCCATACAGGATTACATCTATAGGTATGTTTTTGTTGTGTGCCATCCAGTTGATTCCGACCTCAAAGGAACCTTATATGACAGAATAGAACTGTTCCATAGGGTTTCCTAGGTTGAAATCTTTATGGGAGCAGACCGCCAGGTCTGTCCTCCTACGGAGCCACTAGTGAGTTTGAACTGTCAACCTTTTGGTTAGCTGCCAAGTGCTTAACCATTGCACCACCAGGGCTCCTTCCATAGGTATGATGTTGTTGTTATGTGTTGCTGAGTCTATTCTAACTCCAACACCTACTTTAAGAGACACAATTTAATCCATAACAGGTGGTCATAGTACTATGGAGAAAAGTGATATAGAGTATGCGGAATAAAGAGTCAGATTTGGGAGGTGGTTAACATTTTATGTAGTGTGAACAGAGAAGACCTCACTCATAGGGTTTTGTGTTTGAATTTCTTCACATTTCTTGGGAAATTTATGTTTTCCTGAATCCTGAGGAAAAACAGTAAGGAATTTAAGAAAATGAGATCAAGTAGGACCGCCATAAAAAAGTAACAAAAACTGGATGGCTTAAAACAACAGAAATTTATTATCTTATAGTTTTGGGGACTAAGAGTCCGAAAATTAGGATTAGGGGGCATTGATTCCTTCTCTGAGGGAGAATCTGTTCTATGCCTCTCTCCTAGCTTCTGGTGATGGCCCGTGATCCTTATCCAATCTTCACATGGCTGTCTTTCCTTTGTATCTGTCTCTGTAACTGTTTTCCTCTTTTATAAGGACACCACTCAGATTGGATTAGGACCCACCCTACTCCACTTTGATCTCATGTTAATAACCCTTTGAAGACGCAATTATTTTCTCCTTTAAATTTTTTGTTGATACTATACGTTTTCACTAATAAAAGGCATGCTGATTAAAGGACCAATTCGGAATTTTTTGTTATGAGTTATGGATTTTGATACTCATTGTCTGGGATCACTATGTCTAATAAGTGTGTATGCATAGCATACTTTATACAAATCCTGTGAGTGATGTTTCAAAAAATGATGCATTTTGAAACAAAATAGGTCCTTAATTGGCACTTCAAAATGTAACTACATACAGTGCTGTTGGTCTTGCTAGGAAATCCAGATGTTTCATTATTCCAATAATAACCAATAACGTTCACTGGCTAGCATTTCCCAGTATCTGAATATTCCCTTTAGGTCACAGTTCTTTCTAAATACTTTAACAGAAGAAATGCAAAGAGAAGTGTGAATATGGTTGTGGGACACTCCCATGAAATTAGAAACTGATCCAAAATCTGAATTAGCAAGTGCGTTACAAGTAGTCCTTGACTTATGATGGGGTTCCATTCCAACGAAGTAAGTCCGTTCAGATGTAAGTTGAATACCTCATTTTTTTTAAGTTTTCATTATTATTGCCTTTAATTATCAGTATCCATATAAATCTAATTTTTATCTTTGGGGGTTGACACAACAGCAATAATATCAGAAAGTTATGCTCTGCAAAATTGTATGTAGTACATATTACTAATGATAAGATGTACCAAAAAGATGGATGGTCTTAAGTGC
The DNA here is from genome assembly GCF_000243295.1 of Trichechus manatus latirostris. Taxonomy (NCBI): domain Eukaryota; kingdom Metazoa; phylum Chordata; class Mammalia; order Sirenia; family Trichechidae; genus Trichechus; species Trichechus manatus. Next base: position 25,720,000 of record NW_004443939.1, on the reverse strand, counting down.
TGTTCATCATAATTCAAATACATGGTAATTTGGAGACTACCTGTATTGATCTCAATGGCAAAATAATTGATGACCAGCAGACACAATGTTTTCATCGTCAAAAATGAAAATGTGAAGTTCCATGTACCCTAACACTCAACTTGAAGATGCTTCTTGATGCTTCTTAGTTTGACCAATATAATGCAAAACTAAATAAATTCTTCTACATTTGAAATATTTGTCATGAAACAAAGATCAAGGCTATCAGACAAGTTCCATGCAGACTTCAAGATCTCAGGCCAAGATGATTAGAAATGGTGCAGGTGTTCAATACACTGGGTCTTCTGATTTTAGGACTGCTCATTTTTATGCCATTGGCTGTTAATCAAAAGGTTGGTGATTCAAACCCACCTAGTGGCTCCGTTGAAGAAAACTCTGGCGATCTTCTTCCATAAAGATTGTTATTATTGTTAGTTGCTGTTGAGTCGATTCTAGCTCATGGTGATTCCATGTTTACAGCCAAGAAAACCCCATGAAGTACTTCTAATCTGTAACACATGGGGTTGCCATAAGTCAGGGCTGACTTGACGGCAGCTAACAACAACAACAATCTTTCTGCTTTCAAACAAGAGGTTGATTTGCTAAATCCTTTCATTCATATTCATATTGCTTACTCATTCATCCAGTAAATATTTACTGGGCTGTGAACCAGTAAAATGCAAGACACTATTCTTTCCCTAGACAGGATGACCAACACATGAACATACACACAAGCACAATGGAAAGGGCTATATGAGTCTTAAGTGGAAACATCACTGAGGCCTAGAGGGAACACGGAAGAGTTGTAGAGGAGGTGGGGCTGTGTGCTGGGCCATAAGGAGGGAAAGGCAAAAGGCTCAGTGAATCGGAGAAGAAGCCTATATTAAAAGTAGTGGGAGATGAGGTTTGGAAGTCTGAATCGGCCAGACAGGGAAGATCCTGAAGATGGCAGGCAATCAGTGAAGTTTACTGATGACTGATGGATGATCTTCCAAAAACCCATTGCCATCGAGTGGATTCCAGCTCATAGCGACCCCTATAGGACAGAGTAGAACTGCCTCATAGGGTTTCCAAGGAGCTGGTAGATTTGAATTGCAGACCTTTTTGTTAGCCACCAAGTTCTTAACCACTGTGCCACCAGGGCTCCATGGATGCCCTTGCCCGAGCCTAAGCCCATTGCCACTGAGTCAACTCCAACTCATAGCGACCCAACAGGACAGAGTAGAGATGCCTCATAGGGTTTCCAAGGAGTGGCTGGTAGATTCGAACTGCCTTAGCAGCCTGAGCTATTAATGACTGCACCACCAGGGCTCCATGGATGCCCTTAGAAAAAGACACCCAATTTTATAACCTTAAATCTTCTCCTTCTCAGTCATTTCTCTTCGCATCTGCAGATGCCCTCACTGCCTGCCTGTTCCCTCCTGTGTGCAGTCTTAAAGACCAGTTCTTTTTCTTTTTTTTTAAATTGTGCTTTAAATTGAGGTGAAAATTTATAGTTCAAGTCAATTTTTCATTAAAATATTATACACATACTGTTTTATGACATTGATTTCAATCCCCACAATGTGACAGCATGCTCCCCCTTTCCACCTCGGGTTCCCTGTGTCCATTGTCCCATTCCCGTCCCTTCTTGCCTTCTCATCCTGCTATTGGACAGGAGCTACCCATTTGGTCTCCTATGTTTGACTGAACTAAGAAACATGTTCCTCACGTGTATTATTTTTTGTTTTATAGGCATGTCTAATCTTTGTAATGAATGATATCATTGCTGATGTCAAACGGAACCTGGCTGAAAGCAGAGCATACCAGAAAGATGTTAGCCTATGTTTTATTGACTATGCAAAGGCATTTGACTGTGTGGATCATAACAAATTATGGATAACATTGTCAAGAATGAGAATTCCAGAAAACTTAATCGTGCTCATGAAGAACCTGTACATGGATCAAGAGGTAGTTGTTCGAACAGAACAAGGGGATACTGCGTGGTTGAAAGTCAGGAAGGGTGCGCATCAGGATTGTATCCTTTCACCATACTTATTCAATCTGTATGCTGAGCAAATAATTCAAGAAGCTGGACTATATGAAGAAGAATGGGGCATTGGAATTGGAGGAAGACTCATTAACAACCTGTGTTATGTAGATGACACAAACTTCCTTGCTGAAAGTGAAGATGATTTGAAGCACTTATTGATGAAGATCAAAGACAACAACCTTCGGTATGGATTATACCTCAACATAAAGAAAACGAAAATCCTCGCAACTGGACCAATAAGCAACATCATGATAAACGGAAAAAAAAATGAAATTGTCTAGGATTTCATTCTACTTAGATCCACAATCAACACCCATGGAAGCAGCGGTCAAGAAATCAAAAGATGCATTACATTGGGTAAATCTGCTGTAAGAGACCTCTTTAAAGTGTTTAAAAGCAAAGATGTCACCTTGAAGACTAAGGTGCGACTTACCCAAGTCATGGTGTTTTCAAGTGCCTCATATGCATGCAAAAGCTGGATGATGAATAAGAAAGATGGAGGAAGAGTTGACACCTTTGAATTGTGCTGAGAAAGAATATTGAATATACCATGGACTGCCAAAAGAAAGAACAGGTCTGTCTTGGAAGAAGTACAGCCAGAATGCTACTTAGAAGCAGGGATAGCGAGATTATGTCTCACACACTTTGGACATGTTATCAGGAGGGACCAGTCCCTGGAGAAGGACATTATACTTGGTAAAGTAGAGGGTTAGTAAAAAAGAGGAAGACCCTCAATGAGATGGACTGACACAGTGACTACAGCAGTGGGCTCCAGCATAACAAGGATTGTGAGGATGGTGCAGGACTGGGCAGTGTTTCGTTCTGTTGTACATAAGGTTTCTATGAGTTGGAACCAACTCAATGACACTTAACAACAACATCACTCTTTGTTTGAAAAGTGGGCTTCGGGAATGGTTTCAGCTCTGGGTTAGCAGAGCGTCCAGGGGCCATAGTTTTGAGGGTTCCTCTGGTCTCTGTCAGACCATTAAGTCTGGTCTTTTTTACGGGAATTTGTATTCTGTTCTATGTTTTTCTTCTGCTCTGTCCAGGACTTTCTGTTGTGTTCCCTGTCAGGGCGATCATTGGTGGTAGCCAGGCACCATCTAGTTCTTCTGGTCTCAGGCTGGTGGAGTCTCTGGTTCATTTGATCCTTTAGTGCTTTGGCTAGTATTTTCCTTGTGTCTTTGATTTTCTTCATTCTCCTTTGCTCTGAGTGGAATGGAACCAATAGATGTATCTTAGATGGCCGCTTGCAAGTTTTTAAGACCCCAGACACTACTTGCCAAGGTGGTACCCAGGCCCCAGTCCCAGCTACTCTGTCCCTCAGAGTGTTTGGATGTGTCTAGCTTTTGCTTTAAAGATCAGTTCTTTCTTATACCATTTCACCCCCAGACACTGATACCTTTTTCCATTTATCCTTATATGTTCTGTAATCTTTCTACCTTCTTTTCCTATGAAAGCATGTATTATTTCATTCTGCCTTTTCAGAACCTTCCTTCCACTCTCTTCTAAGCAGAGTTAACTTCTCATGTGAATTTAATTTACTTTTCAAGTCAGCCAGATGACTGGGATCTCCTTCAACATGATGTCACTAAAGGGACAGGGCTACCACAGTGCCTAATTTATAAGATTGTGATGAGGCTTAACCTCAATAATTTATTTAACACCTGGCACAGGCCCTGGCACATAGCAGACCCTCAGTTACATGTGATTTCCCCTCCTCTTTAAGAAACGGTAGCTGAAATGAAATATGGTGGGACCATTTATAATTTATGCACTTATTATACATCAAGGGCTTAACTATATGGAGGTCATTTCTTCCTTTTGTAAGTTATCATCAAATAAAATTTATGCACCCTCAGATTCATGGGGTTGGGATGAATGGTATAAGACTGAGGCAATAAAGCTTCATTTCGTACCTTTGCTCAGAATTTCTTTCACGCACATTTTTGTACCTAATAATAATATTTTGCAGTTGTATAACTTATTTTTGACTTGGACATTTGCTACTATGGTTGACCTCTTTTCACCTGTACATTAACTAGTTATATGTATCAGCGAGTGGGGTTTTAATTTTTCATACGGAAATTGGGTGCCCGGATTTATATATGTCATAAGCGGAAAGGCCAATTGAAAAGTGATGTGATTTGACGTACAGTGGCTTCTAGGATTAATTAGCTAATTAATTGCTTCACCCAGCAAGCATTTATTGACAGCCTGGTCTGTAACAGGCAGCATGCTAGGTGCTAATAATACAAAGATGAAAGAATTTTTCAGGAAGTTCAGAGACTATCAGCAGGGAAGTCACATAAAGGATGGCAGTGTGGTGTGAAAGTGCAACAATAGCATTACGTTCCTGGTATGGTGTTAGTAAAAAAGCAGGAGCAAGCAACTTGCCCTGTGGGGCCTGGGCAGCCAGGGAGACAGGTCTAAACCAGGAGGAGAAGAGCCTTCTGGGCAGAGGCTGCAGTGTGTGTGAATGTCCAGGGACGTGGAAGAACATGTTTATATTTCAACATGACTGGAGACTGGAGTGAGGGTGCAACATCAGCAATAAGGCTGGAGGAGTAGGCAGGGGTTGGTTCATAAAGTTTGCCTAGCTAAGGAATTTGTACATAATTTTAGACAGTTGACAGTCCTAACTCACCCAGCAGCACCGTGGAAGAAAGGCCTGGAGATTTGCTTTCATAAAGATTACAGACAAGAGAACCCTATGAAGCAGTTCTACTCTGTAACACACAGGGTCACGGTGAGTCAAAATTGACTAAATGGCACTGGGTTTGGTTTTGATTTTTTAAAAATAGTGAAGAGTAACTGAAGGGTTTTACACATGAAAGTAATAATGATTTCAGTTTGGTGAAAATATATGCTAGTAAATCTATGCTCCTTAAAAATTAATGAGGTTTCACTTTTCATCTTTGTAAGGTAAACAACATGATATGTTTAGCACTTTCAATGGTTACTTAAAGAAAGTTTACTCTTTCTTTACTAGGGATTATAAATTTTAGGTTTTCTCCTTCCAGTATCCTCCAAGCAGGTAGGTAGTATAGCAGAGAGTACAGAGTAATAAGACAGTAATTAGAAGAGCAGTATCCTGGTTATTCCATTGGTTGAGTCACCTAACTTCTGCACAGAGTAGCTAAGTTGTTAAGATCATCCACTGGCACCAGAAAGTGGGTGCAAATCCTGGCTCTGCCACTTACTGTGTGACCTCAGGCAAATTATTTAACTTCTTTGTCTCGGTTTCCTCATCTGTAAAATGGAAATAATAAGAATACTTATCTCATAGGGTTGATAAGAGGATTACCATTTGTTTCCCCCACCCATCATGCCTCTGCCAGCACCAACTATGGACATACCAGTGTGTTATGCAGCGTTATGGTGGTCTATACAACGTTGGACCAGAGAATGCACAGCATTGGAGAATAAAGAGCAATAGGATGAAACTTATGGAAATCACTAGTATTATCAATACTTCATCACCCAAGAGCAGCTACTTTCCTGCAGTAGACAAACGGGCTAGTGAAGACTATGATTCTTGGCTGGAGACAATACTCTGTAAAGTTGGTGTGTTATCCTGTAGGTTACAGCATACGTTATAAATCGGAGACCAACATATGGTCTGTTTTCCTCCTCCTACTTTCCAGGGCCAAGATACAGAAATCTGGAAATCAGCAGACAGAGGGGAATGGTGCCTTGCATGATTCCGTCTAATGAACTCCTAGCAACATTTGTTCTTCCTGTCCTTGTGATTCTGGGTTCTTTATCTACCAGGAGACACAATAATTGTACCCTTGAACTGGAAGCTGCCAGCGCTCCCTTGCCCTTTCAGGTTCCTATGCCACTGGGCAACTACCCAAAAAAGAAGTTATTTTCATCTGGGCTGATTGACCCTGAGTATCAAGGCAAAGTAGAGTTGCTGCTACACAATGAGAGCAGGAAGGAGTAAGGTTGGAAACAGTAGATGTCCTAGGGTATTGTACAGTCTATAAACAAAATCCAATAAAATATTCCAGGAGTATTTTTTATTTTCCCTGCCTCACTCCTGGAATTAGCTACTTCTCTAAGGAGCCCTGACTCTTTTTAATGTAGGGTGGGATTTAGAAACCAAGGTTTTGGTACATGGTGTGCTTATTTATACTGGGTTGTCATTGCTTCCAGGCCCTCTTTGTGGAATAGTACCACTGTCTCCAACAGAAAGGGAAGAAAAGGGAAGGAGAGAGGGAAAATAAACTTCTTCTGCTTCTCCATTCTTCTTCTTTAAATTAAGAAGTGAAATATAGACAGGCTTTTTGGAGCGTAGCAGAATAGATATTTTGAAAGTCTCCCCCACTGAAAAAAATCTGTATGATAGATAAATCCTATGACCCAGCGATTCCACTCTTAGGTATACATTCAACAGAAATAAGAGCATATATGCACCACAAACATATATTGGAATGTTCATGGCAGCTCTATTTTTAACAGCCCCTACTTGGAAACTACCCACATGGAAGTCAACAACAGCATTATGATAAATTATGGTATAGTCATGCAATGGAAAACTATGTAGCCATGAGAATAAACAAACTACAAATACACACAACAAAATGCATGAATCTCACAAATACAATATTGTGTGAAAGAAGTCAGAGAAAAAAGAATATATACTTATGATTGCATTTAGATCAAGTTCCAAAAAAAGATTATGTTAATTTTTGCTGCAGAAGTCAGGGTAATAACTACCCTTGGTGAGGTTAGTGACTGAAAGACAGCTCGAGAAGGCTTTGGGGTAGCTGGTAATGTTCTGTTTTTTATCTGGGTGCTGGTTACACAGGTGTGGCTCGTGTGTGAAACTCATCATGCTATACGTTTAGGTATTTAAGTGCACTCTTCTGTTTGTACACGATAGTTTAATAAAAAGTTTAAATATAAAAATGCTAACATAAGAAACAGTGAGTAGTGCATCAACATTTATTAATTCAACAAATAGATTTATGTACCTGTTCTTGTAGTAACTGGGGGTATAGCAACAAATAGGAAAAGCGTTGCCCTTAGACAGCTTATATTTGCTAAAGGAGAAAGAAAATAAATAAATGCATTATAAAATTTTAGGAAGTGATAAATGCAATGAAAAAAAAATTCAAGAAGGTAATGGAATAGATAGCGTAGACTGGGGGTTCCCTGGGAAGAACTCCCTGAGAAGATGGAATAAGATGAGAGCAAACCAGATGAGGGGCCCTGGTGGCGCAGTGGTTAAGAGCTACGCCGTGCTATGGCTACTAACCAAAAGGTAAGCAGTTCAAATCCACCTGCTGCTCCTTGGAAACCCTATGGAGCTGTTCTACTCTGTCTTACAGGGTCACTATGAGTTGGAATCGACTCCAGGGCAAACAGGTTCGGCTTTTGTTTTTTAAGGTTAAGAACCGGGAGGATGCCAAGGACCTGAAATAGGAAGAAACTTAAAGTTCTGGGGGCGGGGAGAAGTGTGGGGTGGGGGGGGGTGAGGGGATGTTCAAGGCTCCCCCTTGAAAATAAAGATTAGCAATATCTATTTTTTTCTCATGAAATAAAATGTTTAGCTAGTGACATATATAAGGTTTCCCTGACAAATATCTGTGATAGTATTTCTTGTGCTTCTCCACAAAACTGAGAGGAGAGGTTTGCAAAGTCAACGACCGGTGGATTCTTACATTTGAATGGCGTTTGTCCTGTGCTTTGTAGTGGGAAAGACATTGTGAACCATTGTCCTTGACCCTGAACAGCCACTGAAGGGCATTAAGTAGGGGAGTAACAAGACTTGGGTTTTAAAAGGATTATTCTGGCAACAGTGTGGAGGACCCAGAGGAAAGAGAAATATAGCTGGAGAACACAAGAGATAAGGACAATTGAGGAGGGAGAGCCATTTTAGAAATGACAGCAGGGAGCAAAAACAGTCAACAACCTAAAGTAGTATAAGTAAAAGTATACTGGGAAAGTGGTTTATTTCAGATACTAGTGGCATGTGTGGTGCCTGTGGAAGGATTCAGCTGTTAGAGGTGTCTTTCCCTCAGGCTATGAGCTGCTAATGAGAGATAGTGCTGATGACACTAGGCTCCCAACTTAGTTTTCATTTAGTTCAGTGTGTTTTCACTTCACACACATCAATCCTGATGAAGAGCTTGTGGGGTGGAGGTTTTGTGTGTGTGTGTGTGTGTGTGTGTGTGTGTGTTAACTTGAATTTGAATCACTCTTGGAATCCAAACCGATTTAAGAACTGATTTCCAAAGTCTTACAAATATCGAATAAAATGCTGGTAGCGTTGGCACCTTTTTAACTGCTTCCTCTGCATCAAGCCAGAAAATATGTTGCTGAATTATTTAAATAATTTACTGAGAAAGAAAAAAGACTAATCTTAACTGGACATTGTTTCTCTTCTTTATCCTAAAGCCACCTGTGTCCAGGGAAGGAAGATTTTCTCCCCTCTTTTCTGTTCTTATAGCAACTTCCCCCAACCAGGATCACGCAGAGTGGAAAGGAGGATTAACTCCACCCTCCGACCTCTACCACCAATACCACTATCATCTTCACCACCACCTCCACCACCAGTGGCTTTTCATCTATTGTCACTGCTGTGAGAGAAGCGTCTGCTATTATTCAATGTGGTTGATATCGATCTCTCACCACTGCGTAAGTCTATCTCCCACCTGGGCGTCTCCTTAACAGTGACATTTCATAACAGAAGGGGGCAAACAAACTCGATGAGATCTGCTCCTTTGGGAATTATGAAGGCTAAAGGAACAAGAAGTTACTCAAGGTTAAGATAGATGCCAAACAAGGCTGAACGATTGTTCTGACCTTCAAGAGAAGTCTACTATACAACTCAATCTTGGAAGCAGGGATACTCAGACTCTATGGTCGTGTGTTAGTTAGGTACAAGCTAAACTGCTGTAACAAAGAGACCCCAAAACACAGTAGCTCAAATATGATAGAAGTTTATCTTTTATGTAACAGTCCAGAGATAGATGGGAAGATGGACCAGGGTGAGTAGGTGATTCTACTCCAAAGATCAAGTTCCTTTTTAGCCTGTCATTTACGGCCTTTTAAAATTTAATCTCGTACTGTTTGGGACCTAGAAGCAGTCAGCTCTCCAACCTTGTAAGGTCCCATAGTTCTGGATTTTCTATTCACTTTTATTTCTGCTTGAAAATTCCCCAAGTCTTTTTGGAGCTCATATTTGTCTTGTAGTATTGCTAAACATAGCCAATAACAACAAATATTTATTATTAAATTTGTTTTCCAATCTCTTCCTCTAAAGATTCCTGAGTAGTAGACACATAGTGTGCCTCCCATGTTACTATAGGAGATGATTTTACCGAATACATTATATGGATCTTAATTGTTCCAACCTCAGATTGCAATTTTCTCAGCACCTCACTGCTAGGCCAATGCTACATATTTTAGTTTTTTTGTTTGTTATTTGATGACTCCTCCTCACTTCTGGTATCAATATTTGTGTTAGTCAGGTAAGATCCTGTGGAAAATGGTATAATTGTTCCAATTATTTTCTGTCCCTCCCTGTGAAAGGATTATAGTTCCCTGTCCATTGACAACAGGTTTGGCCATGTGACTTGCTTTAGCTGATGAACTGGAGACAGCAGTGTTGTGTGGCACTTCTGAACAGAAGGTTTAAGAGCCATCATGTGGATCCCAGAATGAAGAAGACATGAAGTCACAGTCAACCCACAGGCACATGTAACGTGAGTGAGAAATAAACCACGGGTGGTGTTGTTAGGTGCCGTTGAGTCAGTTCTGACTCATAGCGACCCACAGAATGAAACACTGCCCAGTCCTGCGCCATGCTCACAATCATTATTATGCTTGATCCTATTGTTGCAGCCACTACGTCAATCCATCTTGTTGTGGGCCTTCCTCTTTTTCGCTGACACTGTACTTTACCAAGCATGAAATCCTTCTCCAGGGACTGATCCCTCCTGACATGTCCAAAGTATGTAAGACATTGTCTCCCCATCCTTGCTTCTAAGGAGCATTCTGGTTGTTCTTCTTCCAAGACTGGTGTTGTTAACAGCCAAAAAAAAGTCTGTGCCTGTTGATACTACTTAGGTACAACTCAACACTTCATAAAATTAGTTTTCTTGGTTTGAAGGTTTAGGATCATGACTTTGTGAGCCTATCCAGTCAATTGGCCTAACATTATTTTTAGAGTTTCTGTTCTGCCTAGAGTCTTAAAAGTTTTACAAGATACAGTTGCTCTGTACTCACCTGGAATAGCAGAGAAAGAAAGAGATCCAATAATTAGAGAAGGAAATGGACTGCAGGTTTAATTGCCTCTATAAAATACTACTTCCATTACTATGAGACCAGAAGAAATGGATGGTTCCTGGCTGCCATTACTGAAAATTTTGATCAAGTACCCAATAGCTAGATCCTGAACAAAAGGAGAAAAATTGTGGAACAAAACTTCAAACTTATATGCAAACCAAACTTACCAGATCCATTGAGAAGGAGGGAACCACCAAATCTAATGCCCGGAAATAATCTTTAAACCTTGAACAGAAACTATCCCATGAATCCATCGTTAAACTAAGCAATAGTTTAGTCCAATTAATAAAGAATGTTTGCCTCCAGCATAGAGCCCTTACAAAGAATTATCTATGTGAGTGTAAACTGACAACGTAGATGAACACAAGATGAAAACTTTAAGGGACAGAGAGCCTATATTAATGGTGATAAAACAGTATGGGTAGAGATAGTGAGAATGGTGACACAATGTGAAGTATGTGACCAATGTTACTGAATCGTTCATGTAGAAATTGTGAATGAATGTATGTTTGGTTGTATATATTGCCACCAAAAATAAATAAAATATTTTAAAAAAGAAATGAAACACTGGTGTTTTAAACCACTTATATTTTGTGGTTGTTCACTTTCATAGCATGACTTAGTTTTATACTAAGTGATACAGCTAGACTATACTGCAGTAACAAACTCCAAAATCTCAGTGGCTTAACATAAAAGAGTTTAATGCACTCACTTAAAGTTAGGGGTAGAAGGGTGTCCATTCTCCTTAGGATCTTGGCTCTTTTTAGGCATTGCTAAGTCAATGTCATGAGCAGTGATGGCTTTGAACTCACTTGACTAACTTTTCTTTGTACCACGTATAACCACATATGACTAAATTCACCGGGATGGAGCCTTGTGAAGGTCTGAATTATCCTTATTATTTCACATTCTCTTGTACCTCAAATCCTCTTAGCCTGATTACATAATTTGACTCTTGCCATTTTGAGATTTGTTTTGGTTTTGGGTGTACCATGTTTTTAATTATTAAATAAGGATTAATTTGGTTGCCCCAAAATGAATTCCACTCTACTTTTCAAATTCATTACTCTTTGGAACTTATTCCAGAAATTGCAAAGCAGTATTGGTTTCACGCTGTAGAGAGCTATTTGAACTTCTACAGTCTCAGTGTAATGGGAGTTTTAGACCCAGTACTCTACCTCCTTGCTCTCAGTCTCAAACCTTAAAGAACATTTTTAAATGTACCACAGTGACCGACTTATTTCTCTCTTCTCTAAAGTTGGTGATTAAAATTAGCAGAGCGCTGAAGCACTAAAAGCCTTTGAACAGAGTTTAACAGCTCAGTCTATCTTTGATTATGATATGTTCATTTAGGTGTTCTAACCCTTTTAAAAACTCTTCATTAAATTTCCAAGCCTTTTGTCTAACACAACTGACCGATTACATTCCCAACTTCCAGCCCTAAAGTCTAAAATTATTTCTGACAGCCTCATCAACTAATTGGACTTTGATTGGTGTCAGCTGTTGCCAACAGTGATAAAACTGTTTTCAGTAAGCCTTGACATTCTAGAGGTGACTTTAGGTCAGTTTCTCACACTTATAAACAAGAACATTTTAGAATCAAGAGGAGGAGTTGATGCTATGGATAATCTTTCATTTAACAAACCTAAATTAAGAATGGATTATGTTCCAGCCACTGTTGGATTGGAGTAAAAACTCCCTCCTGCCTCCAAATCCCCATTAAAAAGAGCAAACTAATAAAATTGGAAAAGATAGTGAGTCCAGACTGAGGAGAATGATCCCCAGCTTTGAAATTGCTGCTTATGGAGGAAGAGCCCTCAAACATGTAAAGGAGAGAAGACACAGTGGAAGTCCACACACAATGCCCACTAACTTGAGCAGCAGGGGCTGGAGGTGGGGACACATGATGTTACAGGTGTGTGCATGTGTGGGATCTTCATCTACTTACACCTTTGAGATGGGCAGCTGGTATTGGAATTCCCAGCCTGAAGGCAAATCTAGAAAGAGCAGGTCCTGACATAATGCTTCTATGCACCAGGCAGTCTTCTGAGTACTTCACATACAATACCTAAACCAAACCTCACAATTACACCATGAGGTAAGTGCTATTACTATCTCCATTTACAGAAGAGGAAACTGACTCCATCACAGATTAACTAAAGGTTTTATTTGGCACAGATGTTAAACTGTGCAGATTCCTGGTAAAGACATTTGTGCCCTTTAGAGAAGGGAAGTGTCTTAGTTACCTAGTGCTACAGTAACAAAAACAAAAACAAAAAAGCAATAAAAATAAATTACCATAAGTAGGTGGCTTTAACGAACAAAAATTCACTGTCTCACAGATTTGGAGGCTAGAATTCCAAATCAGTTCATTGGCTATAGGGGAGGGACCTTCTTTTTTGGTAGCCCCGGACGTTTCTTGGGGTTCTTTGGCTTGTACAGGGATCTTCACATGGGATGTCTTACCCCTGTATGTGTCTCTGTGCCTATTCTGCTCTTTTTATAAATCACCACTAAGAAGGGATTAGGTTTTGGACCCTCCCTGCTCTGGTGTGACTGTTAACATAACAAAAGAAAACCCCTATTTCCAAACAGGGTCCCATTCACCAGTATGGGGTTAGAATTTCCGCATATATTTGCAGGGGACACAATTCAATCCCTAACAGGAAGCAAGAGCCCTAGTTAACTTTCTGGCTGCCGTAACACACATGGAAACGGACCTCTAGCACGGAGATGAAGCCCTGGCAGTGACTGCCCTGTGAATGCTGCTTCCTTCCCGTTTTCCAAGGGCAGCCAGACTGCTCATCTTGCAAAGTAAAACTGCAGGAAATCTAAATCCTCTTCTTTTCTGTTTGTCTTGAGCCTGAAATATTTGATCAGGGATCCGTATTTCCTGAGGCAGAATCTGCCTGAACTCCAGATGCTGGGTAAACATAGCCGTCCCTCTGCAGAATGGACAATCAGAGAAATGTGACTGGACACATGAAAAGAAACAGCAGCCCAAAAGACGGCAGGCACTTCAAAGAACAAGGGCAAATGTTGCCCTTCAAAAATGAGTCAAGAGAGGGAGAAAGAAAAATCTCAGATTACCTCAAATTTCTATTTTCAACAAGGGCATGTTGCGTTTATGATACAGAAGCAGGAAATCCTGAAAACAGGGCAGTCTGAGAATAAAAATTACTTCTTGGAGATGAAGAACATGATCTGTAAATTAATTCATACACTGGGGGAAGTGGACAGTCATTTGAACACAGGAGAAAAGTGATTTAATGTACGAAAGCAAGCTTGAGAAATTGCCCCAAGACTGTAAGGGAAAGGAAAAAGAAATGGAAATGATGAGAGAAAAGATGAGACATGATCTAGGTGATATGATATGGCATAGTGGTTAAGAGTTTGGCTGCTAACTAAAAGGTTGGCAGTTTGAATTCACCAGCTGCTCCTTAGAAACCTTTTGGGGGCAGTTCTACTCTGTCCTATAGGGTTGGTATGAATCGGAATGGACTTGACAGCAATGGTTTTTTTTTTTTCTTTTTAAGGAGAGGGCATAATAGGTGGAGCAGAAGTAACAAATAGTGAAACAAAAATATTTTTAAGTGGAGGAAAGACTTAAGTCTTAGAGTTGAAATTATTCATTGAGTAACAGGCAAAAATAATTAATATGACTAGATACATCAGGGTCATTTTTTAAATTTATTTAAATGCTTTTTCAAGTCTTCAAGTATGTAGATTCAAGGAAAGAAAACAGGTTTATTATAATGGGAAATAATCTGGTTGACATCAGCATACTTCTGAAAATTTACACTGGCAAAAAACAATCGTACATTGTCTACATAATATTGAGAGGCAAAGTATTGTGCTCCCAGAGTTTTATACCTAGCCTTACTAGTCCTTCTGAGGGAGGGTGAGGAAAAACAGTTTTTTTTAAAAAATTGTACTTTAGATGAAGGTTTACAGAACAAATATTTTCTCATTAAGCAGTTAGTACACATATTGTTTTATGACATTGGCTAACAACCTCACAACATGTCAACACTCTCCCTTCTCAACCTTGGGTTCCCTATTACCAGCTTTCCTGTCCCCTCCTGCCTTCTAGTCCTTGTCCCTGGGCTGTTGTGCTCCATTAGTCTCATTTTCTGATATGGGGCTGTCTAATCTTTGGCTGAAGGGTGAATCTTGGGAGTGACTTTGTTACTGAGCTAAGGGCGTCAGGAGGCCATACTCTCGGGGTTTCTCCAGTCTCTGTCAGGCCAGTAAGTCTGGTCTTTTTCTGTGAGTTAGAATTTTGTTCTACATTTTTCTCCAGCTCTGTCCCAGACGCTCTGTTGTGATCCCTGTCAGAGCAGTCAGTGGTGGTAGCCAGGCACCATCTAGTTGTACTGGACTCAGTCTGGTGGAGGTTGTGGTAGTTGTGGTCCATTAGCCCTTTGGACTAATCTTTTCCTTGTGTCCTGTTCTCTTCATTCTCCCTTGCTCCTGAAGGGGTGAGACCAGTGGAGTAGCTTAGATGGCCGCTCACAGGCTTTTAAGATCCCAGATGCTACTCACCAAGCTAGAATGTAGAACATTGTCTTTATAAACTATGTTATGCCAGTTGAGCTAGGTGTTCCTCAAGACCATGATCCCCACAGCCCTCCGCCCAGCAATTTTGTCTCTCAGAGAGTTTGAATGTGTTTATGAAGCTTCCATAACCTTGCCTTGTACAAGTTGTGCTGGTAAGAAAAATAATTTTTGATGAGCAAGCCACCGGAAAGCATACTGTTGGTATAGCCTTCCTGAAAAAACTTGAATAAGTCCTCCAGTGAACCAAGAAATTGATCATAAAAAGAATTTAGAAATCAGGAAGATTTATAAAAGAAAAAGTTGTGAAAGATGGAATCAGCAAAATAGCATTAAATTTAGATTATTATTGCTAATATAGTTATGAAAATTACTGCAAATGTCAAAAATAAAAAGACAGTGAAGATATATAAGGTCAAAATGTGTTTAAAGTTTGAGATCTAGAATCCTAGGCTGTTTCAAAAAAACCTGAGTGGTAAAGGAGGGGTGGGTGAGATTTTACATTTCTCAGAAAGGAGTACTAGACTGTTTCAGACTTGACATTGATAGAAATACATATCTTCATATTTTTTTTTTAAATTGTGATTTAGGAAAGTTTAGAGAGCAAGTTAGTTTCTCATTTAAAAATTTGTTCACAAATTGTTTCATGGCATTGGTTGTAATCCCGTATCGTGCCAGCACTTTCCCCCTTTCCCTTTCAACCCCGGGTTCACTGTGTCCATTTCGTCCAGAATTTCTGTCTCCTCCCACCTTCTCATCTTTGTTCCTGGGCAGGTGTTGTCCATTTGATCTCATATACTTGATTGATCTATGAAGCACATTCCTCACATGTGTTATTGTTTATCTTATAGCCCTGCCTAGTCTTCAGCTGAAAGGTGAACTTTGGGACCGGCTTCAAGTCTGAGTTAGAATAGTGTCCTGTGACCATAGTCTTGGGAGTTCCTCCAGTCTCTGTTAGACCAGTAAGTGTGGTCTTTTTTGTGAATTTGATCATGTGTTCTACATTTTTCTCCCTCTCTGTCTTGGACCCTCTATTGTAATCCCAGTCAGAGTGGTTGGTAGTGGTAGCTGTGCACCTTCTAGCTCTTCTGGTCTCGGGGTTGTGTAGGCAGGGGTTCATGTGGTCCGTTAGTCCTTTGGACTAATTGATCCCTTGAATCTTTAGTATTTTTCCCTTTCCTTTGCACCAGAGTAGAAGAGACCGACAGTTGTATCTTAGATGGCTGCTCGAAAGCTTTTAAGACCCCATATGCTACTCACCAAAGTAGGATGTAGAACATTGTATTTAAGAACTATGTTGTGTCAATTGATATAGATGTCTCCCGAGTCTATGGTCCTTTGCCTTTGAACTTGGGAACTTCATCCTGTGAGGTGTTTAGTTATGTCAAAGAGGTTTCCCTGCATATATGTTTTTTAAAAGGTTTAAAGATAAACACCAATATAGTAGGTTAAACCCTTTTTGTTTTTAGCAGTTGATATCCTTCCTCCTCACCACACATAAGCCTACACACCTGACTATAAAAGACCTAACAGTGAAGAATGCTCTTGTTGAGGCAAGACAGCAAACCTAGATCTCTAAGCACTGGGGTTCACCTTCCCCCACATGAGGGCCCCAAAGCCCTGTAACAAAACCCTGAAGTTAATAGAACAAAATTTAAAAACCATTGAACTAATAGTGAAAAAGGAAGACAGAAGAATTGATGCGTTCAAAATGTGGCATTGATGAAGTATATTGACTATACCCTGGACTGTCAAAAGAACGAACAAATTGGTCTTAGAAGAAATACAGTCAGAATGCTCCTTAGAAGAGAAGATGGCAAGACTTCAACTCACTTGCTTTGTAAGCATCATCAAGGGAGACCAATCGCTAGAAAAGGACATCATGTTTGGTAAAGTAGAGTGTCAGTGAAAACAAGGGAAACCCTCAGTGAGATAGATTGACACAAAGCTACAACAACGGGCTCAAACATAGCAATAATCATGAAGATGGTGCTGGACCAGGCAGTGTTTCATTATGTTATATATAAGGTCACCATGAGTTGGAGCTGACTCGATGGCAACTAACAACAATAATAAAGTAGAAAACAATGAATAAAAATTTCATTTCATTAGACCAGAACTTTGGCCAACAGGTGTCATATGAGTTATTGGTTTCAGACCTTGGGGTGTTTGGGTAGGTCTGGGGCTGCCAGAATCCCATAGCCTTTGACTAGGAGCTGCCGCATCCAGAACTTGAAGGTTAAGTGGTTTGATAGCGTGCTCTTGGGACTCACAGGCCGGCAATGTGTCTTCCCTCATTTACACTTTGCTGCACCACAGTATACTGAGCGTGGACAAGGAGGTGCTTTTATGACCTGGACATCTCCTTCAGCATCCATCATTAACAAAGAGCCCATGATGTTGCCAGAGGAGTATGGCATTAGCTCCAGGGCGGTCTGGGTGTGTACAACTACCTGTAATACCCCTGACTCTCTGTATTCACATGTTTTCAAAACTTCTGTTCATTTGTGGCAGAGTGCCTTCTTAACAGCGGTCAAGAAATCAAACAATGTATTGCATTGAGGAAATCTGCTGCAAAAGACCTCTTTAAAGTGTTAAAAAGAAAAAATGTCACCATGAGGACTAAGGTGCTCCTGACCGAAGCCGTAAATCTCCTCATATACATGCGAAAGCTGGACAATGAATAAGGAAAACCAAAGAGTTGATGCCTTTGAATTATGGTGTTGGTGAAGAATATTGAATGTACCATGGACTGCCAGAAGAATGAACAAATCTGGCTTGGAAGAAGTACAGCCAGAATGCTCCTTAGAAATCAGGATGGAGAGACTTCCTCTCATATACTTTGGTCATGTTATCAGGAAGGACCGTTCCCTGGAGAAGGACATCATGCTTAGTACAGGATCAGAGAAAAAGAGGAAGACTTTCAATGAGATGGATTGACACAGTGACTGCAGCAATGGGTTCAAACACAACAACAACTGTGAGGATGGTGCAGGACCAGGCAGTGTTTTGTCCTGTTGTACACGGCGTTGCTGTGAGTCGGAAACAACTCTGCAGCACCTAACAACAACAAAGCCTTTTCAGTGGCATCTTAGCTAGCTTCAGAATGGCTGCTCCAAAAATATATGTACATTCTGAAAATTAGAACATTACCATTATCTTGAAATACTTAATAAGAAAAAAAATCACTTAGATTCAAAATTCATATTATCACCAGAAATTTCAATATTATACTAATAGATAAAAGAAAGAGTATCTGTCAATATAATTTAAATGTGGACATTTTTGAATAATTATAAAAATGTTAATTTTTTTTTACATACTTGTGCAAACAAAGTTTCTCACTGATGGAACCCATAAAGAGTTTGAAAATATCATCATGAAAAACTCTTTATCAGAAATTTTGGGTAGTTAATTTAAGCATAAAAAAACCTGATATAAATAAAAAGTTAAGAATTGTGGAAACAAGCTCAAGGTTTTCATTAGACATCTTGAAAATATTTTATTTGGACGTTTATGCAAATTAAATATTCAATACGTTCCTCAATTTTACTTTTCTTACCATAATTTAATAGTATACAGAAAATATAATGTTTTTTACCAAACCCTATATCCTGTTGCCGTCAAGTCAATTCTGATTCATAGTGACCCCATAGGACGAAGTAGAACTGCCCCATAGGGCTTCCAAGTAATGGCTGGTGGATTTGAACTGCTGACCTTTTGGTTAGCAACCCAGCTCTTAACCACTGAGCCACCAGGGCTAAGCCCTGTATAGATGCCCTCATATTCCCTTAGTTTATAGAGTGTGCAACACAAATATTATTTTCTATGTGTATGTGCCATAATGTAAAAGAGGTTGGGGAATACTGCATTAGGGAAACACATATGCAGAGAAAGTTTCATCAATAACAGAAGTAAAAGAGAAATAAAGGAAGTCAATTTGAATATTACCCATCATGTATTAACTGAGGACGGAAAAGTCATAAAACAATATGTATGATTAATTTTAACTTTTGCAAAGCTATGATAATAAAGCTACCACTTGTGGACACCCAGTTCACAGTGATTCTTCTTTTCTGATTACCACCCTTCTTCAACCCAAATACGTGATTACAATGTAAGCAGTCATGTTTATAGAACGTATGCACACCTACTTCCGTGGCTAACTGGATTGGGGATGGGTTCTTTAACCAATCTTATTCTCTTATCAAAAGGAGCCCTGGTGGCACAATGGTTAAAGTGCTCAGCTTCTAACAGAAATGTCAGTGTTTGAACCCACCCGTGACTCTGTGGAAGTAAAGACCTGGTGATCTGCTCCCGGAAAGACTACAGCCTAGGAAATCCTATGAGGCAGTTCTGCTCTGTCCAATAGGGTTACTATGAGTCACAATCGACTCTACTGGCAACTTTTTTTTTTTTTTTTAATTCCCTTCCCAGGAGAATTTGGGATTTGGAGCAAGATTATCCCATCTCAGGCTGGCTGCTGTCTTGAATGGAGGAAATTTTAAATCACAAAATGTTGGTACTAACCATTTTCTGCCACAGGACCAGCAAACAGAGATGAAAGATGGAGAGAATAGATCTTCCCAATTCCTTGCAGTATTTTAGTCTATTTTTAAGAGCTGGCTGTGTTTCTGCTTATGAGTTCAGGGAGACATCCACTATCCTTGTAATAAATCCAGCCTTTTCCTTTAACTGCTTCAAGTGTGTTTCTTTTGCCCACAACCGATGAATATCTTATCTATATGTTAATTAACAGGGAAAGGTAAAACACAAGGAGGTCTACGTTAAAATACTAGTAGAACT
This sequence comes from Trichechus manatus latirostris, assembly GCF_000243295.1. Classification (NCBI taxonomy): domain Eukaryota; kingdom Metazoa; phylum Chordata; class Mammalia; order Sirenia; family Trichechidae; genus Trichechus; species Trichechus manatus. Next base: position 25,700,286 of record NW_004443939.1, on the reverse strand, counting down.
TTACAGTGGATGGTGGACTATGGGTGAATTTTATTTTGTTTTTAGCAAAGCTTTTTCAAGAAGCATGTATTGCTCTTGTGATAAAACAATATATAATACAAAACAGAATTTAGGGAATAAGAATTTGGATAATTATGTTTACGTCTAATTATTATGTTTAAGCTCCTAATTTTGAGCCTTGTAATACATGACATAAGAATGGAACACTTGACAAATAATTCTGAAAAGAGTGGTCTTTGTCATTATGACTATAAAACCAAAATCATAATCTTGGAATATAGTCTTTAAGTAAGTATAAAAGTAATTATATTACTTTTTATTTTTCTTGCTGGGGAGGAATTTACAAACTATTGACACATAAGTCTTATTCCATTTAGAGTAATATTTTATGAAGGGAAGGATGTGTACCCTCCTTTTTTTTTTTTTTAAGACAAGACAAAGTACGCCATATAACAGATTGCCAATATTGACCCTCAGAGTGACCTTATATTATCCTGTGATGACTGTAACATCAACTAAGTGAGAATTCAGTCAAGTTGGATCAATGTCATTTTTCTGGGAACTTGGGGAAGTTGAGGAAGCATCTTTGATTCTGGAAGTTGTTTGTTGGTTGGTGGATTAACAAGAGATAAATATTTTTAATGAAGCACAAGAAGGAAAAAAGGGTGCAATGTCCTTAATCTCAGATTGCATTCAAAATCTCAGAAAATTCAGAGCCATTGAAACCCTAGATTTAAAATTGAGATTCTAAGGGAGCATGAGTGGGAACTTCCTTCTGAATTCAGTCCCTTTCTGAGAGAAAATAAAAACACCCAACACATTAATAATTTGGCAAAGTTATTCAAAAAGCTTAAATGCTGAAATAATTCACCCTGAAGATTGTATGGTTTTATGCTTAGCACAGATGGATTCACCTGTGTGAATTTCTGTTCTTATTTAATGTTGTCGTTTTTAAGATGAGAAATGGAAGGTTGACATTTCCTCATGCATTTTCACTGGCAAGTCTTGAGCAGAAAAAATTGCTAGTATTATTTGTCTGATGACAATAAAATGGGGTAAAATGAATGATGATGGGCCCTGGCAACTGCACTTTTGATGAGAAAGAAAAAGAGTTTATTGCAGTAGAGAGGAGGAATATTTGATTAAAATAAAAAGCTACCAGGTAAGACAATGTTCTAATGTGTTGCTGTAGTTAGGTGCCATCGAGTCAGTGCTGGCTCATAGGATCCCCTTGTACTGTAGAACGATACACTGCCTGGTCCTGCACCATCTTCACAATTGTTATGCGTAAGCTCATTGTTGCAGCCAACGTGTCAGTCCATCTCATTGAGGATCTTTCTCTTTTTTGATGACCCTCTACTTTACCAAGAATGATGTCCTTCTCCAGGGACTGGTGTCTCCTGATAACGTGTCCAAAGTATGTGAAACTTAGTCTTACCATCCTTGCTTCTAAGGAGCATTCTGGCTGTATTTCTTCCAAGACAGATTTGTTCGTTCTTTTGGCAGTCCATGGTATATTCAATATTCTTCATCAACACCACAACTCAAAGGCGTCAATTTTTCTTTGGTCTTCCTTATTCATTGTCCAGCTTTCGTGTGCGTATGAGGCAATCGAAAACACCATGGCTTGGGTCAGGTGCACCGTAGTCTTCAAGGTGACATCTTTGCTTTTTAACACTTTAAAGAGGTCATTTGCAGCAGATTTGCCCAATGCAGTGCGTTGTTTGATTTCTTAACTGCTGCTTCCATGGATGTTGATTATGGATCCAAGTAAAATAAAATCCTTAACAACTTCAATCTTTTCTCCGTTTATCTTGATGTTGCTTATTCGTCCAGTTGGGAGGATTTTTGTTTCCTTTACGTTGGGGTGTAATCCATACTAAAGGCTATAGTCTTTAATCTTCATCAGTAAGTGCTTCAAGTCCTCTTCACTTTCAGCAAGCAAGGTTGTGTCATCTGCATAACGAAGGTCATTAATGAGTCTTCCTCCAATCCTTATGCCCCATTCTTCTTCATATAGTCGAGCTTCTGGGATTATTTGCTCAGCATACAGACTGAATAGGTATGGTGAAAGGACAACCCTGACACACACCTTTCTTGACTTTAAACCACGCAGTATCCCCTTGATCTGTTCGAATGACTGCCTTTTGATTCATGTACAGATTCCTCATGAGCACAATTAAGTGTTCCAGAATTCCCATTCTCCACAATGTTGTCCATAATTTGTTACGATGCACACAGTTAAATGCCTTTGAATAGTCAATAAAACACAGGTAAACATCTCCCTGATATTCTCTGCTTTCAACCAGGATCCATCTGACATCAGCAATGATATCCCTGGTTCCACATCCTCTTCTGAATCTGGCTTGAATTTCTGGCAGTTTCCAGTCTATGTAATGTTGCAGCTGCTTTTGAATGATCTTCAGCAAAATTTTACTTGCATGCAATATTAATGATATTGTTCCATAATTTCTGCATTTGGTGGGGTCAGCTTTCTTTGGAATGGGCATACATATGGATCTCTTCCAGTCGATTGACCAGGTAGATGTCTTCCAAATTTCTTGGCATAGACAAGCGAGCACCTTCAGTGCTGCATCCATTTGTTGAAACATCTCAACTGGTATTCCATCAATACCTGGATCCTTGTTTTTTGCCATTGTCTTCAGTACAGCTTGGACCTCTTCCTTCAGCACCATCGGTTCCTGATCATATGCTACCTCCTGCAATGGTTGAACGTTGACCAATTCTTTTTGGTATACTGACTCTGTACTCCTTCCGTCTTCTTTTGATGCTTCCTGTGTTGTTTAGTATTTTCCCCATAGAACCCTTCAATATTGCAACCAGAGGCTAGAATTTTTTCTTCAGTTCTCTCAGCTTGAGAAATGTCGAGCATGTTCTTCCCTTTTGGTTTTCTAACTCTAGGTCTTTGCACGTGTCATTATAATACTTTACTTTGTCTTCTTGTACCACCCTTTGAAATCTTCTGTTCTACTCTTTTACTTAATCATTTCCTCCTTTCACTTTAGCTACTCTACGTTCAAATTTCAGAGTCTCTTCTGACATCCATTTTGGTCTTTTCTTTCTTTCCTGTCTTTTTAATGAGCTCTTGCTTTCTTCATGTATGATGTCCTCAATGTCATTCCATAGCTCATCTGGTCTTTGGTCATTAGTGTTCAGTGAGTCAAATCTATTCTTGAATCTATTCTCTAAATTCAGGTGCGATATACTCAAGGTTGTACTTTGGCTCTTGTGGACTTGTTCTAATTTTCTTCAATTTCAACTTCAAATTGCATATGAGCAATTGATAGTCTGTTCCACAGTTGGCCCCTGGCCTTCTTCTGACTGCTGATATTGAGCTTTTCCATCATCACTTTCCACAGATGTAGTCAATTTGATTCCTGTGTATCCTATCTGTTTAGCTCCACCTGTATAGTCACCATTTCTGTTGTTGATAAAAGGTATTTGAAATGAAGAAGCGAATGATTTTGCAAAATTCTATCATTTGTTCTCCAGCATCATTTCTTTCACCAAGGTCATATTTTCTAATTACTGATCCTTCTTCTTTGTTTCCAACTTTCGCATCTGGATCACCAGTAATTATCAATACATCTTGACTGCGTGTTTGATCAGTGTCAGAATGCAGAGGTTGGTAAAAATATTTAATTTCTTACTCTTTGGTCTTAGTGGTTGGTGCATAAATCTGAATAATAGTCCTATTAACTGATCTCTCTTGTAGGCATATGGATATTATCGTATCACTGATACCGTTGTACTTCAGGATAGATCTTGAAATGTTCTTTTTGACAATGAATGCGACACCATTCCTCTTCAATTTGTCATTCCCAGCATAGTAGATCATATGATTGTCTGTTTCAAAATGGCCAATTCCAGTCCATTTAAGCTCACTAATGCCTAGGATATCAATATTTATGCATTCCATTTCATTTTTGTTGACTTCCAATTTCCCTAGATTCATACTTTGTACATTCCATGTTCTGATTATTAACGGATGTTTGCACTTGTTTCTTCTCATTTTGAGTTGTGTCAGTTTTTCATACTGTGGTGGATTGCATGTTGCTGTGATACTGGAAGCTTTGCCATCAGTATTTCAAATACCAGCAGGGTCACCCTGGGTGGACAGGTTTCAGTGGAGCTTCCAGGCTAAGACCGACTAGGAAGAAGGACCTGGCAGTCTACTTCTGAAAAACATTGGACAGTGAAAAGTTTATGAATACCAGTGGAAATTGTCTGATATAGTGCTGGAAGATAAGCCTCTCAGGTTGGAAGACACTCAAAATACAACTGGAGAAGAACTGTCTCCTCAAAGTAGAGTCGAACTTAATGATGTGGACGGAGTCAAGCTTTCAGGACCTTCATTTGCTGATGTGGTATGACTTAAAAAGAGAAGAAACAGCTATCTTACCCATTCCCACCTTCTAATGCAAGGAAAAGGGGGAAAAAAAGAAAAAAAGTTAATGGTGCCAAAACAAACCAAAAGAAAGAAACGAAAAAAAGGAAAATTGGAAAAGAACAAAATAGTAATCATGCTTAAATTCTTCCATATTAGTTAATGAAAAATTATAGACTAAAAAAAGTCATTACTAATTTAGAGTTTATCGTTGAAGTTAAAATAACGAAGCTGAAGTAATAGGATGGCACAGGACCAGGCGGAGTGTCTTTCTGTTGTACATAGGGTCACTATAAGTTGGAATCTACTTGATGGCACCTAACAACAACAAAGTAATAGTAATTAAAGAACAAGAATAGGATTTTGTTGAAAACCCTGATCAATCAAGACAACATTAATGATATTTTGATAACATACTTTCTTCCCCCAAAGATTGGGAATGTTAACTATGTGTGTGTCCATGCAGAAGAAGGTTTCCCATGTTGCCTCACCTTGAAAGAGTGACCAGTCTCAGTAGAAACCTACATTAGAGGTTGCCATGAATTATGGTTAGTTAGACACTAACTTTAGTTCAATGTGACAAAGATTACTAATGGCCCCAAGTATCCCTGAATGGACCCTGGACAGAATAATTGGATCTATTTCATATAGTGGCTGTGGAAATAGAGATGTTAAAAGTAACACTGAGGACACTGGCTAGCACATAGCACAAGTACAAAAAAAATTGGCTATTATTTTTAGGCTGTACAGGTTTGGGAATCCTAGTGAGATGCTGTTTCATTAAATTTTTCCCCAGCTTCTACTGATTGCCCAACTACGTCACCTGAATGTAGAGTTTTGACCTATGTTTAAAAAGCATATTGGCTTGGGAAGACTGATGTATCATTCCTTTTGTGTTTAGCATATTTGCAAGTGTCTGTTATGAACCAGAAGCCATGTGGGATGGTTAATTTTATGTGTCAACTTGGCTAGGCTACGATGCCCAGTTGTTGGTGAAACACTAGTCTAGATGTGGCTGTGAAGGTATTTTGTTCATCTAATTAACCTCAACATAATGAAAACAAAAATTTTCACAAAGGAATCAATAAGCATCATTAAGATAAATGGAGAAAAGATTGAAGTTGTCAAGGATATCATTTTACTTGGATCCACAATCAATGCCCATTGGAAGTAGCAGTCAAGAAATCAAATGACATATTGCATCAGGCAAATCTGCTACAAAAGACCTCTTTAAAGTGTTCAAAAGCAAAGATGTCACTTTGAGGACTAAGGTGTGCCTGACTCAAGTCACGATATTTTCAATCTCCTGATATGCATGCAAAAACTGGACAATGAATAAGAAAGACTGAAGAATTGATGCTTTGAATTATAGTGTTGGTGAAGAATATTGAATATATCTTGGACTGCCAGAAGAAAGAACAGATCTGTCCTGGAAGAAGTACAGCCAGAATGCTCCTTAGAAGCGAGGATATTGAGACTTCATCTCACATACTTTGGACATATTATCAGGAAGGACCAGTCCCCTGGATAAGGACATCATGCTTGCTAAGGTAGAGGACCATCAAAATAGAGGAAGGCCCTCAACAAGATGGATTGACACAGTGGCTGCAACAATGAGCTTAAACATAGCAACGACTGTGGGGATGGCGCAGGACTGGGCAGTGTTTTCATTCTGTTGTACGTAGGGTTGCTATGAGTCAGAATTGACTCGATGACAATGGGTTTTTGTAAGTAAAGGAGATTACCCTTTAATAGGGTAATATAGGTGGGCATCATCCAATCAGTGGAAAGCTTGAGGAGCAAAAACTTATGTTTCCTGAAGAAGATGGAAATCTGCCTCAAGACTGTAACATAGAAATCTTGTTAGTTTCCAGCCTATCTGGCCTGCAGACTGTGGGCTTGCCAACTCCTACAATCACATGAGCCAATTTCTTAAAAGTTTCTCTCTCTCCGTGTGTGTGTATGGAGTGTACATATATTTATATGGAGTCCCTAGGAGTGCAAACAGTTAACATACTCAGCTACTAACCAAAAGGCTGGAATCCACCCAGAGGTGGCTTGGAAGAAAGTCTTGGTGAGCACAGCTCTATTCTGACACACATGGGATCACCATGAGTCAAAATCAACTTGACAACAAGTGGTTTTGTGTGTGTGTGTTGGTGTATCTGTGTATCTGTGTGTGTGTGTGTGTGTGTGTGTGTGTATGAAGTCTCCTATCGGTTCTGTTTTTCTGGAGGACCCGGACTGATCTACCACGCAATGTACAATGGAAGGGTCACTAAGATGAAAACCATGGATCCTGACCTGGAGGAACTATCAGCCATTCCAAGATTGCTTAGTCTGGTAACTTCTGTGATCCGGCTCCACCCCACCTTTTCAAATGAACTTTCCTTTATGGTACCTTATGCTGTGTTCACATTGAACCACTCTGTTTCCTAAGCAACAATGTACTTTCCTAACTCTGCATTTTCTCACATTCTATGTCCTCTACTTGAAAAGATTTCTATCTTCACTTTTAGAACAGATAGGTTTAACTGTAACATCACTTGTGAAATCTTGTCTCATTATCACAGTCTGAAAATAACCCTCCCTTCTTTAGTTGTAGCGGTATAAATTTTTGGTAAATGAATGAATGAGTAAATATGTTTGTGTCTTACTATAATCACAGGGCATGAGTTAAAACATGTCTTAGGTATCTTGGATGAGTCTGCAGAATAGACTGCAAGGGGTTCTGAAGACCAACATCAGTGGCTTGGCCCTTAATCAATACACACAGCAACCCACACTGTATACTGGGGTATTTAAGAGCACTGGCACTGGAATCATATCCCAAACCTACCACTCTACTGTATTACATCAAGGAAGTTACTCAGCTTTCTCTTTTGTAAAATGGAGATAAAAACCATTCGCATTGGTGGTTCAGAGGTAGAATTCTCGCCTCCCATGCAGGATACCTGGATTCCATTCCTGGACAATGCACCTCATGCACAGCCACCATGCATCTGTCAGTGGAGGCTCGTGTGTTGCTATGATGCTGAACAGGTTTCAGTGGCGCTTCCAGGCTAAGACAGACTAGGAAGAAAGGCCTGGTGACCTACTTCTGAAAATCAGCCACTGAAAACCCTATGAGTCAAAATGGCATGATCCCCAGGCTATTAGAGGGATAGTGCTGGACCAGCAGCATTTCACTCTGTTATGTATGAGGCTGCCATGAGTCTGGGGTCAACTGGATGGTAGCTAACAACAACGAAATGGAGATAATAATAGTACCTACACCACAGGGTCTGAGGATTAAAATGAGATAATAAATATTAAGCTCTCTATATGATAAACACTTAGCACATAGTAGGACTTGTATAAATGTTAGTGATTATGATCATTTACTATTTTGCAAGGTTGCCATTTTCCATGTGCTTGTAGAAGACTAGACTTAATGCTTGTCTTGCATCTAGTCTTTGGAGCCATCCTTCTTGTCACATAAACATTATAATTCCTCACGTAAATATAAAACTGGAAACCTTCAGGAGACTATTTGGAGATACGAGTGAACGTGGCTTGTGAAACTTCTATTACCAGTTTCAGATTAGTCGATTCTCCACTTGGCTGTGTCCGTGTAGTCTATTCCACTCTCTTTTAAGTTCATATCTATTGCATTTGATGGTTATGTCCTCTTGTTAGCTGGCAGTAGCTGAGACCAATTAAAATGCAATTAATAAATGATAACTCTGATGTAGAATGATGTTGGCTCACACAGAGGAGTTTGGAGACGAGCAGCCCAGCAGCCCTGTCAGGTTGGCAGAATAAGCTGGAAACCCATTTAAATGACATGTTTTCCTCTGAGTATCACCAATAAAGCAAAAGAAGCATAAGCAAAGAGTGTCTTGATATGGTGCTGTTTATAGTACATTGCAAATTTCCCTGATCAGGAACCAATAAGTTATATGTGGAATATTTTATGTGTGTTTAAGTAACGTACGTCATTCCCTGTAACAGGAAATTTAGATAGTGTAATTTGGGAAGAAAAATACAGATGAGACGATTAGAGCCTTATCTCTTGCAACACTACAAAGGATGTAAAATGCAGTATTTGAGGTCAATCAGAGGTTCTTTCAAATCATTTGACATGAGGTACTTAAGCTACACATCATCTACGGTTTTTCACAGTTTCCAAGTGGTCTGGTATGATGGATTGTGGTTAGGTGAATCCCTCACAAAACAGAACTGATAAATGTTTGCACCAGGGGTGAAATATGACAGAAGAAACATCCTGGAGGAGGGAAGCTAGAGAAAGAAATGGACACTTACGAAAGTATTATAGCTGGAGTGGCTATTCACCCTGGTTTGCTCAGGACAGTCCCAAGTTAGGCCCATGCTCAGGCATCTTATCTATTTAGCACCCCTTTCACTCAAAAGCGCCCCAATAAACGTGGTTAATTATGGGCTACTGGAGTTAAAACAGAAATGCTCAATTTCACTCTCATAAGCCAGAAAAAAAGTCATGTGGACCTAAACCTGCCCCTGGTTGCTGAAATTACAAGTTGTCTAATAGGGACTTCGAAGAAAAGGTGGCAAGAGACTGCATGAATTCACTTGGTTACTTATAATAACAAAGATGGCACATCTGGGCCTGGCAAGATAATCAAGTGTATTAGTACCTAATACAAATTTGATCCTTCGGCAGATCGATCATCCATTTGCCTGAGATCTCCTCCTGCTCACCTTGTGGCAGAAATGTCAATGTTCAAGGTGGTTGAAGTAAGAGAACACAGACAAATCTCATGGCTATTTATGAGAAGAGGGTTTATTCATGACTGTGGGCTAGAGGGAGATGCAGTCAAAGGGATGATTCCAGTGCAAGGGCTGTAACCTGCTATCGGGCAAGCAGTCTCTCCCTCCTCAGAAAGCAGAGTACACCGGTACAATCCTCTCCTCAGGTCCCTGGCTGCCCACCTGGGAGGCGCCAACTGCAACATGGGCAAGCAGAGTTTAGCTGTGTCTCACTTTGGCTGCACCTATGTGAACGATAGAATGAGTCTAAGAACATTAGCATGGCTCCCGTGCAGGAATGCCATGAACATTTTGAAACATTTCAGTTATTTGAAGCCAAGAGTTATTACTTTTGTTCAACATTGTATGGAGTCCCTAGTCATTGGAGTAAGATAAGAGAAAATAAATAAAAGCTGTCATGATTGGAAACAAATACACAAAACTGCCATTGAGAGATGATAGGAAAATTGTCCAAGTAGAAGATCTAATCTAGATCTAGTTATATAATTAGGAGAATTTAACAAGATTGCTAGATATAAGATAAAGTTGCTATACTATAGCAACAAATAGTTACCAAAGTGTTAATTTTAAATAAACTCTTTCTACAATAGCAATACAAATATGATACTGAAGAATAAACCTACAAAAGATGTCCAAATCCTTTATGTAGACAAGTGCACAGTTTTATTGAAAGACATTAAAGAAGATCCAGATAAATGGAGATATGCAGTTAAGGTGGTCCGTTCTTCCCAAATTGATCTGTCGAAAGATCAATTGCATTCTATATGAAACTTGATAGATTGCATCTAAAGTATATATGAAAGAGGAAAGGGCAAACAAATTGCTGTGAAATGTCTAAAACAGAAAAATGTGGTAGAACTTGACCTACCAGCTATAAAGATTTATTATAAAACTCTAATTAAGTTGATGTATACGTATAAAAAGAGACCACCTAAAAAGAATAGAGAACCCAGAAACAGACCCATCAATGTATAGAAGCCTGATATGCACAGAACTCCCATTACTGACCAAAAGGAAGAAAAATGGACTGCACAATCAATGATGTTGGGACAGTTGGTTATTTCCTGGAAACAAAATTGGATCTCTGCCTCATATCATAAACAAATCTATTCTGGGTGAGTTAAAAGTTAAAAAGTGAAAAGAAATCTTTAAAACTTTTATAAGAGAATATAGGGTAAAAGCTTTATTTACTTCAGCCTAGGGATGTATTTTTAAACAATTCACACAAACTATGAACTATAAATGAAAAAGTAATACATTTGATCCCATTTACATAAAAAACCCTCATGTTTATCATAAATTGGGTAAATAAGACAACATAAGAGAAACATGGACAAAAAATATGAAAAGGCATTTCACAAAATAAGAAACCCTAATACTGGTAACTATATGAAGAAAACACTCAACCTAATTTGTAGTCAGGGAAACGCAAATTAAAACTTCAGTGAATTCCTACTTTATGCCCATGAAACTGGCAAAGTTGGACAATCCTACTCTTGGTGAGAATGTGAGACCATTAAACCTTGTAGGAGTGTAAATTTGTACAATTACTTTGGAAAATTATTTGCTTTATTTTTTAAAGTTGAAGAAAACTGTATTGATTCTTAGGTATATACTGTAGAGACACTCTTGGTCATGTGCACAATTCATAATAATGTTCACACTGTTTTCACACAAATGTCAATCGAAATGTCTGCCGACAGACTGGATCAATAAATTGCATACTATACGGTAACAAAGACGACTGAATACAGCTCCATACTTCAACGTTGATGAGTGCCAAAAATATAACATGGAGTGAAAAAGGCAAATCACATAAAACTACATAGAGTACGATTACATTATATAAAGTTCAAATGTATAAAATTAATAATGTATATTTTAGGGTTACCTGAACATACTAGTAGTAAAACTATTTTTTAAAGCAATAATCCTTGGTGCAGGAGGAAGGAAATTAAAATAAACAAAAACAGGAAGGTTATCAGGAGCTTTAACAGAATTAGTAATTTACTATTTCTTAAACAGGCTGTGGGCACATGGATGTGCACTTAATTATTTTTTATACCTTACATACTTGTTGTACATATTTTTTTGAATATATGAAATATTTCATGAAAAATAAATTTTTTAGAAAGGTTCCAGTTGGCCACAGACTTCCATCAACTGGTGCAGGCAATCCAATTATTTCCTTATTTACAGCTGGATTTATACTTTTAACTTCGGCTCATCCCTGAACAAATTTACTGAACATGGTCTAGTGATCAGATTAACATCCCTCTATAATGTTTTAGCCAATCCCAAAATCAGCATATGCATAATACAATTTTAATGACCCAGAACAACATATTTAGTCACCTAATATAGGCAGTTTTCCCATTAGCAATTTCGTTGGAAATCCCCCAGTATGTAATTTCTATTAGTGACTTTATTATGAAGCTCCATCGCTGCCTGCTGTGGGCTGTACCAGGAACCAGATTTGATGATCCCAACAAATGTTACTTCCTAAGTGAAGCCTTTTCCAATGCCTGAAGGCAGAATTGTGACTCCCTTCTGCTCATCGCAATAGCATTTGCTTGTTTGCAAATTGAAGAGTACAGGCATCTAGCTTCTGGGTCGCCATTAGGAATAAATGAAATAATGTACACAGAGCTCACAGTAAGCACTCAGCAAATATTAGCTATTCTTTCATTAGTATTTATATTTGCATTCTTCTTGTTTTATTCTTATGCTTCTGTTGGAATGCATGCCCCGGAGTGACATGATCAGCTAATTAGGTAGAGCTCAATCTCCTTCGATAGACAATAAACCTGTTGAAGGTGGGAAATGTGTCTTATGCATCTGTGTGCCCCTAGTGCCTAGTATTGTTCCTGGCATGTAGCAGGCAAGCATTCAACACACATTTACTGAATTTAGTTAAAACGGAATTGTTCTTATGACTTTAAATTCTTTTTTTAAAATTCTGGATTTCTAGTCCCCTGGAAAACCCAAACCTGTTGCTGTTGAGTCAATACCAACTCATAGTGACCCTATAGGACAGAGTAGAACTGCTCCATAGGGTTTCCAAGGAGCGTCTGGTGGATTTGAACTGCCGAGCATTTGGTTAGCAGCCATAACTCTTAACCACTAAGCCACCAGGGCTCCAGTCTCCTGGAAGCTCCTGAAATTTGGGCCCAAACTCTGCCTAGGCTGTCAGTGGTTTGCACTTGTTCCTAGCTGGCTGCAATCAAAGGCTTGGTGAAATGATGTTGGAGCTCTCAAAACGCTCTCAGAGGAAGATGAGAAATGTCTACCCCTGGTTGAGCAATTTGATATTCTGGTCAAAAATTTCTAACAATGCTATTGATTACCACCTGGCTTGGGCAGGAAATGTAGGACCCAAACATGAACAAAACACTCTTTTCCTGAGTCTAACTGATTTCTTGAAAACATCTGTTTTAGAGAGATAGCAAAGAACTTGGCATTATTGATCATGAGGATATAGGCTATATCATTAGGAAGATATAAATTGCTGCCAAAAATGAACCAATGGACAGTTAGAGCTGGGGCCTGATTCACTGGACCTAGACAGTGTTATCGTGTATGGATCAACCTGAGAAATAAGTGGTAGCTGACAGTATGCATGGCCATGCTAGGGCCCAAGCTATAGATATTTAAGACATACGATCAGTCCTTTCCTCCAAAGATTTACTCTCTAATCTTGATCTGTGACTAATTCTAGTTGTATAGTCATATGCTAACAGTGTTCAATAAGACTTGTGCTGTTTGAAAGGCAACATACTGTGATATGGTGTGTAATATGGATCAGTATGAAATTGTATTGGGAATTTTATTAGTTTAATTAATAAACAAAAAAAGTGTTTGGTTAGTGGTTTATAAAGATATAATTATGTGGTTACATATGCTTGGAAATAATTTGTGTTACATTAATGGAAACAAAATATACTAAATCAGTGGATTGTGGGGGACAGATTTATTTATTTAGTCTAAAAAAATTTTTTTTATTGTACTTTAGGTGAAAGTTTACAGAACAAATAGTTTCTCATTAAACAGTCAGTACACATATTGTTTTATGACATTGGTTAACA
>NW_004443939.1:25602188-25686905 GCF_000243295.1 Trichechus manatus latirostris | reverse complement strand
CACTATCCTTTTCCAAATTATTCCATCACCATTGTCTTCAACTCACTGTCCCCTAGGCTTCCCATCAAATCTTTTGAGTTGCTACTGTCATTTTGATCTCACATAGATAATTCTTTTTTTTTTTTTGTACTTTAGATGAAGGTTTACAGAACAAAATAGTTTCTCATTAAACAGTTAGTACACATATTGCCCTATAACAAACCCACGACCTGTCAACACAGTCCTTTCTCAGCCTTGGGTTCCCTATCACCAGCTTTCCTGTCCCCTCCTGCCTTCTAATCCTTGTCCCTGGACTGCTCTACCTGATTAGTCCCATTTTGTTTTATGCGGCTGTATAATCCCTGGCTGAATGGTGAACCTCTGGAGTGACTTCACTTCTGAGCTAAAAACGTGTCTGAGGGCCATACTCCCGGGGTTTCTCCAGTCTCTGTCAGGCCAGTAAATCTGGTCTCTTTTTGTGAGTTAGAATTTTGTTCTACATCCTTCTCCAGCTCTGTCCAGGACTCTCTGTTGTCATCCCGGTCCGAGCAGTCAGTGGTGGTAGCCGGGCACCATCTAGCTGTACTGGACTCGGTCTGGCGGAGGCCTTGGTAGCTGTGGTCCATTTGTCCTTTGGACTAATCTTTTCCTTGTATCCTGTTCTCTTCATTCTCCCTTGCTCCTGAAGGGGTGACACCAGTAGAATATCTTAGATGGCTGCTCACAGGCTTTTAAGACCCCAGATGTTACTCACGAAGGTAGAATGTAGAACACTGTCTTCATAAACTATGTTATGTCAATAGAGCTAGATGTTCTCTGAGACCATGGTCCCCACAGCCCTCCGCCCAGCAATTCAGAGGGAACAGATTTTTGATAGTAAGCAATTTTAAGGCACTATAAGATGGATAAGAGGAGGCTATGAGGGTTTATGTTTTTGCAACCATGACAATCATGACAGTCAAGGACATCAACTAGAGTTTCACTAACTGGAGCAGAGATCTTGGTTAAGAGAGGACTCTGGAAACATCATTCTTGGTGATCTAGATACTGAAGCCCTCCTCACCTCAAGATGCTGTAATAAGCAAAACTGTATGCAAATGAAGTAAGCAGGAATCGAGGCAAATGGAAACATGGTCTTGTCATCTCGATCTTGGAGTAGGGATTGAGATGGAGTGAAGAAATGGTTGGATTAAATGGTAAAGTGTGAGATCAAATGGAGAAGGGTTTAGGTGGTAAATAAAAGGGATGTACCAGTTTTTGAAACAAAGGTCAGGTGATCTACTTTTGAAAAACCACCCACTGAAAACTCTAGGGAGCATAGTTACTCTGAAACACATGCAGTTACCATGAGTTGGAATCCACTGAAGGGCAACTGTTTTACCAAGCTTTCACCCTGAAGAGCTTCTGGGGGCACTGCTCTTATGAGTCATTTTACCTACTAGAGTAGTTAAAACACAGGGCAATAAGCCAAGGTTCAGAAACCTGTGTTACCTTCCTTGTACTGTCACCACAGCAGGAGGGAAGGAAATCCTAGAGGCAGTGGGTTGGAGAGCCCACTTACTAGAAGAAGTATGATTTTGGAGTCACATAGCTTTTGCTTTGTTCAAGTCCAACCTCTGCCACTCACAGGACCTGAAAGCTTGTGTCACTTATATAATATTTTTAAGCCTGTTTCCTATTTTTCATAAAATGATGGAAACGGGTTCTTTTCTGTCTTACTTGTATTGGTAAATGTTTTGTATTTTAATTAGGAACTAAAGATTACATATATTGAGTGCTAGGTATGCTACAGGTGCTCCAAATTCTCCTTTATCTAATAAACATTTATTAAATGTTATTCCTGTCAGGCACTGCAGTAGAATCTGAGAAAGAAAGGTGAGTGAGACACTATTTTGTTTTCTTCAAAGAACTTACAATCTGGTTGAGAAGACTGGGAAACAAGTGTGGTAACCATTTTACAAGAAGTGTTCATAGGGTGGAAGAAACTGCTAGAATTTCTTCTAGTAGCCATCTTTCCTTCTTTCTTAGAAATAAGAATCACAAATTGTTGTTGGGAAGCTTGCTCTCCAGATAAAATATTATTCCCCCATCTTCATTTTGCAGCTAACTGTGGTCTTGCAATTAAGTTATAGCCAACAAGACACAGCAGAAGTGCTGTGTGCAACATCTGGGATGTGTCCTTGAGGTAAAGGGAAATTCTCTTATTGTCCCCTTTCTTCTTTTGCTATCTGACATTTGGATGTGATAGCTGGAGCTTCAGCAGCCATTTTGGACATGAAGTGGAAGTTCTGCAGGGACAGAATAGTACAGCAACAAAGAAGGAGCCTAGATTCTTCATGACCGTAGACCAACCTCCAGCCTTGGACTGTTTACATTCAGATTTCATTGAAATGGGATAAAAATAAAATTATGTTTTGTTTAAGCCACTGTTCTTTTGAGTTTTCTGCAACTTGTTGCCTAATTTAATTGAATTAATGCAATAGGATACACTGAGGGGCACTGTTATGAATTGAATTGTGTCCCCCAAAATATATGTTGAAATTCCCTGTACCTGTAAATATGATCCTGTTTGGAAATAAGGGGTTTCTGTTGTTATGTTGGAGCCCTGGTGGCACAGTGGTTAAGAGCTTGGCTGCTAGCCAAAAGGTTGGCAGTTGGAATCCACCAGCCACTCTTTGGAGACCTTATGGGGTAATTCTACTCTGTCCTATAGGGTCACTATGGATCGGAATTGACTCATCGGCAATTGAGGTTTATTGTAATGTTAATGAGCTCATATCAGATTAGGGTGGGTCCTACACCTAATCCTTTCTGACTTTAAAAGACCAGAATAGACACAGAGATGCACATGGAAGGGAGGCACCATATGAAGACAGACAGACACACACGGCAAATGCATCTACAAGCCAGGAACTCCAAGGATTGTTGACTATAAGAAGCGGAAACAGACAAAGAAGGACTTCTTCCTAGAGCTGCACCCTGAATTCGGACTTCTAATCTCCTGAACTGTGAGAAAATAAATTTCTATTCTTCAAGGCCACCCACTTGTAGTATTTTTTCTTACAGCAGCACTACATAACTAAGATAGGCATTAAGGAGGGTGTCCTGGTGGCTCAGTGGTTAAGAGCTGGGCTGCTAATCAAAAGATCGCCAGTTCAAATCCACCAACCACTCCTTGGAAACCCTGTGGGGCAGTTCTACTCTGTCCTCTAGGGTCACTATGAGTCAGAATCAACTCGACAGCAATGAGTTTGGTTTGTTTTTGGTAGTGACCTTTTTATGGGGAGATCAGGGAATGCTTCTCAGAGGAGATGATGGTGAAGTTGGCTGGGAAAAATGAGCACCAGGGCCTGCCACCCGTCATGGTGCTTGGTGTGTCCAGACATTAGGGGCTTGGCTCTGTGTCTATTTATATAGTGTTGGCAATACCTGGACAGCTTATTAGAAGGAGAGATTGAAAGCTCTTATACACATTGGCCTTTCCCGATTTTCCAAATTCTCTCAAACAAGAAAGGGCTGGAGACCTTCACTGAGAGGCTAAAGCAGCTGGACTGGTATTTTATAATTTACTCATTTTTGTGTGTGTGTCATATGATACTTAGGAAATGCTAATAAATCTTCTTCTTCTCATATACGCTTTTATCCCTTGGCCTTTCCCCCATGTTTGACAAACAAGGCTAGCCTTTGTTCACTGGCTCAGGAAAAGAATGTGACAACAGAGACTAGAAAGTCCTGGGGTGGTGCATATAGTTAACATGCTCATCTGCTAACTGAAAGGCTGGTGGTTAAAGTCCCCTCAGAGGTGCCTGGGAAGAAAGGCCTGGCGATCTACTTCTGAAAAATCAGCCACTGAAAACCCTATGGAGCACAGTTTTACTCTGACACACATGGGGTTACTCTGAGTTGCAATCAACTTGATAGCAATTATTATTGGCTTTACACAGAGCAGAGAAAAGGGAAGTGCTTTCCTGGCTTTTGGGTTCAAAAGTACAGGCTCTGAGAAAGTGCCTAGACTACCCAAAGAAGACTGGAAAATAATTGTTTCACTAGGGATAGGAAATAGAGAAGAACTAATGAGTCCTTGAGCAGGGCAACTTCTGGCCCCAGGCCAAAGTGGATTGAGCCACTGGGAAACCCAGAAGGATTTGTGGGATTTGAAAACACAGAGTACCTGAACTATCTCCAAAGTAGAGCCCTGGATAAGTGTCAAGACTCCAGAAGAGAACTGACAGTGTGGTGCCTAGGCACACCACGTCTTAGACGCTTAGTGTTCCCCTGAATCCTGGTGTGGTGTGGAAGCTGCAAAATGATTCCTGTGTGTTCAGGAGTGGCCCCAAAGTAGCAAAGAGAACTAATAAATCTAAAGAAGGCCGGTGGAAAAGGAGAAGTGACTCATCAGTGACCAGAGGTGATATTTCTGCGGGAGTCAGCTTGGAAAGATGACTGTGAGGACTTGGTGCCCACCCTCCAACACCTCGATAGTCTGTAAGGCCCCAGACCTTAGATGTAACCTGTCTCCACCAACAGAGGAGTGTGGCTACATCCCACACTGTTTGGTTCCATTACAAAAAAATAAAGAGAATGATTATGCTTCCACACATGAGTTGAAGATGGAGATTAGGATCTGTCACAGATTCATTCAGCAGTATTTTATTGAGTGCCTATGAAGTCCCCGGCACTGTTTTAAGCATTCACTGTTCTAGGAAGTGAACAAAACAGATGAAGTTCCTGTCCACTTGTAGCTTACATACCAGTTAGGGAAATAGATAATCTATGGATAACACATACATATTATTATATTATTAAGTCAAGTAGTAATAAGGACTGTGTAGAGAAAAAGCAGAGACTGGAATAATTTACCAATATTCCAGTTGCTGTCGAGTTGATTCTGACTCATGGCAACCCCATGTGTGCAGAGTAGAGCTGCTCCACAGGGTTTTCAAGGCTGTGACTTTTTGGAAACAGATTGTCAGGCCTTTCTTCCAAGATGCCTCTGGGTGGGTTCAAACCAGCAACCTGTTAGTTAGTAGTTGAGCATTTAATCATTTGTACCACCCAGGAACTCCTTTACCCATTCTAGAAGATGAATAATCAGATATTAACAATGAGCCTGAATGGAATCCCTTGATCTTATTGAATTACTGATTCTGTCGTGTGTTGTACTGAACTTTTGTAACCATTGAGAGCACAATCATTGATCCGTTTCAAGGTGGGGGATGCCAGAAATGATGCAGAAGTAGGTAAGTTGTCTATTATGCCTTCCAAAGATCAAGACCAAAGCTGAAGTTGAGTAGCAGATTTAGACTATATCCGGGGCTGAAGCTGAACGTCAGTGCAAACCTCATGTATTATTTCATCTAATCTTTCCATACAGCCCACTGGGTAACTATCTACACTCAATTTTATAAATGAGAGCACTGAAATTCAGACAGGTTATTCAACCAGACCAAGGTTATACCAGGATTCAAACCCAGGACCATGACTCTGCACTACATTGGGGCAAATACTGGACTCTGTTCCTGGACTCTCTCTTGCTTTGTGGTCAGTTTAGAGAGTTTAGACAGAAGGACAGGCCTGCGAAATCCTATGCCATCCATGAAGACCCTCTCTCTGTCCAGGAAAGTCTCAGAGTTATAGAGCTGCCATTTGGGATAGAAAGTGGGAGAAGAGGGGCAGAAATGTTTTGCAGGGAGACTCACAGAAGACTAGGTAGTACTGCAACAAACCTCTATGGATTACATTCAGCTGTGAGCAAATCAAATTAGGGCAGAAACATATGATGTAACCCTAAACCAGAGGATAAGAGACTTTGAAGGAAACTTGGGGAACATTCTTCCCAATCACCCTTCTAATCTGTGAATTTTCTCAGTAGGCTCTCTGACATGGGGACATCTCACCTCTCCCCCCACCCCATCTCTTGTTTTAATAGAGAAGTTCTACCCTGACTGAGCAAAATGCACGTGTTCAAAAGGTTTTTATTTTCCAGAAGAGAAAAAAGGGCAATTACTGGATTCTAAGGCTGAGTAACTCTGGATTCTCTGAAGGGGACATCTAAGGACAAAACTTAAGGGTCCTATCTGAGCTTCAAGGTATCCACTGATAATGCCAAAAGAAGAAAACTAGAGCTGATTTTATCAGAGTGTGGGCCACAAACCTCCATTTCATGGATGTCCTCAATGTAGACATTAACAATTAGGCAAAGTTATTGGCCAATTGACTCAAATAATAAGCATTAATAAAAGAATTCAACCTGAACAACGTTCTGTTTTATGGCTAGTACGTGTAGGTTCACCTGTGTGAATTTACTGTGCTTATTTAATATCCTCTTTAAGACGAGAAATGATGCCAGCTCAGTGCTAATGGCATCTTTTGACTCTGAGAAAGTGTTCCTGTGGTTTGAATGGCAGTCGCTCGTTTCTCAGACATAGATTGAAAACTCTATCTTGAATGCCTTGCACTGGTGATGACATCCCCTGCAAACGTTAGCGCCAGAGCCTACACTAGTGGACCAGTGCATTGCCACTGGTGCCTTGAATTTGCAGACTCACTGGCCAAGGATGTCATGTGTCACAGAGCCTTTGTCAGTTGCCATCAAGCTAGTATAAAAGGAGCTGCTAAGTCATATTTCAATTTACAAGTCAGCTCTTTTGATGTTGTCCATCAGATGGCATATTTTGATTTTGAGTCTTAAAATTCTATCATAGGAAAAAAAAAAAGATAGATGTATGCAAACACTCTGGGTGTGAAATTATTCAGAGTTCTCTTAGAGATCCAGAAAGTGATGGAGAAAATGCTATGGGAATACTCCAGGAAATGTGGGGAGCACAAAATATTGATCTTTCCTGGGGCTTAGATTCCCGATCTATAAGCCCAAGGAGAGTCTGAAAATATCTTCTAGCCCTAATAGCTCATAAATTTATAATTTTTCCTATGTTCTTAGGATCAGATTCTTATAAAAATCTCCCTATTCAGGCACACAACATTTTATTTCTCATTATTTTCTATATGAGATAGTGTAAGCTGAGTATGGTGGCAGGGCAGAATACAGCATTGGAAATAGACTGTAGCTTTGGCTCAGTGGGAGCCATGTAGACTTGAGTAAATCACATAACTCCTCTAAATCTCAGTTCATTCTTTATAAAATGAAAGCACGGGACTAGATTCTTTTTTTTTTCTCTTAGTGCTAAGAACATGGGTCTTGTATATCATTGCGGTTTTCTAATATATAATAAATTGTAAAAATAAACAATAACATGGTTGCTATTTGAACTTCTCTCTAACAAGTTCAGATTCCATTAATTAGAAAGAGTTAACTGATAGGACTCTTATGCTGGGGGTGTTGGTAGATTGCTGTATAAACCAATTGCCATGGAATTGACTCCGACGCATGGTGACCCCATGTATGTCAGAGTAGAACTGCACTCCAGAGGGTTTTCAATGGCTGATTTTTCAGTAGTAGACCATCAGGACTTTCTTTGGAGGTACCTCTGGGTGAACTCAAACTTCCAACCTTTCAGTTAGCAGCAGAGCCTGTTAATCATTTGTGCCACCTAATGCTATTTGGATTGGGATCCATGGACACCTGGGAGGCCTAAATACATTTACAGGAGTTTGCAAGTTCTCAAATCTGAGAAACACTAGTATGGAGGCACCAAACCAAACAGGACCTAGAATTGGAAATGAGTAGGTGGTAGGTAAGGAGCCCCAGTGACACAACAGTTAAGCCCTCGGCTTCTAACTAAAGTTCCGTGGTTCCAGACCACCCATTGGCTCTTCTGGAGAAAGTCTTGGTATCTGCTTGCATAAAGATTACAGCCAAGAAAACCCTATGAGGTAGTTATATTTTGTCACATGGGGTTGCTGTGAGTCGGAATCTACTCCATGGCACACAGCAATAACAGGTGGTAGGTAAAGGGGGATGGGAAGCTGGGGGTAGGAGGGTGTAACGGTCCGAGTATTGGCAGGAAACAGGGACATTCAAATCGAGTAATTTCAGGAGAGTTTACTAAAGAGACTGTTTGCAAACACGTGCCAAAATCGAAAAAAAAAAAAAAAAGAGAGAGAAAAAACCCAAATCCCTTGCCATCGAGTGGATTCCAACTCATAGCAAATCTATAGGACAGAGTCCAACTGTCCCACAGGGTTTCCAAGGAGTGGCTGGTGGATTCGAACTGCTGACCTTTTGGTTAGCAGCTGACGTATTAACCACGCTGTTACCAGGGCTTCAAAATATGTGTCAGGGCGTAGCAAAACCATAACACCCGTTTGTGGTAGGAAAGAACACTGCTCAGAATACAGAGAGAAGCTGTGACCTTCCACTGAGCAAGAGCCAGACCGAGAGAGGTAGTGGGAAAATAAATACCCCAGCTTCAGCCTCCTTCCTCCCTCCAGTCTCCTGCAGAGGCTCCGCATTGACTGAATTCATCCAGCAGGGCAAGGGAGCCTGCTGATGCAGCCGTACTGGTCAACCTGCAGGAGGCAGAGAACAAGGTGGCAAAGCGGCAGGATGGATCTGTAGAGGCAAAAAGAATATCCAGTACAGGGGGCTAGAGGGAAAGAGAAGGTTAGGAATGAAGCCCTTTTAAAACAATGACTCAAATGTTCAGCACCATTTGTACTGGAGGCAGGTTTTGCTTAAAGCGATTCTATCTCATAACTTCTCATAGGTTAATATGCCTCTGCATTGCTTCTCTCCTTATCCCGCCGTATGCATTACACAGACGAGGGGCTCAACAAAGATGTGTTGATTTGATTAGATGGATGCTATTAACACCTTAAATCTGGAGCTAAAATTTAAAGAAATAATGTGAAAGCTTCTCAAAAATACTTCTTTAAAGTTGAGAGAAAGAGAAGAAATAAAAATAGACTAAATTTGGGGTTGTGAGAAATGAAATAGAAAGAAAAAAAAGGAAGCTAGGATTTTATTTTAATTATTAACCATTACCAATGATGCTGTTTTATCTTACAATGCCATTTCAGGCTGCTGTCTCATTCAGGCCCTTAAAACAACACTTTCAGTGCTTTCTTTTTTTTTAATTCCCACTTTATAGATGGAGAGAATGAGGCCCAAAGGGGTTGATCAATTTCCTCAAGGTGCTACTGCTGTAAATAGAGCGGATTCCAGTGTTGATTCCACCACACTGCTCCTTACTTTAAAAAGACTTAATGAAAGATTCCCTGAGCGGGATGCTAGACTACTAATTTCTTTATCTCCTACCTTTCCTTTTTTAGTAAATGGAAAATATGACAATCTTATTTGTAACCAAATGAACTATTTTTTTTTTTTTTTTTTAGAATTGAATTTAAATGATACCATCAATCCCCTAGCCAGATGATGTATGGCTTCAGGAAACACATTTAAAAGAATTAAAGCAGTTAAGCATATATTTCATTTCTCTTTTGCATTTTTAACAAAACCAGAATACAGTATATTCACCAACACCTGTTTGTTTGAAAAATAGAAATACTGTATTTAACTTATTCTTCAATTGAGCAAGATTTCCATGTCAAATTCAGATTCTGCAGATGAATTGTTTAGAAATAAAATGTCAAGTTTCTTGCTCACACATCTAATTTCTTTTTGACCTCAGAGAATTGCCCAAATCTAATGAAATTGCCAGGTAAAGCAGTGAGGAGAATTCAGCTGCTGTAAGGCAGTTTTCTTCCTCTTTATGCATTTTTATGGTATCTATTTTGCAATTACTAAACGGTGGTCTCCGGGATACCCATCTGTCATGCCTAATTAGAGACTACAAATGGGTCTTCAGCAAATATTTCATTAAGAATTAGATTTCCTAGTAATATAAAAAATATTTTACTCAGGTTGTAATAGTAAGTACCTTACAAAAATATTACAGAGAAATAGGAGGAAAATGAATAATATACTATATTATCCCAATTTTAATTAGAAGCATAGAATGTTAAAATGGCAAGAGAGCTCAGAAAGAAAGCAACTGGGAGGTAGAGAACTAAACATTCGTTTAAATAAACTTGCTTCATTCAATACTCACAACGTCACTATAAAGTCTGAATAATGATTGTCATTTTATACAAGAGGAAACTGGGACTCTGAGAGGCTTTGTCATTTGCCCAGCATCACACAGGAATGGCCAGTCAAGGATTGAAACCCAGGTTTGTCTGGATCCATTGCCTAATTCTTACCAATGAGTCAGTTACACTAACGAGACTGGAATCCTGATTTTTTTACTCCCAATGCTCTTTTCTCTCTACAATGCTTCCAAGGAAAGGTGGACCTGGACCTTGACAATAAAGCCTGAAGCTTTGACTTTTTTCCTCCTCGTAATTATCCCATATCCTCTGGATAATATCACACATAGAATTTATTTATTTTAAATGTAACCCATCCCACTGAACTTGTGCAAAGAGGAAGAGCTAAAGAGATATCTACAAGTATTCTCCCTTCTTTATTATAACTAACTTAAATTTCTGGTAATACTCTTAGTTTATCAAAGATTTCAGTGGCTTAATAAATATTGTATAAAGCCACGTATCGGAATCATTGGACTTGGGAATTATTACATCTGGGAGCTAGAAGGTCCTTTATAGATAATATAATCTATCCTCATATACTAGTATATGGAAATTAAGTACTAGAAAGTGTCAATGACTTATCTAAGGTCATCTATTTAGGTCAAGTACTAGAATCTGGGTATCTTCACCCCTAGGACAATGTATTACTCTCTCACATTAGCTTGTTCTAGAACAAAAATAACAACAACAACAAAAAAAGATAAAATAATTTAAAGGCATGGTCTTCTGAGGCAAATATCTCAAGGAGGAAAGAAAGCAGTACTGATATCCAAGCGGAAAAAGCAAATGCATTCAGGAAGGAAAAATCAGATTGGCTTCAAATTTTGGAGATATTGGAGCAATGTCTTTAGAGGTCTGAGAAGAGAAAATAAAGGGTAACTCAAAAATTTATATCAAGCCAAGTAGTTTATAAATAAAGACGAGAGAAACATATTCTTAAACATACGAGCCATAATTGATGAAGAAATCCAGCCAATCGTGAGAATCAAAATGGAGAACTTGAGCATTAGAAACCTGTGGCAAGAAAGAAGAGGCGAATAAACTATGAGAATTACGGTTACAGACTAAAAGGTAAATGTTATATTTGACAGTGTAAAATTACTAACGCACTTGACAAAACTCACGATGGGATATGGTGGGGTTTGGAGAGGAATGAGGAGAGGTGACTTGACGTGCAAACATCCTTGACTTTCACGTTTCACAGATTTAATACAACATTGCTAAACCAAGAAGCAAGGACATACATGTATTTTACACACTTACAAAAGTAACACCAGAAGAACTACAAGCAGATCAGAAGTGAAAAATTATATAACAAAATAAAAATACGGACCATCTAGCAAAAGATCGAAATGGCATTAAAATTAGGAAGAGTTTTATGATTTCATTTACATAAAACTGAATGCATATATAATGTTTTTTTCTGCCTTAGGTTTATTTGGACAAATAGCATGGACGACACCAGCCCCATGCAGATGACAGCTCAGGAGGTCACACTAGTCCTTCTGTCCTCAGATGGAGGACTCTACTGCAGAGACTTTCTGCAGGCCTAGATACCTTTGGGAGCCTGACTCAGAGCCAGAACCTAAGCCAAAGTCTTGGCCAGAGCTTTGGCCTTACCTTGACCCTTGGCTTTGAAATTTGCCCGGCAGAGCCTGAGACCCTTGGCAATGTGGGCCCGAGCACGCTTCCCAAGCTTGAGGTGGCTGATGTAGGCGAGTTGAATGAGCTTTCAGTTGACGCCCCTTGGGATCTTGGGCTTGACCTCCTGGGGATTTACGAGGGCCTTGATATCCTTGGCACATGCATCCGTGGCTCCGGCGTTGTTGGCCTGCATATTCTTCAGGCTTTTCTCGAAAAGTGCATGTTCCTCAGGAACCTGGGGTCCACCCCCTTAAGAGATTCATATAGTTGTGATGAGGTCTTTTGATGCCACTTCTGTGCCATTTTTGGGACTGGTTATGTGTGGTGTGGTTCTTGGACTTTGCCATGTCTGCCCAATTGTCCGTAGTGCCAGGGACCAGAAGAGAGTGCATATAAAATATTTATACATTTTCCCCCCTTCCCCCACAATTCATTCATAATGATGACTTTTATGGAGTCAAATTGGAAAGGGAAGGGAAGGAGGACTATAATTTTTCAACTTTAGCGTTTTTTAAATAGTGCACAGTATTACTTATATAATATAATAAATTTAATCAAATACTTTTAAAATTAAACAAACAAAAGATAGACAAGCGATAGAGATTAACTTAAAATTTGAATAATAATTCAGTCCAAAAAATATTGAGATACATGAATTACTACCTACTGTCTACAATTGATTATTAAAATGCTATCACATTAATGCCCCAGACAACTATGTTGTACATTAAATACCAAGTCAGATGGCTATTGCTGTTGCTAACACCATAGCCTTTAGACACTTTGGAAATCACTACCAATTTCCTAAACCCAGGTAGGGTCAACACAGTTCTGTTAGATTGTGTGAGAATCCAAATTTCATATTCAATCCAGTTATTTTGATCCAAACACATATGAAAATCGTTTGATAAAAATCAGAATTTTCATTATCCCACAAATGGTACAAGAAGAACTTTCAGTCCTTTCTCTGTTTAGGCAAATGGAATATGACAGCAGAGTAGGAAGAGAACCTGACAAAAAGCAGGTAGTTAATTCCTCACATTTTAGGAAGGATACTACTATGCATGACATCTAATCTCACCAAGAACATTTTTCAAGCTCCCTTCCAGTTTTTTCTTGGGCATGCAATCAACACTACATATATTTTAACAAAATTTACACTTCTGTTATTTTGAATATTTGAAAAAAAGTGTTCTAACAATATAAAACACATTTTCAACTTCATTGATAGGTTGCATTTGAGCGTCTGTGAAAATTTCAAGTCAGGGATATTGATAAATGACAAGCAATATTTTTTGTTGTTAAAAAATTGGATTCTCTATGAAATGCTGTTTTTCTCTAAGATAATTTATTAAAATAGAAGTTTAATAACTAATCTTTGATAGTAATATTGTCATGCTATTGATAATTTTACAAATTATTCATATGCAATCTGGATGTCCAAAATGCAGACAAAAATGTGTTTTTGTATGTCTGATATATTGGTGTGTGTATTGGTGGGATGACCTCAGAGTTGTCCTGAGCTGGGGAAAAGCCAGGATTCAATAGCCTCATGTCTATCAGTCATGGATGCAGACCTCCTTCAGAAGGGGACACGACCTTGGACGAGGTGATTTCCTTCAGCCAAGGCAATCCTTATAGGGGGCTGACAGTTAACGTTGCTATGCCATTTTCAGGTTGTGATGGCTGCACTTATCCATTTACCATTAAAATAAGACCAGGAAGTCCTTATGAGTTGGAATAGACTTGACAGCAATTTTTTTTTTTTTTTGGTTTAAGTAAATCACTTGGGTGCGAAACATATTCCATCCTCCCGTTGTGTAACAATGGCCCTACCTCTTTCTCATACGAGGATCAATTACTCCTGCCAAGATGGTGATTCCTCTTCCTGCCTGTTTCTTGTTTTTCGTGAGGAGCCTGAAGATCTAGGCGGCAGAAGTAACTTATTGTTCAGTGGGACTCTTTGCTGTGTCCCTGGTAGAAAGGTTATCCCTTTTGGAATCAGGACCCCTCAAATTGCAGAGCCCAGAGTTGTGGACACGGGAAGCACAAAATCTTCAAGTGGGTCAGTGAGAGTAATGGTAAGCAGGGCACTCCTTCTTCCACCCTTGGGTTGTCATACTCATGTATTCAACATGTTTGGGATATAGTACTATCTATCTATCTATCTACTTATCTATCTTTCATTTATCATCATCCTGCTTAAAGTTCATTGAGCTTCTTGAATCTTGGGGTTTATAGATATTATCAGATTTGAAACAACTTTGGCCATTATTTCTCCAAATATATGTAATTGGTTTTCCTCCTTTCTGGAACTCCAATTATATGCATGTTAGACCACTTTATATTGTACCACGTGTCATTTCTGAGACTATTTTTATTTCAGTCTTCTTTCTCTCTGTGCTTTATTTTGACAAATTTTATGGCTAGTCTAAGGAGCCCTGGTGGCACAACAGTTAAGTATTTGGCTGCTAACTGAAAGGTTGGTGGTGTGAACCCATTCAGTAGCTGCATGGGTGAAAGAACTGGCAATATGTTTCCATAAAGATTACAGCCTAGAAAACTCTATGGGGCAGTTCTACTCTGTCACATGGGATTACTATGAGTCAAAATTGACTCGATGGCACCTAACAACAACAACCCAAAATAGCTAGTTTTCAAGTTCACTGATCTTTTCTTATGCAGGGTTTAATTTTCTGTCATTTCCATCCAGTGAGATTTTCATTTCACATATTTTCTATGTAAGTATTCTATCTATATTTCATGTATTTTATATATTTTCTAGAAATATATTTTTCAACCCTAGAAATTCCATTTTCTTCATTTTTATATCTTCTTCTTTTTTTCATTGTATTCATGTTTTCCTTTAAATAGTTGAACATAGTTATATGAATGTGCTAATGCACTTGTCTGCTAGTTCCATCATCTCTGCCATTTCTGGATCTGTTTGTATTGATTGATTTCTTACTTGAGTATAGGCCATATTTTTTTTGTTTTATTCTTGATACGTCTATTATTTTTTATTGGATTGCTGAGTATCTGGATTTTGTTGTCTTCCTTTAAAGAGTTTTTGGGTGTATTTTGGAAGGTAGTAAGTTATTTGTAGATCAGTTTAACACTTTGAGAACTTTTTTTTTTAAGCTTTGTTTGAATTTGTCTAGAGTAATCTTTACTCCAGTGATGGTTCAGTCCTACTACTGAGGCATGATTTCTCTGGGGTGTCTACTGAATGCCTGGGGTGATCACTAAAGACTCTTAGATCTGACTGATTGAATCTCAAACTTCTCCCTCTCATGTGAGCTCTGGGAATGTTTCAGCTTAAAACTCTCCAATCATTCTTTTCTCAGCCTTGTAGAGCCTCACTCTATGCATTCATGGCCTAGTACTTAGCAAAGACTCAAAGTGACACTTGTGCAGATTTCTGGATCTTTTTTTTTCTTCTTAGCTCCGTCCTTTCTGGAACTCTGCGCTGAAACTTGCAGCCACTTCAGCCTCCACAGACTCTAATCTCTAATCTTAACTCATCAAGGTTGCTACAATTTGTTTGTGTTCTGAAAGCTAACTCTATTGAGAATGCTATGGGAATCACCTCATTCATTTCCTTTTTCTCAGGGATCACAGTCCTATGTTGATTGTTTCCAATGGTCTGAAAACAACTGTTTCATATATTTTGTACACTTAACTAATTGTCTATGGTGCGAGGTTAAGTCGAGTGTTTTCACCACATCATAACCAGAAAAAGAAGTTTCCAAGATAACTGATTTAAAGCATACTTTGTTTTGGAGGATGGTACCTCATTTTTACAAGTTATCACTTCTGAGCTGTCACTTTCAACATGCTCTGTCATTACTCAATCAGGGCAGAGCTTCTGACTGATGTGGTTTGTAATAGGACTGCTGGATCACATTGTCATTTGCCTATTGCCACACCTTCTCAGCTGTAATGTGGATCACCATGTTTGACATGTTATCATGTGGGATCCAGTTCCAGTGGATCAAACCTTGGATAGTGATGCTGGCCACGACCCTGTGGCAGGATATGCAATCTCACATTCAGAATATATATCTATTCCTGTCTAAATGAGTTGCTGCTCCTTCAAGAGTAGAAGGTTTCCATTGTAGTTTGCTTACCACCAAGTAGCTAGTTGGACTCCTCAAGGATGGTGGCATATCAAATACTCAGTGTTGGTCTCTGCTGCTGGCAGGTTAGACAATCAACAGCAGCAGCAGTAGCTAGATCTGTCTTGGTGAATTGAACCTATGCTTTTGGGTCCCTGTATAGTCCCCATTCCTGCTACTTCATTCATGTGTCATTGATCCAAACTGGGGTGGGTGATGACAGAGACCGGCTGATGTCAACCATTAAGGTATTTTGTTTACTTCATTATTTAGTGCTTCTTGTATGATGGGTACTCTGTGGTGTACCTTAATGTGTGATACAAATATCCTCAAACTTTTTGCTCACTATCCATGTGCCTCTTTCCTAGAACTCCTTGTTTTTAATTGTGGTGCAGTGAGTTACTTAATATAGCCCTTCTAGCTATGGCATTTATGACTCCCAGACAACGATAGGGTGGGACTATGCAGATAAGGTGCTTGTAGCCCACTGAGGGAATTGGACAGATTGCAGCTAATGTAAATATGGTGTATGAGACACTTGTGAGGGTGGGGCCATGAAAATAAGGTGTATGGAACCCTTGTAGGGGATTGGTCAGTTTTGCCATCCCACTAGGCTTAAAAAGAGAGTCAATCCCAGAGCAGATGACACTACCACAAAGAAGAAGAGCCAGAAACAGAGTGTGTCTTTTGGACCCCAGGCCCCTGCACTGAGAACCTCCTAGACTGGGAGACCGAGAGAGCTGTAACACCAGAGAAGGCGTGAGACAGCAAGAAGTGATGGCAAATGTGGAGAGAAACAGCAGTAGCAGAACCAGGAGACCAACGTGAGATGGCTGCAGTGGGCTTCCCAGCCCACCAAGCGAGGAGGTTACAGTGGGCATGCCAACCCACAGAACAAGAGAGCTGAGTGCCTTTGGACAGGAGGCTTGCTGGCAGAGTAGGGTGCTTCTAGGCACTTGTTGGCAGAGCTAAGCTCACTGACCCATGGAGTGAGAGAGATGAGCACCTTCAGACAGGAGGCTTGCTGGTGGAGTGGGGTGCCTCTGGGCACTCACTGGCAGAGCTAAAAGAGCTTTGTAACACTTGCCCAAGCAAGGCAGAGGCAGGCCAAGTGCTGAGGGTTGAGGGTCAAGGGCTGAGATGAGCCTGCCCTAAGAGGGCCAAGAGAAGTCTGTCTTGAGGGATCTGAGAGGAAACTATCATCAAGGGGTAGAGAGGAACCTGTCCTCTGGAGGCCAAGTGTGGGGGCCCAGACCTAAGCAGGGCCCAGTGGCAGATGCCTGCCTGTGGCCACGGCTGGAGAAGAAGTTGTCCTGATCAAAGAACTGTATCCTGAGTCATTCCTGATCCTGATTTGAATCTGTTACTTCCCTAATAAACCCCATAACTGTGAGTATGGTCTGTGAGTTCTGTGTGGCTATTGCAACAAATTGTCGAACCCAGCAGAGAAGTAGAGAGTGCAGTGGGAAGGACAGCTGGTGTCGGAATTGGTAAAAAGGTTGGAGAGAAGAGGTATATTTGACCTCCACCTCGTAGAAATCAGCCTTGGGCTGATGCTGATCTTAATTCTCTCTCCTCCCTCTTGTGAAGTTAGATGAGGTCAGATGACACATGCCATTTTTTAACTGATATTCCTATCTTTCTCCTTTCTGGCCCTTGACTAACCAGCCAAGCCGTTTGCCACTGCCCATTAGTCCACTTATACTATAACCTTAGATGACTTCTCTTTCCATACAAATTGGATGACCAGGTACAACGAACAATTCTCTGCCCACTGGGACCATTTCCACTCATTACTGTCTATCAAGGACACTCCTGAGTGAGATTTTATCGCCATCACTGTTCATTTTCAGCTTGCATTCATGTATCAAGATAACCTATCCATGAACCAAGCTTGGGATTCTTTTCCTCATCCATTAGTGGGTCATGAGGTATCTCCTATGGGTCCATAGGTGTTGATGTCTAGGTGATGGAGAGGTGCTGGTTTAAAAACAATGGTGGATGACATTTGGATCTGTCTTACTTCCTCTTGTAGCTTGTATGTGCCCTTCAGAATTGCTTGTGCTTGATCCTGGCTGAACTACTTCCAATTTAAGGTAGGTTGATGGTGGGTCCATCTGATTTTATGGCTTGGTGGGTCTGACAGAATTCAAGTCATGATGGGCTGATCTGGTCACATGGTAATTTGATGTCTCATGGCCTGTCTCTTCCATAAAGCCCTAAAGGAAGACTGAAAATATATACTGCCGTCTATTCAAGTGAATGTGACTGTTTTTGATCCTCTTTTCTGATAGAGTTGGAAAAGAACACATTCACAAGATCAATAGCTACATAGCATGTATCTGAGGTTGTGTTAATCTGTTCTAGCATCGATAACACATCTAGCACAGTAGATGCAATTTTTTTGAGTTTGCAGTAACATTCCAGAATCAGTCTGTTTTTTGTAGGGGCCAGACTTATTAAGTAAATGCTGTTATGATGAGGATCACCGTTCTTACAGCTTTTAAGTCTAAGAGTGGCACTAATTTCTACCATTCTTCCTCAGTTGTAATCTTATTTTTGATTTCATAACTTGGCTTAGCATATGGGGCAATTTCAGAGGCTTCTAATCAGCCTTCTCCATTATTATGACTCTAGTCCTATAGGCCAAACACTGGTATCAGGTATACCAACTATTAGGTGTATTCATACTAATTATTCATTTAGGGACCAGGTAAATGACTACTGGGTGGTCCATGGACTCACCATAGTAAATAGTGTATCCTTTGGACTCTCCCATGGAACTTAATACTCTAGCTGGTTTTCTGACCTTACACATAGTGTGTTCATTTTATTATGATCTCATTTTATGATGATCTCATTTTACGAGTCTTTGAATGTCTTCTTCTATCATCATTATGGCAATTCTGGCATAACTAGCTCAGTGTAGGCCATAATTTTTACCATACTTCTTGGAATTACCCAATAGTGCATTCATGCCATTTTCCAAAGTCTTTGCGAGAGTTAAATGTTGAATCCTGGGAGAGTGCTCCCAAATTAATGATCTCTTCCTTATCCGCCCTTATGCTTAATTCCCATGATCAATCATCCTCAAAATCCAATCCCATTTGTATTCTCCCAGCCCCTGTCATTACACACTATCTATGTCTTGTAGCCCCTTTGAGGTATACTCCCTTTCCTCCTTTGTCAGGCCCTAGCTGGGTTATGTTATGACTTTACCCTAGTTATTTGCCTAATGATCAGGAGGGAGGTGGAGACATACTTTGAGGGGAACACATTTTTCCTTGTTGGAGAGAGGCCTCTGCATCATCTTCAAGTAAGGAAGGAATGCTAGTCTTTAATAGATCTAGCTACTGTTGCATATTCAGAGTATTCAGAGGAATCTGGGGATTCAGTATTTTCAGGTTCAGCAATCCAGATATCCCTAGTCCATGTGTCAGGGTCATATTATTTAACAACCAGGGACTAGACAGTGGTAAAGCAGACCCTACTTGGTTAGCAGTTTAGCTTTCTTTGTAACTCTGATACTCTTGCAATAAAGTCCTGGATTTCGCCCTCAATTTTCTCTGCCTTCCCACTTCAGGAAGTGACAGCATCCTTCATAGAATGTGACTTGGTGGCTTTATTTATTTACTTTTCTCTTGTCCACATCTCAGTTTATAACACTCTTGACTAGGTTACTGAGTCTCCAGCCAAACATATTCTTCCCAGCTTTTGTGATGTCTATTTCATCTCTTGCCATACGTTGCAAAAAAAACAGCTAAATCCTGTTCACTTAACACACTGTATAAAGCTGTTTGACTCAATGTGTTCCCTTTTTTTACAGAAACAGAAATTTCTGTTAGAAGAAGGAATTAAAACACCATGTAGGCCTCCAAGACCTCCTGCTTCCTAGTAGAACTTCAAACTCATTAAAGATAAAATCTAAGTTTTTCTTGATTGCATCGTTGG
Source organism: Trichechus manatus latirostris (assembly GCF_000243295.1). NCBI lineage: Eukaryota > Metazoa > Chordata > Mammalia > Sirenia > Trichechidae > Trichechus > Trichechus manatus. The sequence continues at coordinate 25,667,163 of NW_004443939.1, read as the reverse complement.
CTTTGGGAATCTTCCTCCTCCTCATATTTAGTATTTATTCATTCATTCAAATATCATGCATTCAGCACTGTAGTGGCTTTGAGCACAGGTATGAAGTCAAACTTAGAGTGGTCAAGTCCTATTTCAGCACATACCAACTCTTTAAAGCGTTATTTAAACTCTGAGCTTCAGTTTATCTGTTAAGTGGGGGATAATAAGTACCTCAAATGATTATTTGAGGAAGAAAATGAGTTTATGCATGTTAAACACATCAGCCAATGCCTGGTACACAATGAGCACTCAATAAATAGTGGCTTAAAATAATGTTTATGAAAAAATATTTTATGCTCTGCACCAGTTCCTCGGTATATATCTTGGATCTCCCTCCAGGAAGTCAATAAGTATTCTGCTGATTCACTGTGTCAGAACAAATTATGTCATTTGAATGTCACAATGATGGTAACAAAAATAAGGATAATGATATTTATCTATTTAGTGAGCCCCCATTTTGTGCCAACCTATGCTAAACGCACTGCATGTCTTGCCACTAATTTTCACAGTTGTCCTCCAAGTAGGTATTATTAAGTTTACTGTTTTACAGATGAGGAGGCTGAGGCTCAGAGATTAAGGAGCTTTTTAAAGATTGCTTAGCTAATAGGTGGTAGTCTAAGCCTAGGTCTATCTTACTCCAAATGCTATATCCTCACCCTTAGCTCTTCCTTCTGGTAACTGCAGAGACTTTATCTTACCACTTAAAACATGGTGTTCGTAAGTGGGCTGCTTCCAAATTTTCCCTCCTTAGTCTAATATATCTGTTAACAGCTCTGGAGGTACTATTTACTCTTTAGTTTGATTTTGTTAAATTTGTTTAACTTGACATAGTTCAGGTTATTTTTACTGATAGCTTTTTTTTTTTTAATCTGACTATAAGTAATGCATACTTTCCAAAAAAAAAAAAAGACAAACAAAAACAGAAAAGCATAGGGATGGAAATAATTAACTCCCCAATTCCCACCTCCCAGGTCATTCTTAATGTTTGATTTTTATTTCTTTTTGAATTCCTGGATAATTTCTTTTATCTTGTCTACAAGCCCATTGTCCTACTACTATAAAGCAACAAAGAAGGCATTCCTCATGACTTTTCATCTTATTTTGATTAGCTGATGATCGATTTGCATTTCTAACACATATAATTGTTCACTGCCTAGCTAGAGAGTCAGACAAAATTCCTACCTTGAAGACAAGTACCGTAATTACCTTGAGGCCATTAGAGTCTTTGGAACTCCCCTCCCCCCTACAAACTATCTGCTAATTGGTTGCTGTTGTTAGTTGCCGTGGTGTTGGCTCTGACTTATGGTGACTCCATGTATAAAGGAATGAAACGTTGGTCCTGTGCCATCTTCATGATTGTTGCTATGGTTGAGTCCATTGTTGCAGCCACTGCGTATTTTAAGTACCTTCCAATCTAGGGGGCTCATCTTCCAGCACCATATAGGTCAATATTCTGTTGTGATTTATAAGGTTTTCATTGGCTAAATTTTTGGAAGTAGATCACCAGGCCTTTCGTCCTAGGCTGTCTTAGTCTGGAAGCTCCACTGAAACCTGTCAATCATGGATGATCCTGCTAGAATTTGAAATAATGGTGGCATAGCTTCCAGCACCGTAGCAACAAGCAAACCACCACAGTACAAGAAACTGACAGAAGAGTAGTGGGCTTGATTGGAGTCCTAGTTTTATAAAGATCACTGGTAAACTTGCTCGGTTAATCTTAATCTCCAACCTCCCTTTGGCCATCTTCTAAAATATTGGTAGTAAAGTACACAAATTATAGCCAAAAGAATTCCCAAACTCTATTTCAGGAAACACAGCTATTTACAGACCTTAGCCTCATGTAGCAATATGCAACCTAAATATGTAAGGGGCTTACATAAATATCTAAGAAAATGAACAGAGCCCAATAGATAAAATAGGTCAAGAATATATAAGCATATTTTACAAAAAGGGAACACAAGCAACAAATAAAATATTCTATTTGATCCTCATTAGTAATTAAAGAATTATAAATTAAAAAATTAGACATAGGAGAATAATAAAAATTATAAAAAAAATAACTGACACTTAAAGCTAATGAATAGATGGTGAAATGGATTCCTATGTTGGCAGTGGAAAGCAATTTGGATATATGTTTTGAAAACGTAAATAATATTCATACTCTTTGATTCAAAACCTTCTCCTTTCCAGAATCTTGCCTAAAGAATTAATGACATAATAGAAAGATTTAGCAACGAGAATGTTCTTTGTAGTGTTATTTAATAAATAAATAACTAAAAGAAACAAATCCTAAATAGCACTATGGCAGAGTAAAATATGTACATCATTATAATGAAATATGCTAACCATTAAAATTATGTTTATTAAGAATTTTTAATGACATGATAAAATGATAATATTACAATAGCTTATAAAACAACAGGATACCAAATTGTATATTTATAAGTAACAGATGTGTGAAAATATTCATTCTGGATGTCTGATAAAAAATTAACAGAGATTATTTCTGAGTGGCACCATTATTGCCTGACTTTTTAATTGATGTTTCTTTCTACTTGTTACATTTCTCTTTCTTCCAAAACCACAATGGCAAAATAATAAAGATTATCTTTTTAAAAAGAAATATACCGTAATATTGTTCTCATTATTTGTCACCAAAATTATTTTGATCACATTGAGTATCTTGGAAAAACTGTCCTGGTATTTTTCCTTTCTGTTCTCTTTTGAGATGAGGGATGGGAGGAGCTGGTCATTATAAGCCATGATATTTATGGCCCTCAGGGCCCCTGCTCCTGCTGCCCTTGCAATGTTCCCCATATTTCAATCTGCTATTGTTATTGCACTCATGACTGGGGTCCCTCATGGGGCCCTGAGGAACTATGCACCATTCCTTCTCTTACTCTGCTAAGTAGAAGGACTAGACCACATGTCTACCTGGACGCAAACCAACTCCCAGCTACAAATCAAAGTAATTGGTTAGAGTTGGTCAGAAATATGGAGAGGGCACATTTCTCAGAGATAAGAAAACGATGAGGTGGCTCCATCTGTACTCATCTTCCTCCCCTTTGTTCTTTGTCTGTAACAATATGTCTTTGATGACTTATGGGTTTGTGAGGTGGGGAGAGTTGAATAAAGCTTTAACTTTATCTGGTTTGGATCAGAACACTATATTTATTATAAAAATTTTCAAGAGACATTAATAATCAAGATGGATAGTGTTTTGAGTTGTTGTTATCACAAGACACCTAATAAAATACTAAATTCCCGAGACTGCCAACTAAACCAAAATATAAAGATGCTGACAGTGTAGTGTTGAGTAAACAGGGGTGTGCTGGATAGTTTCCTTCATCAGTTGGCATTTTATATTGATGGTGGGCAGCAACACTGCCCTTTGTTTGTCCTCCCAGCCTAGATGATAATGATAAACATAGCCAACATGGAAAAACATTTTTTAGAAAGTGCTCTCACATATACTTCCTCATTTAATAGTGGAAGTTAGCATAGTGAAGTTCAAGGAATTTAGGCTTTGGATTCAGACAGAGCTTTATACTTGAATCCCCCCTCTTCCACTTCCTACTGGTGTCACTTATCTGTAAAATTGGAAATAATGCCTACTTTGAAGGTTTAAGATGACATATTATCAATTACATATGCAAACTACCTGGCTTGCTCCTTTTTTATTCACTTGTTCAAAAGGCACTGTGCTCTTGTTCAACCACAGTAATCAAGCAAATGTGAGTTAAAACAATGTACACTATACAGGGGACAAAAGCAGACATTATTCCTTTTCTTATATAACTAATAGTCCAGTGGGTTTAGAGAAACATTAGCCAAATAAGTAATAAATTTAAAATCACCATTGTGATAAATTTTTTTTTTTTATTCTAGTCAAGTAGAAAGTTGTGCTTAAGCTGAAATCTGAAGGATACCTAAGACTTCCCCAGGAAAAAAAGGGGAAGAAGAAGCATTCTAGAAAAGGAAACAACATGTGCAAAGACTGGGGAGTGTGCAAAGTAAGAGGGACAGGTAGAGAGCAAAGGATAGGGTGACATGTGTCTGGAGAGGAGGATAAGCATCAGTTTTTGCAGGGATATTTGGATGAGTTCATGAGTTTGTCTTTATCCCAAGAGCAGTGTGAAGCCATTGAAGGATTTTAACCAGCTGGGAATATGACTGTACTTCATGTGGAAAATTGTGGCAAAATTGTAAAAGTCAAATTAAAGAAAGCCCAGTTAGATCAGTTAAGAAACTAATTTAGTAGTTCAGAGGAGAGATCATGGCAGCTTGGACCAGGATGATGATGGTAGAAATGTAGAAAAGTGGATGAAATCCAGAGATATTTAGGAGGCAAAATAGAACTTGGTTATGGAATGAATGTTTGTGCTAAGAGAAATGTCTATAAAGCCTCCTAAATTTCGGGGTTTCATAACCTGATGCCATAAGACCAAGGTTGGATGGCAGATATCTGGAGTTCCTTGGCTGGACGTGGAGTATTTGACTGAGACATCCAAGAGGAGAGTTAAATAGGTAGCTGGCACATAGTCAGATTTTAATCAAATTGCATGTATTATTCATCATCTATCATATTATATAAACATTTTATATTCACAACAATATAATAGGTCGCCTGTATACTGCCTAATAGGTCAGTACTTCCTATACTGGTCAGGGCACTTAGTTGTGAACAACTGACTCCACTGTAGCTATTTGAAGCAGGATAGTATTTATTAAGGAAAAGTGGTTAACTCAAATAATCTATGATAGAGTCAAAGGAGTAGTTTTGGATACTACACAGCCATGAACAACATAGCCAGGGGCAACACACACAGGACAAATGCCCAACCACACCCTTGGACTGTTTAGTACCTGTGATGGTTAATTTTATGTGTCAACTTGTCCACGCTATGGTGACCAGTGTTTGGCCAAACACTAGACTAGATATTGCTATGAAGGTATTTACATGTGATTAACATTTACAATCAGTTGACTTTAAATAAAGTAGATTGCCTTCCACAATGTGGGTGAGCCGCATCCAATCAGTTGAAGGCCTTAAGAGAAAAACTGTTTCCTGAGGGAGAAGAATTCAGCTTCAAGAGTGTAAATAGACATCTGCTGGGATTTCCAGCACACCCACCACCTGGTCTATGGATTTTGGACACAAGCCTACTAGAGTTTCTAGCCTGTCACCTGGTCTATGATGTTAGACTTGCCAGCCTCCACAATCTCATGAACAATTCCTTAAAATCAGTCAATCAATACACATATAAGCCAAAAACACCAAACCCATTGCTTTCGAGTTGATTCTGACTCATAGTGACCCTATAGGTCAGAGTAGCACTGCCTCATAGGGCTTCCAGTGAGCGCTTGGGGGATTCGAACTGGTGACTTTTTTGGTTTGCAGCCGTAGCTCTTAACCACTATGCCACTAGGGTTTCCAATACATATATATCTTACTGATTAATTATGGGACCAGAAAAGCTGATATCCCTATGAGGAGATGCCATCACAAATTGCTCACTTTGGCATGCAAAGTTTGGATGACTTTGCATGATAAGTATAAACTAGAAAATATACTAGCATCCTAGCTGCAGAGGAATCTAGGAATATAGTTCAGGAAGACAAGATTGAAAAAGAATGAAATGCATTTTGAGTGAACCAACTAACAGTTGAATCAACTAACACAGGCCTCCTCTTTGGCCTTTTTACATTCAAACACATTTATCTTCCCATAATTAAACTTACAAACAACAACATGCTTCTACCTAAAGTAACTATCCTTCATACTATCAAACCATCCTCACCCTACCTTCAAAAGATGAAAAGGGGTGGACAGGGTCAAATCATTATTTATCAACTATTTTTTTTTCTATTCTTTCTTACTAGCAGAACCTGATTTTGTTTGGGCTGGTAACAGATATGGTGTTTAAAAAAAAAAAAAAACAATTCTCAGGAACAGCATATACAAAGATATGAAATTCTGAAACATGAAGGCCAAAGCAAAGTGGGACTTTTATAGGAGATGCAGTCAACTCCTGACATTCCCTTAGGACTCAGCTCAGTGGGGGACTCTCCAGTTTTGGTTTGCCATGGCTGCCCCTATTACAGCATGCACTGTGCTTTATCATGACCGGTCATTTACTTCTCCTTCTCCCACAGTTAGTCTGCACATGAAGGCATGCAGTGACTATTTACTTGATGGATATCTGAATTTGGGCAAAGCCCAGATCATGGAAGACTTGAGCGGTGAATGATACGACTGGACTTTTATTTTTGATACACAATCATGATCATGGGAACTGGGGTGGGGGGCTGACTCAGAGGGACTGGAAAAGAGGGCAGTGAGAGATAGAAGGGCATTGAAACTGAAAAATTATTTTGAAAATCTGCTTTATTCTTAACATAAAATCTATTCTGGTAAACACCTTTAAAATAATTATTGTTAAGAAACAAAGGAGGTGGGCAAATATGACCCAACTTTATCCCACACATCTTATGTAATGTGAACCCAATGTCTCCTAAGGTATTTCTTAAGACAATTTTATAGTATAATAAATAATATTGTCCTCTCCTTATGTTTCCTCCTTTGATTTCTAGCCCAGCTCTCCTCTTCATCAGCAAACATCTTGAAAAAAGTCATCTACTTTCTCAGCTCAGCCATTTCTCAAATAATGATAGGAAGTGCTTTCACTACTTCTCTACAAATTCTCACATTGTCTGAATGGTTCATTTTGTTGACAGGTCTTTGGCTTCTAAAATATCGTGATTTTTCTCTTCCCGTGCTCAGCCCCATCCCTACTCATCAATTGCTCTACTGTACTGAACTGCGTTTTAAATGTTAAAATTCCCTTCCCTCCCCTTCCTTTCTCTTCCCTTTTCTTCCCAGTCTGCATAGAACAAAGTCACTGTCATTCACTGTCCAAGCTTCAAGTATAACCAACACATCTGACTTTCAAATCAATATTCCCTAGCCTCCATTTCTTTCAAATGAATGTCTCATACATTCCTCAATTTCAAAATATCCAAAGGTGAATGTATCATCTCCCCTTTTCCCATAAAGCCTTTTCTTCTCCTGCATCCCTTATTTCAGTAAATGAAATGATCATACATTCACTTAGCCAAGATGTAAAACTCAGAGGAATTTTTGACTCCTCTTTTCTTCTCTCATACATTCCCTAAAATCCAATTAATTACCAGATCTGGTTAATAAATTTGCCTACAAAATAACTCTCAAATTGTGGTGTAAAGAGCAGAATTGTAAAAAAGTAATGCTGGAATTCACTCTCATTGTTTGGACAACAAGCTAGTTAGAACCAGGGATTCTTCTTCTCCAGGAGAGATGGCTTGCATCCAAGCTCCCATGGGTCCAGGGCTTTCCTCCCTCCAGCAGGGACAACTATAACATCTCATAGACCCAAGCTTTCCAGGTTCTGAAAGGCCAGAATTCCTGGTCAATTCTTAACCTCTGACACCTCAAATCCTTGTGCCAAGCAGTCTGTGCATTCCTTCAATGGCAAGGCTGTTTTCTCAAGCTTGTCCTATGAAGAGAGACACCCATGGCTGGGAAGGGGGGTTAGAGATAGGGGAAAGAGGGGGCATCTTTCCACTGGAACATAGACCCAAATTGCACTTCCATCAGAGATTAGGTCTTGGCATGCCCTTCTGTGGAATGATGTTAAGATATGGAGCCCCTTACCTTTTTTGACTTCTTGACCTAGCTTGTAATTATTCTCTTTTACAATAAAGCCTATTCCTTAATCCTTGCCATGTGTCCTTGTAAATATATCCCAAACTCTGGTACATGATGGAATGTGAACCAGAGGGACCCATTTGGCATATCACAGTTCAAGTCCCTCTTCTCCATCTCAGAGTCACATCTTTTGTTAAAATCTTTATTACCTGTTAACTGGATTATTCCAACAGTCTTCCTAGTCTAACTCCCTGCCTCTGATCTTGCCCCTTTTAGTTCTAACCTTCACACGATGTCAGAGGGTAAATTTAAAATGAAAATCTGATCACCTACCCTTCTTAAAAATCTATTAGTAGCAACATAGGGTCTATAACAGTGTTCCTATTTTACAGGGAAAAATTATTTCAGACTCCTAGTGTCAATTTAAATTATTTATTGTAATATTTTAAAAATCTATAGTACATAAGTCTGTAAAGTAGAACAACTCCTTTTCCTTATAGATAATATATAAATCTCAATCCAAAAATAAATTTACCATTAAATATAAACAAAACTACAAAACCAACAAAATTCTAATTAACAACATTAATTTAACATGAAATATTAATAGTAGAAAGATAAAGCTAAATCTTTCTATGTTCTATCTTTAATCTGTTTCAGTATTTTAAATTATTGTTGTTGGTAGTTGCTGTCGAGTCACTTCTGACTCTTGGAAATCTTATGTATAACAAAAGGAAAGGTTGTCTGGCCCTTTGCCAATTTAATGATCATTGGTATATTTGAGTCCGTTTTTGTGGCTATTATTTTAAATTTAAAAGTATTAAAGAGGACAGTTCTGTTTACTTAAGACTGCTGTCCATAATAGTATTAAATAACATCACAGTTTTGTTTATTATTTTATGATCTTTAGACCACCTACTTATAGTAATTGTGCTTGTGGAGTAATCATCAAATGCCAGTTTGAATGAGCTATCCCTGGTCCTCATGAGACTGTCTTGTTCACTTGAAAATAAGATTATCATTATGGCATATTGAAATCTGCATTAAATGATTACCTAATCCAATTATTACTGGATTTGTGAGTGGGAAAATAATATTTGAGCTTATTTTTTGATTCTTGTAATTGATGAAAAAATTTTAATGGTTTCAGCACAGAGACAGTTATCATACTGTGGAACGACGTCAGTAAAGACTGGAAGTGACTTAGATCATTTTGAAAATGGCATTACCATAAATCAAGTTTTCTTATCATTGTTTCCATTTTGTCTGAAATTTGGAAGAGAGCCTATTTAAACTATAGCAAATGCCTCTTTTGTACAGTGCCCCATGATGTCATTTGGCCTTTATTTGGCATAAACAAAGAATTTACGTAGTAAGCCTGTCTCCATTCATTTGTTATAAACCAGAAACACCTAAGGTGGGACATTACTCCTCTGTGCAATGCTGCTTTCATGATCTCACATCAGAGTTTCAATTTACTGTCTAACTTAAGAAACTAAAATCTTATCCTAGGAAAATATATATTTTTTAAAAATAATTTATTTTTTGCTGTTGTTTTTGAGAATATACCAGCAGAATAGACACCAATTCAACAGTTCCTATATGTATAATTCAGTGACACTGATTACATTCTCTGAGTTGTGCAACCATTCTCATCCTCCTTTTCTGAGTTGTTCCTTCCCCATTGACATAACCTCACTGCCCCCAAGTCTCCTACCTAATCTTTGCCACTGCTATTGTCAATTTGATCCCATATAGATAGATTTTAAAAAAGCACAACCCTCAAGGCAGGCATTCTTTACTAGCTAAGCTAAACTATTGTTTTGTTTTAAGAAGACTTTAGGGGATATTTTTGGCTTAAGGTTTAAGGTATAAAGATTATCTCAGGGCAAGAGTTTCATGGGTTCATCCAACCTCCATGAATCCAGAAAATATGGATTCCATGAGACTTTGAAATTCTGTTACACATCTTCCCCCTTTTGATAAGGATTCTTCTATAGGATCTTTGATCAAAGTGTTCAGTCATGGTAGCCAGGCACGGTCTAGTTCTTCTGGTCTCACGGCAAAAGAGACAGTTGTTCATGGAGGCAATTAGCCACACGTTCCTTTTCCTCCTCCTGCCTCTGACTCTCCTTCTTCCCCTGTTGTTCCAGGCAAACAGAGATCAATTGTTGTGCACTGAATGGCCACTTGCAAGTTTTTAAGCCCCCAGGCACTACGCAGGGAGGTCAAATAAGAGCATTAAACACGTTATTAGGCCAATTAATTGAGATGTCCCATGAAATCATGACCCCAAGCCTCAAAACCAAGTGTCTTAGTTATCTAGTGCTTCTATAACAGAAATACCACCAATGAGTGGCTTTAACAAACAGAAATTTATTTTCTCACAGTTGAGGAGGCTAGAAATCCAAATTTAGGGTGCTGTCTCTAGGGGAAGGCTTTCTGTCTCTGTTGGCTTTGAAGGAAGATTCTTGTCTCTTTTGAGCTTCTGCTCCTGGGCAATCTTCATAAGACTTGGCATCTCTCTTATCCTATCTCTGCTTTGCTTGCTTGTTTAATCTCTTTTATATCTCAAAAGAGATTGATTCAAGATACACCCTACACTAATACTGCCTCATTAACACAACAAAGATAACCTATTCTGAAATGGGATTATAACCACAGGCATAGAGGTTAGGCTTTACAATACATATTTGGGGGGGCATAATTCAATCTATAACATTCTACCCTTCGGCCCCTCAAAATTCATGTCCTTGTCACATGCAAAACACATTCAGCCTATCCCATCATCACAAAATCTTAACTCCAAGTCCAAAATCTCATCTTCTGAATAATCTAAATCAAATATGGGTGAGACTTTAGGCCTATTCCATCCTGGGACAAAGTTCCTTTTCATCTGTGAACCTGTGAAATCTAGAATACAAGTGATCTGCTTTCAAAGTACAATGATGGAACAGGTGCAAAGTAGACATTTCTATTATAAATTGGAGGAGTTGGAGGGAAAGAAGGAATAACGAGCACTAAGCAAGTCCAAAATCCAGTAGAACAATTTACATTAGCTCTCAAGGCTTGAAAATAATTCTCTGTTCTTTGGGATCATCTGGGCAATGGTCCTGCCCTCCAGACTCTGGATGTTGGCCATGCCCTCTGGATTCTGGGTAGAGCTCCCTTGTCCCCGGGCTTCAGTCTGCCTTACAAGCCCACTGAGATAGCAACTCTGCTGTCTTGGATTTGGGCACCCTCATTCTCCTAGTCCATCTGTGTGATGACCTCACCCCCTTGGTCCTGGCAGGCCCCATTCTTCTGCCCTTGGGCATGGCAGTCCCATCTCCTCAGCTTTGTGCAGTAGCCCTATTCTCTTGGCCAAACTGAACAGCAGCCCCACAGTCCAGAGCCAAGTTGGTGAAGATCTGACTTTGAAATGTAGGAGGCCGTTGCTCTACGTTTTGATGCCTCAGAGCCTATAAGACCACAGAGTCCATAGCCCCACCCTTTGAGGCCTCAGAGCCTATGGCCCACACTTTGAGATCAAGGTAGCTCTGTTTCCTGTGCTTCTTCCAACAGTTTGCTGACCCCTGAGCTGCTCCAGGGATGTAGCTCCTTTGTCCCGTTTCCTGCCTGTAGAATTCCAAGAGGCAGACAGCGTCTTCTCCTTTTGTTCTTTCTCTGTCTCTTTCAGTCTAAGCTGATGATGGGTTTTCTGCTGTGGTAGTTGGTTAGATCCATCAGTCACAGGCTTAATATCTTTAACCAAAGATTGTGTAGCTACATCCTTGGTGAAAATTCTAAGATATATGTCCTTAGTTTGTATAACAGAATTTTCCAAATCTGTAAGTTTTGTTTTAATTTTCCACAATTCATTTTTAAGTCCTTTTTCTTTTTGCATATTAATATAAGCAGCAAGGAGAAACAACACTGCTCCTTTAACATCTTGCTTAGAAATCTCCTCAGCCGGATATCCAAGTTCATCACTTACAAGTTCTACCTTCCACCAAACATTTGAACATATTTTAGACAAGTTTTTGCCACTGCATAAAAAGGATTATCTTTCCTCCATTGTCCAACCACATGTTTATCATTTTCTTTTAAAGCCTCACCAGGAGCACATTTAATGTCCACATTTCTAGCAACATTCTGTTCCTGGTTGCATATGTATTCTCTGAGACAATACTTTATAGCTCTCCTCATTTCCTTCAGAGCCCTCACGAGAACTGCCTTTGACATCCACAATTCTACCAATAGTCTCTTCAAGGCAATCTAGGCTTTTACTATTAACCAAACCAAACCAAACCCATTGCTTTCAAGTCAATTCTGACTCATAGTGACCCTATAGAACAGAGTAGAATTGCCCATAGAGTTTCCAAGGAACGCCTGGTGGATTTGAACTGCCAACCTTTTGGTTAGCAGCTGTAGCTCTTAACCACTGCACCACTAGGGCTTAAAACTCTTCCACCCTCTATTCATTACCCAATTCCAAAACTACTTCCACATAGTAGGTATTTGTTAGAGCAGCACCCTACTCACTGTACCAAATTCTGTCTTAGTAATCTATTGTTTCTTTAACAGAAATACTATAAGTGGGTGGCTTTCACAGACATTTATTTTCTCACAATTGAGGAGGCTAGAAGTCCAAGTTTAGGGAGCTGTCTCTAGGAGAAGGCTTTTTCTCTCTGTTGACTCTGGAGGAAGGTCCTTGTCTCTTTGGAGCTTCTGCTCCTGGGTAATCTTCATGTGACATGGCATCTCTCTTACCTCATCTCTGCTCTGCTTTCTTGTTTAACCTCTTTTTATATCTCAAAATGGATTGACTCAAGATACACCCTACACTAACTCTGCCTCATTAACATAACAAAGATAACCCATTCCCATTCCCAAATAAGATTGTAACCACAAGCATAGAGGTTAGGATTTACAACACATACGTTTGGGGGACATAATTCAATTCATAACACCAAGGAACCAAATCCATGAGGTATTTTGTCTGTCTCAGCAGTTTCTCTTTTTAAAAATAAGTTTTATATCAACTGTCAACGAGAAAGAAAGATTTTGCCATTATAACTGGTAAATGGATTCAACATGAATACAATGAATTCAGTGTAGGACAACTGTCATTTTTCCATTAGTATGTGTCAATCTAACCCCATACAGTCAAATACATTTACTAACACATTAAAAGTTGAAAATGTCATTTTAGGTGAAAGTTGCAAACTGGTGGTACAGTGTTTTGTTAGGACTGCACAGAATTGCTTCTCTTAAAATCAGATTTGAAAACTTTTAGGTAAGGTATGTAATCTCTAATATATCATGTGCTCTGCCACTCTAGGTAATTTTACAGACAGCATGATCACTTGTTTGCAAATTGGCTTCTATTGAGCAGTCAACTCCCGCATTGGATCCAAGGTGACCATAATGTAAACTTGGGACCAAGTATAATGGTAACCAAATGATCCAGAACACCTGTGTATTTATTTCAGGGTTGTTTATTTATTTTGCTGTTTAGATTTTCATCAAAATGGAAAAAAAAAAGATAAAATCATATCTGGGAGAACTTTTGCATCCTGACTGTGTACCCTCACTCCCCTTCCACCCAAAGGTCAATGGATACCGGTTTGAGAAATATTGGTTTATAGAATGAGACCAAATTCCTTGATTGGGTATCCATTTCATTTTAGTTGTTAGTTGTTCAGTAAATTTTTCTTGCTACTCTTTCCTTAAACATTCCATGAATAATAATGTCTCGATAGCTGCACACATTTTGTTCCTTCTGCCTAGAATTCCCATTCCACATTACTAGTCTGACAAACTCCCACTCATTCCTCAAGACTCTTCAAGACTCAGTTGAAGTGTCATCTCCCCTGTGGAGGCTTTTCAAGCATCCCTTGGCAGAGCTATTTGCTTCCTGCGCTATGCTCCCCCATCACTTTTTTATTAAACACAGCACTATAGCACTGATTCCTTGGCCCTGTAATAAGTTCTTTGCAAGTCACTCACTGAGTCCTCTACTCCATTCTGTCCATAATATCCTGGGGTGCTACATCATCACCATTCTTCTGAGTACCAGAGATATTACACAATTTTTCCAGGGAAAATATAGGTGGTTAATAGGAAAATAAGGGTCAATGTCAAACAATGAAGAGGTCTGTGATGAAGAGATTCAAGTATCGTCCAACAAAAGGAAAGGGCATACAATTTGGGGCTAGAAGTATTGAGTTTAATTCCCAATTTCTAGAAAATTATTTGTCATTGTTTATTCAGATATTACACACATCTCATTCTCTCTCATCTTTCTTCCTGGGAATCTGATTTAATATGTGTTAGTTAGTCTCACAGTATCTTCTATGTATTTTACCTTTTATATTGTATATTTTGGTTTCTTTATGCTACATTCTATGTAACGTTTTCTGACCTATTTTTCAGTTCCTCAATTCTTCCATTAGCTGGGTCTAAGCTGGTTTAAATACAACCACCCAATTATTAATTTCAATCATTGTAATTAAGGTTTTGGAAGTTCAATTTGGTTCTTCTTCAAATCTGCTATGCTATTTATTGCTTACAAATATTTTCTAGCTTGTCTTTTACTTCCTTAAACTTGGTAAGAAAAACATGTTATTTTATTGTCTATGTCTGATCAAAGACTACAGCCTTCATTATGGATTACATCTCAACATAAAGAAAAGATAAATCTTCACAACTGGACCAACAAACAAAATCATGTTGTATAAATGGAGAAGGTTGTAAAGGAGTTCATTTCACTTGGATCCACAATCAACAATCAACAATCAACACCCATGGAAGCAGCGGTCAAGAAATCAAACAATGCATTGCACTGGGCAAATCTGCTGCAAAAGATGTCTTTAAAGTGTTAAAAACCAAAGATAACACTTTAAGGACTAAGGTGTGCCTGACCCAATCCATGATGTTTTCAATCACCTCATATGCATGTGAAAGCTGGACAATGAATAAGGAAGACTAAAGAAGAATTGATGCCTTTGAATTATGGTGTTGGCAAAGAATATTGGATGTACCATGGACTGCCAGAAGAATGAACAAATCTGTCTTGGAAGAAGTACAGCCAGAATGCTGCTTAGAAACAAGGATAGAGACTTCATCTCACATACTTTGGACATGTTATCAGGAGGGATCAGTCCCTGGAGAAGGACATCAAGCTTGATAAAGTAGAGGGTCAGTGAAAAAGAGGAAGATCCTTAAAGAGATGGATTGACACAGTGGCTGCAACAATGGGCTCAAGCATAGCAATGATTGTGAGCATGGCTCAGGACCGAGCAGTGTTTGGTTCTACTGCACATAGGGTCGCTAAGAGTCAGAATTGACAATTGACTTGACAACAACTAACAACAACAACCTGTCTGATAATTAAAGCATATTAAGTCTTTGTGGTTATAGAAGGTATCCTTGTTGCCTCACCCATATTCCCTCAGACCTTACCATTCAAATGCATGCTGGTCCAATTTCTAACTTCTAGAATCATTTTTTTTTTTTTTTTTTGGTGGGGTGGCAGAGAGGGCTTTCTCTGGTTGTCTAAGCCTACAGGCCAGTGATGGATAACTAACATTTCCTGGAAGCAGCTTTGTCGCCTCAGGTTGATAACTATGAGATTTATGTTTTCACTGGTTCTTCAGTTTCCCTAACAGAATTGAGCGCCAGTCTTTCACAGAGGTAACTAGCTTGATAATTCACCCTTTACTGGATGCTCTCCCTTCCCTCTATCACTTCTCCACTCCCCTAGAGGTTATCTTCACTCAAATCCTTGACTAAGTGAATCACAAATTAAGATAGTGTGTCTATTTCTATTGTCTGTTTTTTTTTTTTTTTTTGCTTGTTTTGCTCATGTTGTCATGTTTCTTGGTTTTCTGGTTATATTTGTGTACTGGACATAGTATTTAAAAAGTTAGTTATAGAAACTACTGGAGGCATAGAAGGTTGATACTTTTCTTTAAAGGGCTTTTTTGTTGGCCTTTGCCAGGTGCTTGGGTAACACTAATCTCGGACAATATTAATCGAAGTTCAAGCTTTGAGGTACCCCTGGTGGCAAAGTGTTAAGAGCTTGGCTGCTAACCAAAAGGTTGGCAGTTCAAATCCACCAGCCATTCCTTGGAAACCCTATGGGAAGTTCTACTGTGTTCTATAGGGTTACTATGAGTCAGAATTGACTCGACAGCAACCGGCTTGGTTTTGGGTACCCCCTAGTTGCCACGAACTTGGGCTGCAAGTCCAGCAAGGATTGGCGGTTTTTAGTTCATTCTTGAGACTGTATCCCTTTGGGGTCCCATCATAATGTGAAGGGGTTGTCAGACATCCTGCCTTGGACAGGTCCTGGGCCTTTATTTTCCTCCCTCATCCTCTAAGGGCACTGTCATGGATTGAATTGTGTCCCCCGAAAATATCTGTCAACTTGGCTAGGTCATGATTCCCAGTATTGTATGATTGTGTAATCTGATGTGATTTCCTTATGTGTTGTAAACTCTATCACTATGATGAGGTTATACTGATGACATTTACAAGATTGAATAGTGTCTTAAGCCAATCTCTTTGAGATATAAAAGAGAGAAGTGAGCAGAGACATATGGGAACCTCATACCACCAAGAAAGCAGTGTTGGGAGCAGAGCGCGTCCTTTGGACCTGAGGTTACTGCGCAGAGAAGCTCCCAGATCAAGGGAAGATTGACATGGACCTTCCTCCAGAGCCAACAGAGAAAGCATTCCCTTGGAGCTGAGGCCCTAGATTTGGACTTGTAGCCTACTGGACTGTGAGAGAATAGACTTCTCTTTCTTAAAGCCATCCACTTGTGGTATTCCTGTTGGAGCAGCACTAGATGACTGAGACAGACAGCCACCAAACCACAGACAGTTTTGAAGTTTTTTTTTTAGTTAGGCAGGTATGATGAGGGCAAAAGCAACTCTGAGTGCTGGGCTTACTTCTTTAGGCTCTCAGCTCCTCTTAGATTTTGGCTGAGTAATTCTTTAGGATCTTGTTAGCTTTTCACGGCTTTCAAGAAAATTCTTTTTATATTTCACATCTCCTTTCTAGCTGTCTTTGGTGAGAGTGATTCAACTTCCCTAGCTCATTCATCACTGGAAGCAGAAATTTCTAGGTGGTGGCCTTACTACAATCCTCTCTAAGCCTTATGTTTGCTCATCCCCAACACATAGAATAATGCAAGGCTCATGGTTGTTGCTCAACAAATATTTGCTGTTGAAAGAATCTGCAGAATAAGGATAGCAACATTAGACCTAAAGAGCTGTATTAAGGGAAAAATGAGATAGCATAAGTAAAAACACAAACTCAAGGTGCCACTGGAAGGGTCCAGAGAGGTTTAGCGACTTGTCCAATGTTCTACAGCAAGTGTGGGAAGAGGCAGACATGGAAACCAGGATTCCTGATTTCCACTCCCAGGTTCCATGAAAAATGATGCTCCAATAAATAACTGTGTTGCAGTCCTGGAAAGGCAAATCTTCTGGGAGTGATGGAGCTCATTGCTAATGGCCTCCTGTCAGGACAAAACTGTTTCAGTACGACATGACTGCTTCCCAGGGTCTTTCTGGATGCTCATAAATTGACCATTTCAACTACCCGTCTGGTGATGCTGCTGTGCATGCACAATTCAGCGAAGCAACAAACTGAATAAATGCAATATGAGCAGCACTGCTAGAAAAGGAAAAAAAGGGGAGGGAAGGGAGAAGTGTTTTGGAAGAAAGGCAGCTTCTCTCTTTAATTTAATTCAAAGAGATTTTCTCTTCAAATTGAGCCTAGCTCTGTGTTGAATCTGCTGGAACTCAATAGCGGAATGTAGTAACAAACTTACTGTTGTAACTTGAATCTTTAACCTATTCATCTTGAGCTTCGCTCATTAAGCATGACTTGACTAGTATCCACTCAGTTCAGTTCACCTTAAAAAGCATTTACTGAGGGTATGCCATGTGTACTGTATTGGGAATTCAGGGATCAGGGATAGTAATAGGATATACACAAACTTCCTTCAAAGAAACTGTAGTCTAGTGGGTGTAGACAGACTCAGGAACACAATTACTGTATCCCTAAGAACTTCACTGGTGGCATAGTGGTTAAGTGCTACAGCTGCTAACCAAAAGGTGGACAGTTCAAAACCACCAGGCACTCCTTGGAAACTCTATGGGGCAGCTCTGCTCTGTCCTATAGGGTCACTATGAGTTGGAATCAACTCTACTGCAATGAGTTATTATTATTATTATTTTTTTTTTGGAAGCACTTCACTGCTGGTGTCCCCAAAGAATTACTTGTTTAGGGGGTCAGAGTGTAGAGGCATTTCTTCAGGAAGATTTCTCCAACACTTTTTGTGCTAGATCATGTTGTACATCCCTCAGTCTAATGAAAAATAATGCCAAAGGTAGACAGTGATTTCAGTATTATGCTTAAATGGGGCTCAAATGGAGGTGACTACAGACTCACTTAATATTTCTTAGAGCACATGCATTTTCTTCAGCTGTGCATCTTTCAGCTGAGTCCATTCTATTTACTTGGACCTGACTTTTCCCAACTCCTAGAGAAAAGAGTATTCTTAGTTGAAATTTCAGCCTAAAGACAGGCTGGAGGTTATGCAAATATTCTGAGAAATCTGTTTCTCACAAAATTATTCATTCAATTTTACAAATGCAAAAGCTGCAATAAGTTTCAGGGGAAAAAAAAGAAGAAATCTGATCAGATAAGCTTCCATGCTTCCTAGGTTTTGGGCACTTATTCACTCTGTACTGATCCAGCTTTCACCATCTAGTATTTCCACACATCTATAAAGACTATAAAGAGTAGACAGTTTCTTGATTTACTGGCCAGGTAACGGTGAGGAATGTGTGTGTGTGTGCGTGTGTGTGTATGTGTGTGTAATAAGGAGTTATGGGAAAGACAGTGGAAATAAAAACTACCTTGAACAAAAATAATGCATATCCAAAGTGGATCTGGCATTTGACACTGAGCAGGATGAATTTTCTGCACAGTATTTGATATAAATGGGAAAAAGGAAAGAGGGGGAATAGTGCTGTATCAGCATATGGATTGCAAATACAATAAAAATGGTATCAGAAACTAAGAAGGGGAAATGAGAAACAGTTCAAAACCCTCTGGGTAGAAAAAGAAAAAGTAGATATTGTTTGTTTATATGGACAAAAATAATTGTGTATCAGAAGAGGAAAGAAGGGAGTGAGGGTGAAGGGAAGGAGGGAAAAACAGGGAGAGAGGAAGGGGGGGATGCAGAAGCACGCCTAGTTGCTTGGAGGATCCTGAGTTTTCTTTTTCCTGTCAAGAAGGAAAGTTTTACGATGTAATTCAATCCAACTGAAGTGTTAAAATAAATTTGTGTTTCATAAAGAACGTGGTGAAATAAACTGCTAATAGTAGAGATGTGGACTCTGTGATAGAGACATTTTTGGAAGAAGGGTCTTCATGAGAAACATCTGACATGTCTCCTAGGCAATTATACCACATGAAGGACTAGTTCTGTGTATGACAGAAAAAGCTAAAGTTTCTAAGAGATGGAGAGAAATAACTGAAGGAAGCTATGAGAAGTAGATACAAGTAGCAGAATAATCATTCACAGAGGTACATTTTTAGAAAGTCAAGAGGGTAGTCTCCAGGTAGAATTGTGATTATCAGAGGAAGCGAGGAAACAATGATAGATTACCCACTAGCTGCCATGTATATTGCCATCTGTTTTTAAATGATTTGTCTCAATTCTAACAACAGCTACGTGAGGTAGCTTCTACTATATTCATTTTACAGGCAGGAAAACTAAGGCCTGGAGAGGTGTAGAAATTTACTTAAGGTTAAACAAACAAACAAAACAAAAAACGAAAAAGCAAACCAGTTGCATTGATTCTGACTCATGGCGACCCCATGTGTTACATGGTAGAACTTCTCCATAGGGTTTTCTTGGCTGTAATCTTCACTGGAAGCAAATCACCAGTCCTTTCTTCCAAGGTGCTTCTGGGTGGGTTTGAACTGCCAACCTGTAGGTTAGTAGTCCAGTGCAAACTGTGTCACTCAAGAACCTAAGAGTCTTAGGGTAAAATTGAGATCTAATTGGTACCAATATTAATAATAACAGCTATCAATTATTGACAGCTTACTACTTTCCAGGCAAATATTATGCAATTTAACCCTCACAATATCCCTTGGAAATTTCCCCAAATTACAGAAGGGAAGATCTTCTAGTAAATGGCAGAGATTAGATTTAACCCAGGTTGTCTGACTCCAGACTTCATGTGTGATTTTCCTCCTGAGTACCCACAGGGCAGTCCTCACTGAGTGCATTGTGATTAAGCTTTCCATGCACTCACCAATTCTCAATCCACCCCGCCTCCTCCCCGGGTTTTTTAAAAATGTACTCTTCTGTTCTTCTTTCTCTCTTTACCCAATGTCCTATACCCTGCCCTTGACACCAAACAAACAACAGCAATAACCCAAGCCCGTTGCTCTCAAGTCAATTCTCATGACGACTCCATGTGTTACAGAGTAGAACTGCCCTGTAGGGTTTTCTCAGCTGTAATCTTTACAGAAGCAGATTGTCAGGGCTTTCATCAGCAGCACTGCTGTTCATGAAGGTTCAAACTTTTAGATTAGCAGTTGAGCGCAAACTATTTGTGCCACCCAGGGACCTCATCCTTGACACCCCCCCACAAAAAAAAAAAAGAAAGAAAAAGACATGTTTTGCTGTAGGTACTATCTGTATTCATAAATCTTCACAACTCTGCAAACCAGACGTCAGTATCTATTTTACAGATGAGGAAACTGAGGCTTCCAGGGCTCAGCTAACTTACCTAAGGTCGCATAGCTAGAAAGCGATGAAGTTGGAATTTAAAATCAAACCTGTCCTCCTCTGAGGCCTGTGTCCTTTCTCTTCCCGACGGTGCCTCTTGAACATGTTCTGTGGAGTAATCCTGTGCTCACAGTGGGGCAGGGGCTTAGAATGCTGAACAAAGTGCTTTCTAATCATTTTACTGTCAGAGGGCCTCCGTTTTACTGAGTACCCAACTCCAATTTTTCCAGTGTGAAAGGAGGCCTTTGCAAAATAGAAAAAATGCTTTCATTCCAGAGAGAGCCCTAGGAGTGAAAAAAAAAAAAAAAAAAAGAGAGCCTCCACAAAGAAAAGCAGTGGGGGAGATAGCTAATACCACTAGTTTCATTCTCATAAGGGAAAAAGAGACATTTCAGAAAAGATCTGTTCTGTGAACTTGAAAACAAGAAGTAGGGTCAGGGAGCTGTGGTGGCAGGTCCGTGCAGGAAGTAGCCACCAGAATAATAGTCTTGATTGCAAGCCAGTGTTAATTAAGCATACGGGGCCTGCAATGAGTAAAGCAGATTGAGCTCTAACCATCAGTTCCGACATGAAGATTTTTTCTAACATGAAAAAGTTATTTAGTTTCCCTTCACGTTGTCTTTTTGAGTCCTCACATTAATAAAATCGTTTGCAGTAGAAATACCAGCAGCAAGAAATATGAAATAGTAACAGCCAGAAATTTTTTAATGCCTACAAGAAAAGGCTAGGAAAATTGACATGCCATTGCCAGGCACATTTTACAACTTTGCTCTTTACCATGGACCAGAGATGATCTTTCTTATGGCGAATTTACAAGTTTCCAGATTCATCATGCTGAAGACAGCTAACATCCAGCACAGGGCAAGCGCCTGCTCCTTGCTTGGTTGTATTAGGGAGAATAAACATAAAGAGAAGGCCTGTACTAGGGAGGAGGAGAGGTTAAGCATCCAGGAACAGAGAAGGGGAGAGGAACGGTTTCTGGAAACAAATTCTGCTTGGTTTTTTCTCACCATACCCCAACTATCTCTTTCTTAATATTCATTTGCATTATTTGCTTAATGCCTGTATCACCTGCTAAACTGAGAGCTCTATGGGGCTGCAGCTGCATGAGCAACCACTCTGCAAAGCCTAATGTAGCAGTGAAGAATTTGGACACTGACGCTAGGGTACTGTGTTCAAATCCTACCTTTACTTTACTACCTTTTATCTTTGAAACCTTGGGAAAGTTCAGTTTCCTGGATCATATAGCAAGCTTGATAGTAGTATCTCCCTCACAGGGTGTTGCAGGTTGAATTGTGTGCCCTCAACAATATGCTGAAGTCCTAACCTCCAATATATGTGAATGCGACCTTGTTTGGAAATAAAATCTTTCAAGATGTTATCAGTTAACACGAGGCCATACTTCAGTAGGGCAGCTCCGAATACTATGTGGCTGGTGCCCTTATGAAAAGAGAAGAGACACAGAGACAGAGACACAGAGGGAAGAAGCTCATGTGATGATGGAGACAGACACTGGAGTGATTTCTCTACAAGCCAAGGAACGCCAAGGATTGCCTGGAACCACCAGAAGCTAAAAAAGAGGTGAGAAAGGATCCTTCCCTAGAGCCTTCAGAGAGAGCATGGCCCTTCCAACACCCTGATTTTGAGCTTCTAGCCTCCAGACATGTGAAACAATAAATTTCTGTTGTTTTAATCCACTCAGTTTGTGGTGCTTTATTATGACAGCAATAAGAACCCAAAACACAGGGCTATTAGAAAATTATACAATTTTATATTTGTTAGAATGGTGCCTGGTACTTAGTAAACTTTATTATTACTATATGTAATACAATCATCATCATCATCATCATAATTATTATTATTCACAGCTGTATCCCCAGTTCTTGGTATAGTGCTTATGTAAAGTAGTTGAAACAAAAAGAATGAATGGATAAATAAACAAAACAAAAGAGTTATTTTTTTGCCTCTTGAAAGACAATATTTTTTTTTCTGAAGTGATTAGGAATAGTAATGTTAAAGTCTAAATTTTCCAAAATATTTTCATTTTGTTCCCAAATACTAAAATAAAATAAAAATCAGGATAAGTGCCCAAAATGGTGCACTACTATTTTCTGTTCATGGATCCACACTCCTAATGATTCTAATAACGTACCTAATTTCTGTTTTATGATTATTTACAAGGCAGTCTTGTCTGTGAAAAGGCAATTCACGTTTACCCTTGAGTTCTACTTCTTAGTGAAAAGTTTCAGCTTTACCTCCAAAGGGGATCAAAGGTGACCCACTGGGAATTCAGGAGAACAAAGAGCTTCCCTGTTTAGAACTTCCTTTGAAGCCTATTCAGTATTCTTATTGTGAATTTTAATATCTTCATTCTTTTTCTCTTCCCTCTTTCCTTAAAGTTACATTCCAAAGCATCTGATCAAGAAATGAACAATTCTTCTCTGATGGTAGTTGGTACAGATGGCTGAGTTGAGACCAGTGTTTACTCAGGGAAGTGGCACCATCATTTAATGATTCCTGTAATTTAAGATGAGGCTGACAAGCTTGGAACACTCTAATATTTCTCTGTTCTTTCAGGATGGGCTCTGGCAGCCCCAAATGGTCTGACTAATCCGTGTTGGGTGGTTTTGTATTCAATAGATATCTTTTAAAACAATTTCTCTTCTCCTGCATTGAGATATCCTGAAGAGGTGAAATGATGTTGTCTTGGAGGAGTCACCGTTGATAATCTCTTTAGATTCTAGAATATGCAAACGTCCTTAGTCACTAGTGGCATGGATGTCACCTCCATTGTGTGTATTCTGGGGCTGTGACTTCTTGCCCTCTGGGAAAGTGTTGTAAGATAGCCTGCAACAGGAAATAATTCTGAAGAGTAAGGCCTAATAATAATGATATAAAAAATCAGGAACAGCAGGTAAAATAAGGGTCCAGGTATAGCCTCAAGTGATCCATCTAAGAGAATAGGGTTCATTTCAGTTATTATCAATTTAGTGTTTGGCTTCCTTTGTTGTTTATATTGAGTGAGTGATTCAAACTTTAAATGTGTCCTTTATTGATCCTTTTTAAAATTAAACTTACTTTAAGATAATTTTAGGCTTACATGCGGTTGTGAGAAATAGTAGAGAGATCCCTTGTACACTTTACCCAGTTTCCCCCAGTGGTAGTACAATATCATGACTAGGATATTGATACTAATTCAGTTAAGATACAGAACATTTCCATCTCCACAAGGATCCCAGGCTTCCTTTTTCTAATCATACCCACTTCCCTCTCTCACTCCTCTGTTCCCAAGCCAGTTGGTTTCAAGTTGACTCTGACTCATGGTGACTCCATATATATCAGAGTAGATTATGCTCCATAGGGTTTTCAATGGCTGATTTTTCAAAAGTAGATCACCAGACCTTTCTTCTGAGGCTTCTTTGGGTGAACTAGAACCTCCAACCTTTTAGTTAGCAGTCGAGTGTGTTAGCCATTTGTACCACCCTCTGTCCCTAACCCCCAGCAATCACCAATCTGTTCTCCATTTCTATAATTTTGCCATTTCAATGTTGTATAAATAGAATTATACAGTATATCCTTTATTTCTATCTTTAGGATAAAGAGTGCTGTGAGTAATGACTGGGGGAGGAAGAGGAGTTAAGGATTAAGGTCTTTGCCTGGTGCTACTACTAACTAGTGGTGTGACCTCAGGAAAGTCATCTAACCTCATCAGTAAAAGAAGAGAGTTAGACCTGAAGATCTCAAATGGCCTTTCCAATTCAAAATGTTGTGATCCATTATTCAAATGCTTTTGCGGCTGAATTGAAACTATAGGAGGTCAGAGCTGATGCTTTGGGGATGAGGAAGGTCACTCTCTGGGCTTCTCTCTGAGGATGTTCCCAGCAATGTTCTCATCTTTTCTAGTAGAAAGTCACTATTGGGTCCTCTCCTGCCATGTAAAATCTTCCTTCATTTGTAGCTATAGAAGGAAACAGAATATTCAGGGATTTTTCTCCCTGCCCCTTCCTTAAGTGGGGTTATAGAGGCTTCTCTCAAAGTCACCTAGATAGAAAAAGCATAAAACTCATATATGAACACCATCTCCTGTTTTCCTCCCTGAATTCCACAACAAGGGCACTGGGTTTGAGCCACTGTACAGGGACACCTCTTTGCAATGAGGTGTCCACAGGCCAAGTAGACTTCAGGGCTAATGCCGATACAGGATAGGCTGTCTGACTGCTATTGCTGTAAAGGCAAGTTAGGGTGGTATCAGGGCTTGCTTCATAGGTGGCTAACATGTGCAGACACAGGGCCCCATGCCCAGAAGGGTCACACACTGGATTTTTATTCTGTAAGTGAAGCCTGATGGGGTAATGGAGTAGGTGTGTGAGCAGAGAAGATACATGCAATACGTGTGTTCAACCCTGTTCCTTGCCACCCTGTTTGCATATAGCCTTTATGGTGCCCCATGAGCATAGAATTCATGTGGAGCCACAATGTGTGAGAGTTTAGTGAGACTCAATGCCAGTACAAGGCAAGTGTATTATGTCTGTGGCTGAATAAACAAGGATGCTGAGAGCCCCAGAGGCCATACTTTCCATTCTAACTAGAACTTGTGTTAATTGTAGAAAGAAGGCAATGGCGTTTCAAGAAACATGAATGACCAAGGAATCTTATGACACCCTTCCTTACTTGTGTCACTCCCCCGTAACTTACACTGAAAATGATGATATAGATGGAAAGGGAAAAATAGGGCAGTCTGCAGTTCTTTTTTCTTTCAGTCCTTCCTTACTCATTGGAGGAGTCCCTGGGTGGTACAAAGGGTGAACATACTCACTACTAACTGAGAGGTTGGAAGTTTCAGTCCACCCAGAGGCACCTCAGAAGAAAGGTCTGGTGATCTACTTTTGAAAAATCAGCCACTGAAAACCTCGTGGAGCATAGTTCTATTCTAACACACATAGGGTTTCCACGAGTTGGAATAGATTAGACAACAACTGGTGGTTTTACTCATCAGTAAGTCAAAGGTAGGAGGTTTTGGTACAGTATTCTTGTACCAAGGAGCTAAATAAAAGCTATTGAGTTAGTTTTGTGCAGTGTTTCCACTATTCTGCTAAGAATGAAATACACATGCATATATGAACTATGAAATAAAAACTATGTAATTTTGGTGATTGTGCATATGAGTTAATGCTCTTACATTTGCATTTAAAACTGACATTGCACAATATAAAGACTAATGGTAAAATTCATGATAATAGTCTAATATTTTAATTTTTCTTTAGTCAGAACAGCATTAAATAACAAATAAATTCCATGACGAGTCAAGAGAGACCACAGAAGAAAGGAAACAAAAATTATATTTTAGTACCTTAAGCAACCCTTGCCCCTATTTTGTACAAGGGATCCCACATTTTCATTTTGCACTGGATCCCACAAATTATGTAGCTTATGGGGTGGTGAAAACTCGGAGCCCATGCAAATGGGAAAAGCCTCATTGGAAGCACTGGTTGGATTATTTTTGGTTTAAAGCAAGTGAAACCAGCTTGACTAACTTAAAAACATTTTTTGCTTTTGCTTTGCTTTGCTTGGTTTGGGAAAGATGCACAGTACTCACAGAATGGAAAGAACAGCTGAGAAAATAGGTTTAGAAAAAGCAAGAATCAGGAAGGTTCTGGGGATGCAGATAACAGAACCAAGGGACGTTTTTGTAGGCATCATAGCTGGAGTGAATGTCTTCCAAGTGATTGTCTACTGCTTCTGCAGCTCTACTCAGCACTCTAAGTGTAGAAGAGGCGTCGGATTGGCCAACCCTGGCCCGTCCTTTGGCTAGGAGAGGGCAGAACTCCTTGGCTGACAGTATTTTGAGAATGCAATGGGGAAGAAGTCATTCCCCAAATGGAAATTGGGAGTGCTGAACCACAAGAAGGGAGAATGCAGGCTGAGTTGTAAAATCAACAAATGTCCACTACATGAGAGACATTCTGGAAAGGGTCTTGAATATCTGGTTTTGCCTAATCTAAACACCAATGTTCTGACTTTTACTAATCCCACTATCACTATATTAGTCTCTGTCTGGTCTGGTATGAATAACTTCTATCAGGTTCTGAGGATCCTTTTCTATATTCTGCACTATGGCATAGTAGTTGAGCTTGCCTGTATTCAAACTTTGCTCTACCACTTACAGCTGTGTAAATATGAGCATATTATATAACCTTCTGTACCCTTCTGTAAAACGGGAATAATCCCCCTACCTATCTCAGTGGGTAGGCACGCAATAAGCGCTAAGCTATTACTATTACTACTACTACTACTACTACTATCACCACCGTCTGAGTCTGCTTTGTGATGTCACTTTTATTAGTCACAATCACTAAGCTGTAAGGAACTCTAGTCTCCCCTCCCTTTCTCTCCACCATCTAGATTTACAGCATTGTTCATTAGAACTTTCTGTGATAATGGAAATGTTCTATATCATCATTGTCCAAAGAGCAGCTATTAGCCTCATGTGGCTCCTGACCTCTTGAAATGTGGCAGGTGTGACTGAGTAATTAGATTTTTAATTTTATTTAATTTTAATTTATTTAAATTTCAATAGCAACATGTGGCTAGTGGCTACCATATTGGACAGTGTTAAAAAAAAAAGGAACTTTGAGTGGATAAAGGATAACCTAGAGTCTTCAATTCATACAATATGGGATTTCTCTGATAGAGATACAGCTGAACTGGAGGAGAAAAGAGGGTAAAAAGTTATTTTCTCCCTTTTTCTTCTGTCTTCTTTTTTCTTCACTTTCTTTATACTTCGTCCATCTCACATGGTAATTGAGGCTGGGGCATACTGGGGTTATGAGCCTCATCACGATTTAGAAGACTTGAGAAGTCAAAGGTGGGAGGGAGTAGGGCACTCAGCCTTTAGCTCTGACCCTAGCCTGAAAGATTAAAGGTATTTTTGCGACTTTTATGCATACCAGCTTAGTTCATCAAGATAGGCAACTAGAGGAAAAAATTGGAGGAAAAGTCCAGCTAGTGACAAAGAATTTGCAATTTCTGGGGTCTGTCTTGGGCCTCTATACATCAGAAGCCCAGATGGGAGTCAGGATTTAGAGATTTCATATCTTGGCTACTAGTTTTTTAAAACCTCTGTTTAATTCTGAGCTCCCTTTAAGTGCAATCTTTAGAAATAATATTGCTGAGATTTCTTTCTCCAAAAGATTTTGTAAAGGCTGGTTGCTAATTCCTGTTTGGATGGTGCATGAAGACAATGCCCAGAAATGTGCACTTTTGCCCTCAGCATTTCCTTGAAGGTGACATGAGTGACATGTTTCATAGACTGCTGGAGGCATCCACACTACCTTGAAAAGAGTGGGAATTGTGGCAGCAGAAATGCAAAGAGGAAGAAAAGGAGTCAGAGCTGAGATTTTTTGACTTCCAAAATAGGCTATCGGAGTCCAGAATATAAATAACAGTTTTGAAATGCAGAGGTTTTGAGTTAGAAGAGGTGGTTTTAATTAAGAGAAGAAATGCTTTGAGAACCACAAGGCCGTCCTGAGGGATGCAGGACCTAAAGATTATGCTAGAATATCATACTGGAAAGGGAAACAAAAAGATCCAGATAATTCTGCTCCCCTGGGCCTGAAATGAGGACCACTGAGACCTGGAGGGGAGTAGAAAATAGAATGGAGCACGGGCTTGGAAAAGGGGCTTGGAGGGGGCCCACCCAAGGGAACCACAGGAAGGGGAATGCGGTCAGCATCAAAAGATCACTGATCACCCGTGCAAGTAGCCTTGTCAAAGCCAGACCAAACCTGTGGACCATCCACTAGCATTCTGGAAAGCATTGCCCATCACCTGGGGTAGAAAGCACATCAGCTCTTCTTGTTGTCCCTAATGCCTGGTGGGGCTTTTTAGCAAGGGTTTCTTGCCCTGCCATTATTAGTGGCTTTTCCCTCATAAGTAAGGCCTTGCTGAGCCCCATCTGAATTGTCCTAAGTAGACATCTAACCATTTTTCAACCCTCTAGGGCACTCACAAGCTCCCTTAATCAATCAAATGGTAAATATCTTTGATGCTGATAGGTATGTTGGTAGTGTGAAGGAAACATGGGTTTCTTCACTGGGCAACCCACCCCAGTTACACAGGGTGTAACTCTCTTACCTTGCTTGGAGCTGAATTGTCAACTGTCTGTATATAATCTGTATGCTTTAGGTCCTCTTTCTATGTTTTGTCTTCCCAGTTATGCTACCGTGGAGGAGGCACCATTTTCAACTTTTCTGGTAGAAAAGTAGTTTCCTGATTCTCTCCCTTTTGGGCAGAAACACGGACTTCACGTATTAATATTAAACATTCACCTCTAGTTACCATAATCAAGAGGGTATTTCCAAACTGCAGTTCCAATACTGATAATCTTGACAGCACATTTAATTCAATTTAATCAAATTCACCAAGCATTTATTGAGTGCCAGTTCTAAATCAGGCACTATGCTAGTTACTGATAATACAAAGTTGAATAAGACTTGGTTATAGCTGCTCATGGTCTGGATAGAGCTTAGTTCTGTACAAGTCCTTAAAGATATTGCTCATCATCTAATGCATGTTTGTTACCAGTATAGGGCAACTGGTAGACATGGAGACATTTAATAAATGAGTTTGACTTTTTTCTTTCTTGGCTGAAAACTATCACTGACTCACTCAATAGTGATTAATGTAGAGTCCTTAAAGAGGTTAAAGAAGGTATTTTGGTAGTTTTTCCACTTCCAGCTTCTCTTTTTGCCTATTCCCCACCTTTGTCGCTCATTTTTCTCAAACCTAAAACTTTATCACTCCCATTATTGCCTCAGTGTCCCATCTCCCTGGCTCCAGGACAGATTTCTGTCTGTTCCCAAAGCTGAATTCTTATTAGTACAGTCATTCCCATTTAGCAATCAGGGACAGCTGCTTGAGGGTGGCTGAGTGGGTAGCTGGAGTCTGTTCAGCTCCATTTGGCTTGTGCTAATAATTTAGAAGGTTCTGTTTCTTTCATGTGTTTCTCATTCTCGATGTGGGGGGGAGCTCTGAAAATTTGTCTGCTGAGTGGGGTAGAAAGGTAGCAGGTGGGCGAGGCTGAAAGAAAGGGACCGGGTACATCTTTCCTGCCACATGTTAGGCTGAGAAATTCAGTTCCTTTCTCTTTTTTGCTTTGTCTCCACCATCTGCCAAGCTATATTAGTCAGGTCTCTTTGACTACAAGTAACAAGAACTAACTTGACCTTACTTAAGTAAAAAGGACATTTATCTTAAGGATACAGAGATGTTTCACAGAACCTAAGGACAGAAATACAGCTGGACCTCAGGAAGCTTCTGGAAAGAACACCTGGAGACCTTCTGGTCTCTCCTTTTTCTTCCTTTATCTCTGCATCTCATGAATCACTGGCTGGCTCTCTCTGTCTCTTGTTCTCTCTCTTTGGGTGTTTGTGCATTGTTAGTAATGTTTTGTATTCTGTTTATGCCATATATTAGGGCTCCTAGCATTGTCCCTAGTTTTTCTTCCATGATCTTTATCATCTGAGATTTTATATTTAAGTCTTTGATCTATTTTGAGTTAGCTTTTGTGCATGGTGTGAGGTATGGGTCTTATTTCAACTTTTTGTAGATGGATATCCAGTTATGCCAGCACCGTTTGTTAAAGAGACTGTCTTTTTCCCAGTTAACAGACTTTAGGCCTTTGTCAAATATCAGCTACTCATAGGTGGATGAATTTATGTCTGGATTCTCAATTCTGTTCCGTTGGCCTATGTATCTGTTGTTGAACCAGTACCAGGCTCTTTTGACTACTGTGGCGGTATAATAGGCTCTAAATTTAGGTAGTGTGAAGCCTCCCACTTTGTTCTTCTCCTTGGGTAATGCTTTACTTATCCGAGTCCTCTTCCCTTTCCATATGAGGTTGGTGATTTGTTTCTCTATCTCATTAAAAAAATGCCATTGGAATTTGAATCGAGATTGCATTGTATCTGTAAATTGCTTTGGGTAGAATAGAAATTTTCACAATGCTGAGTCTTCCTATCCATGAGCAAGGTATGTTTTTCCTTATGCAGATCTCTTACGGTTTCTTGAAGTAGTGTCTTGTAGTTTTCAACATTCAGGTCTTTTACATCTCTGGTTAGATTTATTCGTAAGTATTTTATCTTCTTGGGGGCTATTGTAAATGGTATTGATTTGGTGATTTCCTCTTGGAAGTTCTCTTTGTTGGTGTAGAGGAATCCAACTGATTTTTGTATGTTTATCTTGTATCCTGATACTTTGCTGAAATCTTCTATCAGTTCCAGTAGTTTTCCTGTGGATTCTTTCGGGTTTTCTGTGTATAAGATCATATCATCTGCAAATAGAGATACTTTTACTTCTTCTTTACCAATTTGCGTGCCCTTTATTTCTTTTTCTAGCCTAATTGCTCTGGCTAGGACCTGCAGCACAATGTTGAATAAAAGTGGTGAGGAAGGGCATCCTTGTCTGGTTCCCGTTCTCAAGGGGAATGCTTTCAGACTCTCTCCATTTAGGATGATGTTGGCTGTTGGCTTTGTATAAATATCCTTTATTATGTTGAGGAATTTCCCTTCTATTCCTATTTTGCTGAGAGTTTTTATCATGAATGGGTGTTGGACTTTGTCAAATGCCTTTTCTGCACCAATTGAAAAGATCACACGGTTCTTGTTTTTTGTTTTATTTATGTGATAGATTACATTGATTGTTTTTCTAATGTTGAACCATCCCTACAACCTGGTATAAATCCCACTTGGTGATGGTGAATTATTTTTTTTTTTGATATGTTGCTGAATTCTATTGGCTAGAATTTTGTTGAAGATTTTTGTGTCAATGTTCATGAGGGATATTGATCTGTAATTTTCTTTTTTGGGGGTGTCATTACCTGGTTTTGGTATCAGGGTTATGCTGGCTTCATAGAATGAGTTTGGGAGTGTTCCATCCTTTTCTATGCTCTGAAATACGTTTAGTAGTAGTGGTGTTGACTCTTCTCTGAAAGTTTGGTAGAATTCTCCAGTGAAATTGTCAGGACCAGGGTTTTTTTTGTTGGGAGTTTTTTTTTATTACCTTTTCAATCTCTTCTTTTGTTATAGGTTTTGTTTGTTGTTCTACCTCTGTGTTAGTTTAGGTAGGTAGTGAGTTTCCAGAAATTTGTCCATTTCCTCTAGGTTTTCAAATTTGTTAGAGTACAATTTTTCATAGTATTCGGTTATGATTCTTTGAATTTCAGTTGGGTCTGTTGTGCTATCACCCATCTAATTTCTATTCAGGTTATTTGCTTCCTCTCCTGTTTTTCTTTTGTCTGTTTGGCCATTGGTTTATCGATTTTGTTGATCTTTTCAAAGAACCAGCTTTTGGTTTTGTTAACTCTTTCAGTTGTTTTGCTATTTTCTATTTCATTTAATTCTGCTCTAATTCTTATTATTTCCTTTCTTCTGGTGGCCAAACGCTTCTGTTGCTGCTCTCTTTTTATTTGTTCCAGTTGTAGAGTTAATGTTTGTATTTTGGCCCCCTCTTCTTTTTAGATGTGTGCATTAATTGCTATAAATTTACCTCTAAGCACTGCTTTTTCTGTATCCCAAAGGTTCTGGTAGGATTTGTTTTCATTCTCGTTTGATTCTGTGAATTTCTTTATTCTGTCCTTAATTTCTTCTATAACCTCAAGTTTTTGAGCAAAGTGTTGTTCAGTTTCCATGTGTTTGATTTTTTTTCCTTGCTTTTTCTGTTATTGATTTCTACTTTTATGGCTTTATGGTCAGAAAAGATGCCTTGTAAGATTTCGAAGATTTGGATTCTGTTAAGGCTTGCTTTATGGCCTAGTGCATGGTCTATTCTGGAGAATATTCCACTTGCATTGGAAAAGAAGGTATACTTGGCTGCTGTTGGGTAAACTGTTTTGTATATGTCTATGAGATCAAGTTGATTGATTGTGGCATTTAGATCTTCTGTGTCTTTATTGAACTTCTTTCTGGATGTTCTGTCCTTCACTGAAAGTGGTGTGTGGAAGTCTCCTACTATTATTGTGGAGCTATCTATCTCTCGTTTCAATGCTGTTAGAGTTTGTTTTATGTATTTTGGAGCCCTGTCATTGGGTGTGTAAATATTTATTATGGTTATGTCTGCCTGTTGTATTGACCCTTTAATCATTATATACTATCCTTCCTTATCCTTTGTGGTGGATTTTACTTTGAAGTCTATTTTGTCAAAGATTAATATTGCTACTCCTGCTCTTTTTTTGATTGTTGTTTGCTTGATATATTTTTTCCATCCTTTGAGTTTTAGTTTGGTTGCACCTTTAATTCTAAGGTATGTCTCTTGTAGGCAGGGTATAGACAGATTGTGTTTTTTTATCCATTCTGCCACTCTCTGTCTCTTTATTGGTGCATTTAGTCCATTTACATTCAGTGTAATTATTGATAGGTATGAGTTTTGTGCTATCATTTTGATGTCTTTTTTTGTGTGTGTTGTTCACAGTTTCTTTGTTCCCCTTAACTTTCTGTGCTGAGTCATTTTTCTGTATGTATTTTCTTTTCAGCTTTTTCATTGTTGTTGATTTTGTATTTGCTAAGTCTTTATGTTTTTCTAGTTTTTTATTTTGACTTGTAGGATTGTTAATTTCCTTTGTGGTTACCTTAATTTTTATCTGTATTTTTCTAAGTTTAAAACAATCTTGACCTCCTCTCCATATGCAAGATCTATGACCACATTTTTTTAGTCCCTCTTTTTTGTTTTAATGCTGTCATCTTTTACATATTGATGTCTTTCTTTCCCTATTTACAGTGTTTTAGCTTTGATTTATTTTCATGACTTCCCTATCTGGGTTTATATCTAGTTACTCTGTCCTGTATTCTAGTCTTAGCTGTTATCTGATGTTATTGATTTTCTAACTGGAAGACTCTTTTTAGTATTTCTTGTAATTTTGGTTTGGTTTTTGCAAATTCCCTAAACTTCTGTTTATCAGGAAATGCCTTAATTTTTACCTTAATCATATTTGAGAGACAGTTTCGCTGAATATATAATTCTTGGCTGGCAATTTTTTCCTTCAAGGCTTTATATATATCATCCCATTGCCTTGTCGCCTGCATGGTTTCTGCCAAATAGTCTGAGCTTAGTCTTATTGACCCTCCTTTGTAGATAACTTTTCGTTTATCCCCAGCTGCTCTTAAAATTCTCTATCTTTGGTTTTGGCAAGTTTGATTATAATAAGTCTTGGTGACTTTCTTTTGGGATCTACCTTGTGTGGGATTCGATGAGCATCTTGGGTAGATATATTCTCATCTTTCACGATATCAGGAAAGTTTTCTGCCAACAAATCTTCAACAGTTCTGTCTGTATTTTCTGTTATTTCCCCCATTCTGGTACTCCAATCACTTGTAGGTTATTCCTCTTGATACAGTGCCATATAATTCTTAGAGTTTCTTCATTTTTAAAAATTCTTTTATCTGATTTTTCCTCAAATAAGTTGGTGTCAAGTGCTTTATATTCAGTCTCACTAATTCTGACTTCCATTGCATCAGTTCTGCTCCTATAACTTTCTATTGAGTTGTCTAATTCTGAAATTTTATTTTTGTTCTTCTGGATTTCTGATTGCTGTCTCTCTATGGATTCTTGCAGCCTCTTAAATTTGTCATTATGAGCTTCTATAATCTTTTTTAAGTTCCTCTACTGCTTTGTCTGTGTGTTCCTTGACTTGTCCTGCATTTTGCATGATCTCCTTCCTGATCTCTTGAAGCATTCTGTATATTAATCTTCTGTATTCTACCTCCAATAATTCCAAGAAGTTCTCTTCCTCTGGAAGGTGTCTTGATTCTTTGTTTTGGGAGCTTGCTTAAGTCATCATGGTTTGCCTGTTTATGTGATTTGATATTGACTGTTGTCTCCGAGTCATCAATAATTTATTATATTTATTTTATTTTATGTTTGCTTACTGTGTCGTCGCCTCTTGTTTTGACATGCCCAAATAGGCTGCTCATGCGAGCTAGTTTGATTACTGGCACCTTAGAAGGTCTGCCATCCTGTCACCGGGTGGTTAGATCTGTTACTAGTTATGTGAGCACAGGAGTTGGTTTACTTTTCTTATATTGATTCAGCTCAAGTGTCCAGGTAGTCAGTCACCAAGTGTGTGGTGCAGGCTCTCACCTACAGTCCTAGATGGGCAGCAGTGATTGGAGTAGGCACAGGTATCTGGCTGCAGTAGAGGGTCACACACAGAGTAAATCAGTGGGCTAACAGTTGCATCTGAGTGTCTGGGAGGAAAGCGTGTCCCTGTTCCCTAGAATGTGTAGGTAGGTGAGTTTTGCAGCCAGACTATGGGACGATGGGCACCCAATGCTATTGGCTGTAAGGATTGGGAGGCACCACATATTCTTGGACCTCTGTCGCAGGTGGCTAGGTGGCGTGGGTGGAGCCACCAGTCTTCAGGCCCCTGATGTGGGTAGCTGAGGACCCCCCTTAATGGGCAGAGCAGTTTCAAATGTCACAAACCTGCCACTGCACTATATGGCTGACACAGTTGAAGTTAGGCTTCATATAACCTGTTGTATTGTGCTAATGGGGGCCCATGCTGTTGAAATGGGCCCACACTGGTCTATGCAGGGGTGAAAGGCATTCAATGTTTGTGGACCCCTTATGCCTGTGCCTAGGCAAAGGAGCTGTGCCTGCCCTGAGTTCCTGGCTTAGGGGAGCTGGCAGATTGTTTTTTTTTTTCCTGTTTGTCAATTTGTTCCCTCTCCAAGGCTGGGAGAATGGCTCAGGGAGGGTAATGGGACCTACTTCCAGCCCAGGGGATGTGGCTATTGCTGAAAGAGACCCAGGACCCGTGTTCACAGTCAGGAGGAGGCAGGTAAATGGGAGAAAGTTTCTTCCCAAATGGGACGTTTTTTGATCTGCATACTGGCTTAGAAGCACGTATTATCTTTTGCCGAATGAGCATCACTTTTCACTGGTTCTGGAGGCTTGAGTAGACTGTCTGCTGTTTGGTCTCTCTCGATGTTGAAAATGAGTCCTGAACACCACTGCTTGCCTCATCATGCACACCAGTCAATCCGGCCTGCAGAGTGCCAGCTCCCACTGGATCAGGTCTGGCAACTCCTCACTGCTTCTAGACCATCTCTCCCCTCCCCTGCCACTCAGTCTGATTCCTCAACTTTGCCTTTGATGTTCAGGGCCCTAGACTGTCATATATAATCGATTCACTTGTTTTTTCAGATCTTTGTTGTAAGAGGGAACACAGGAAGCATCTGACTACTCCACCTTCTTGGCCCTGCCTCCCGAAACTCAAATTCTTAAAAATGGCCAGCTAACTGGACCATTGAGACCAGAGGACTCCCTGAGACTATCACCCTGAGATGCTATTTAAACATTGAACCAACACTATCTCCTGAGATAACCTTTTAACATAAAAAGAGAGTGACTCACAAAATAAAGGATATTACCTGTTAGATCAGTGCTCTACTAAAAAAAAATCTGTATAAATCCAAAAGGTCAACATTTAATCCAAAGCAAAGATGAGAAGATAAGGGGGCGGGGCATCTAGAGTATTGGAGATGGACCAACCAGAACACAATTAATGAGAATATTAACACAATGTGAAAAATGTAACTAATGTCATTTAACAATTTGTGTGGAAATTGTCAAAGGGAACCTAACTTGCTGTGTAAACTTTCACCAAAAACATAATAAAATGTTATTTTAAAAAATTCCTATGAAATAAAGTCCTGACTCTGCTGATTACCCATATAATAATAATCATAACCTCAGTTTCATCATCTGTGCCTCAGTTTCCTCATCTGCAAATAGAATGATAGTAGTATCTCAACATAAAAAAACCAAAAATCCTCACAATTGGATCAATAAGCAACATTCATGATAAATGGAGAAAATACTGAAGTTGTAAAGCATTTCATTTTACTTGGATCCACAATCAACACCCATGGAATCAACAGTCAGGAAATTAAATGATGCATTGCATTGGACAAATCTGCTGCGAAAGACTTTCTGGAGCAGCTCAGAGTAGTAAAATTAATGCATGAAAAAACAAACTTTACTCACTTTATTTACATGTTTGTGTGTGAAGTGTTTGTGCGTGAAGGAGGGGGCTGGCAAGGGCAAAATAACCCATCTTTGGGAGAAGTTGCCTACTTTAACAGATCTCTTAGTTGAAATCACTGGTGGGTCTACAACTCTAGGAGTTACAGCAAAGAAAACTCAATTGGAGGACCCCTTTCTCCTGAGACTGGACCCCATCCTCCCCTGAGAAGTTGAGAAGTTTAGAAGGCTAGGAGCATAGTTGCCCATCTCACTTACACAAAAGGCTACTTCTCAAGACTCCAGGAATCAGATTTGGCATATGGGGCATGAGGGCAGACCTGGGAGTAGGAAAGGTGGAGTTTTCCTGCAGAGGATAGAGATTTTTACTGAAAGACTTTAAAAAGAAGGCATTAGGGGGAGTGGCTTGCTATGCTGATGGCAGGAAAAAAAACAAAAACAAACATGTTGCTGTCAAGTTGATTCTGACTCATAGCAACCCTACAGGACAGGGTAGGACTGCCCCATAGGGTTTTCAAGAAGCAGCTGGTGGATTCAAACTGCTGGCCTTTTGGTTAGCAGCCGGATGCTTAACCACAGCACCACCAGGGTGAGGAGTATCTTCCTTTTGAGGCTCAGAAAGTCCACAGTATTCGAACCTTGTTCTTTTCTAGATTATAACTTCTTTCTGACTCTTCCATAAGTTTTGAATCTATCTGATACACAGTCAGGTGTACTGAATTTGGGGAAACTGGTCACTGTGAGTCAGAATCAACTTGAAGGCAATGGTTAGCAGGGTGAGGAGGTGAGGGCTGTCCTAATTCATCTTCCACTTGGCTCCAGCAGAAAAGGGCATTGGACTACAACTCAGACTTCAATTGTGTCCAGGACGAAGATCCATGGGGAATTCCAGAAGGGCAGGAAACAGGATACTAGGGGAAGATAACTGAAGGGACAATAAACTCAAATGCTATAGATGAGTCACACATTGGTTCTCAAAGTTGGTTTCAAATTAGAATCATCTCAGAGCTTAAAAAATTCCACCGCCCATGCTGCACCCTGAGATTAATTATAAATCCAGATCTCTGGAGAGAAGGGCAGGAATCCAGGCATCATATTTATTAAGACTCCCCAGTTGAGATCTACGTTCAGCCAAGACTGAGAACCACTGGGTTAGAGGATCCTGCCTTCTAAAAGGGGTCAAAGTGGCCCAGGTAACACCTGTCTTACATTTCTTCTCAGTAACAAAATAAAGTGTATTGAATAGAAGTTCACCATCTCAGGGTTTCTATATTGTTGTTAAATGATTAGTTAGTAGAAACAACAAAAAAATAGATGACATTGGGGAGGGAAAGAGAGAAATGCAATTAGAAATAAAGTGCTTTGATTTTTTTCTCTTTGCTTCTACTGTAGTCTCTGCCAAAACGAAGTTAGATTCCCACCATATTTTATTTCTTAGCAATCCTCATTCCTAGCATCAAATGCCCTCCTGCACCACCCTCTGGTTCATAGATCCCAAAGAGGTTGCGTATTCCATCTTAGAAATTCATTCTTCCTTGAACTTACAACATGTGTCGACTCTGAGAGCATTTAGAAGGAATTGCTTAGAAAACCCTGCAGGGAGCCTGTCATAATGATGCAGTTTTAAAGAACACCCCAGACCACTTGGGGGGAACCACTAACCACCCTCCTGCATTTTGTTTTTAATCCTGATCTCCAAGCTTTCTGCAGTCCTTTGGTTTGGTTTCTAAGGCAGAATTTAGGACATGTTGCTAACTGAAGAACATTTGCATTTTATCCAACAGTCATGTTTGGTTTCAACTTCTCACTAGGAGAACCAACTAATATTTTCCCCAATATGTTCCATGTCTATTTTGGTCTATTTCCCCCCTTAAGCTGAAATAGGGATGAGAAGCAGGTAAACACGCATGCCTTTGTCAAACAGGTCACAGGTACAGATGTTTTTCCTCCTTTGTCTAAGTGAGAATGCAGAAACTCTAGCTGTGTTTGTGTTTGTATGTGCATGTACATGTATGTGCACACACCTGAATCCATGAGGGTGTGGAACAGAGAACATAGATCTGGTTGCTTGAGTTTCATGACATTCACATTACAGTGGCCTCTCAATCTCTGA
The DNA here is from genome assembly GCF_000243295.1 of Trichechus manatus latirostris. Classification (NCBI taxonomy): domain Eukaryota; kingdom Metazoa; phylum Chordata; class Mammalia; order Sirenia; family Trichechidae; genus Trichechus; species Trichechus manatus. The sequence goes on along the minus strand of NW_004443939.1, from coordinate 25,628,489 downwards.
TCTTCTTGTCCAGTTAATCATTTAACCTCATTAATGATTGTTTCATGTGGCCCGTGTTTGGGGTTTTGAGGCTGGAACTGAAAAGTCTGAAAGTCTGCTTCGAAGGCTTTTTAACCAGGAGATGCCAATTCTCTTACTTGTCTTAGTTATTTAGTGCTGCTGTAACAGAAATACCACAAGTGGATGGCTTTAACAAAGAAATTTATTCTCTCACAGTTTAGGAGGCTAGAAGTCTGAATTCAGGGTGCCAGCTCCAGGCAAAGACTTTCTCTCTCTGTTGGCTCTGGGGGAAGGTCCTTGTCATCAATCTTCCCCTGGTCTTGGAGCTTCTCAGGTACAGGGACTCTGGGTTCAAAGGACACTCTCTGCTCCCAGAGCTGCTTTCTTGGTGGTATGAGGTCTCTGTGTCTGTCTGTTTGCTTCTCTCTTGTATATCTCAAAAGAGATTGACTTAAAACACAGTTTAATCTTGGAGATTGAGTTCTGCCTCATTAACATAATTGACTCTAATCCTGCCTCATTAACATCATAGAAGTAGGATTTACAACACCTAGGAAAATCACATAAGATGACAAAATGGTGGACAATCACACAGTACTGGGAATCATGGCCTAGCCAAACTGATTCATATTTTCGGGGACACCATTCAATCCATAATAATTGTTAATGATTGTTTCATGTGGCCTATGTTTGGGATTTAGAGGCTGGAACTGAAAGTTCAGAAAGTCTGCTTCAAAGCCTCCTTTTTAACCAGGGATGCCAATTTTCTTACTAGATCCTCTCCTCTCTTATATGTGCCTGAAAGAACTCTGGTGAGTGGGTTTGCTTAAAAAAAAACAGACTTTGTGTTCTTCCCCCATCTGTTTTCAAACGTTTTATTCAATATTTGTTTCTCATAAAATTCGGGTATCACGTCCCACATCTTCTCATACCTGAGGCTGGTTTGCTTTCCAATTAAATGCCTCTGGTTGGCTGTCCTTTTTCCTCTGTCCTACATTGTTCATTTCCCCTTTCCATATCAGGCCTAAAGAAGACTCCACAAGTGTTGTCATATTTAGCATATTTTCCTTCAGCTCTGAATGAAGTCAGCACCTCTGTAGTGTCTGATACCAGTCCATGGGGTAAATCGATAATGAGCCCCTTAGGGCAAACAGGCCAACAATTGTTCTAGCCAGGCTTAAGGAGACAAGCAAAATGCCAAGTGCAGACCCAATGGTGAACTGAGCTGCGGAGAGCAGAGAGACAGTACCAGATTAATAAAATCACACGCGCTCAGCTTGCTCCCAGAACTTAAAGCAGCTTTGGGAAAGGCGTACGGTAAATAAATAAATAAATAAGCCAACGTTAATCACAAAGGCAGGCGTCCAACAAAGCAGCATCTGCTTGAAAAGGCAAGTGCAGAAGCCTCTGCACAGCGACTTCTCTGCCTGTTACTGTCAAACGGTGATGTACGGAGCAGGATTAGAAGGGCAGCTAGACCTCTGCAGCTGCCAGGGTGGACGCGGAGGTGCTGCCGCGTGCGTGCGCCAGGGCCCAGAGACCTGGGGATGCCCTGGCCCAAGGCAGTCAGATATGGGTCCAATTTTCAGCAGCAGCGAGGGCAGCTCCACCGCTCACCACCACCCTCCCCCCGCCCTTAGTTTCCTTCTCACTCGTAAAACAATCACTACCATGCTTTATCGCTTCCTACCAATTCTTCATGCACTGCCAGTTGTCAGTAATGTCTGTGACCGCAGGAGCATGACCTCATTTAAAGAGCTTTGGCAGAACGCATGCGTCATGTTTTCTTTCTCTCCTCGTTTAACGATGACGTCTCTTTTTGCTGCTTGAGTCTGGGGCTGTCATTATTACCATTAAGAGGGTCTATGTCTAAGACTTGGTAACACATCCAAGGAGACCGAAGAGGAGAGAGGGTTACAGACCATCATTCACCTGCTAGCTTGTCTGGAATTTGTTTTCATAGTTATTATATCGATGAGGTCCATGGTTTAAGTCTTGGGCTGCTCTCCTGCTTAAAATCCTATTGCATTTACTGAGGGGAATTCCATGAGATACAAGTGGTATGTAATGGATATGACTTAAGAACATAGATTCCCAGGTCACCTAAAATTGAGAAACACTTGGATTTTACAAGGTTTTGTTATGTCACAGTTCTTTTATTGCAGAGAGATTCAATATTTTTAAGATACTGATGTCCCTTGTTATTTGGGGGACAGAGAGTCTATAGTGGATACAGTTTGCAAAATTTCCCAATGTTTTTGCCTTAGAACCCTGTTTAAGGAAAAATATTCAAGGAATTACTGTTCTAAGGCACATACTTTGAGAAACGCTGCTTTGCAGGCTTAACAATAGCAGTTGCATTGGTCTAAGAACATATTTGCAGAAGTTTAAGAGCATAGGAAGTCTGAAGCTCAAATTAAGATTTTCTATACATAGAATCGCTAGGAGTTGGAATACACTCAATGGTAGTGGGTTTTTACGGAACATATTGTGGATAGAGTAAATTCTGACTACATTGACATTATTTCACATTTAAAAGAAAAATCTTGAGTCAACCATATGAGATATTTTATAAAGCAAATGTCCATACTACCATCTTACATCCCCAAATGCTCAAATTATAAAGCTAGTTTCATTATTTAAGTCGGTGGTAATCTTTTTGTCTTGCATGAATAACTGCTGCAGCCTTTAATTAGATGGGTTGGCAAAAATGTCCCAGGAGCTACGCGCGCCTGTCTATTGTATTCTTTTATCACACTGGCTTGAATTAAAATGGAATGTCCTAGAATTCATGGCTGTACATCAGATAGTGGTACAGCTATTTTACTGAGGGAATTCCTAAAGTTGAAAAATAATACTCAAATTTTGGTGTTTCATGAGGACCAGTACATTTTAAAAATTAATTTGGGGACTGATAAAGGTTTACAAATTTTGTCTCTTCTCTGTAAGGATATTAATATAACCACCAACAAAGCAAACAAGAATTAACTACCACCAAGTAGTAGCGACACCATTTAAACTTTTTATTTTTCCAGGAATATTGAAACAACAACCATCACCTAAACATACAAACATAACAAGAACAAAATACATCATTAACAACCGTGCACTAGTGACATTGTTTATGAAAATTGAGGATAGTTTCAAAACCAAAAAGGTAGAACAAAATGCCGTTATGATACTAGTGGGTTATATGTTTTGAGTGCTAACTACGTGACAGGCATATTCTAATGTGCTTAAACTCAAATAATCTTCACAGAAAAAATCTACAGGTTGAGTGACTACCTCCATTTTATAGAAGGGGAAACTGAGCCACTGGGTTTAAAATTTGCCAAAGGTTACCTGCTTGGTCCCTGGGTGGTACAAATGATTTGCACTCGTCTACTAACCTAAAGGTTGGTGGTTTGAACCCACCCAGTGGTGCCATGGAAGAAAGGCCTGGTGACCTGCTTCCTTAAATTTAACAGTCAAGAAAACCCAATGGGACAGTTCTACTCAGCAACACAGGGAGTCACTGTGAGTCAGAGGCGACTCTGTGGCAAAGGGTTTGGTTTGTTGTTTATTTTATTTTTTTAGGTCACCTGCTAGTAGAGACTGAGGCTGGGAGTTGAATCCACGAGCCTGGCTTTGGAGTGTGTGATCTTGAACATTGTGTAATCTTGCATCCAGGAAAGAAACCTCAGCAAACTTCTTGAGATGTGTCTGAGGGTAAGCGTGTGAGTAGATGTTTTATACTCTTTCCATTTTTTTCGATTTTGCAGAAGACCTGTGAAAACAGTATCACAATGCAGCCCTGGTGTCTGGACTGGCCCTAGACTGTAGCTGAAGGCTGCATGCCAGCAAAGGATCCAGCATGAAAAAAGCACTGTGCTGTTTATGGAGGGAATTCCTATCGTAGATAGGGGACATGGCTCATTTTTTTAAAATCAATCATTTACATTTTGTGGGAGGGTTTGAGCAACCTTATAAAAGGTGAGTACAAATCAATCATTTCAGCTGACATTTTGACAATACTTCAGGGTGGCAGAAAGTTAACGTATCAAATGTCATTAAAAGTTTAAAACAACGAAGCCAAAACTAATATACTTTAAAGTTAACCTCAAAACTCAGGCTGTGATTCAGTACTGAGTGTGGCGTGTGTGTGTGGTATGATTTGAGTTCTATAGCTGGGATATATACGAGAAACAGACCACATAAGCCATTCACTAATGATACTAAAAAGTAATGGGATAACCGTGTCCAGGGAAGGCTTGTTTAGAGAGTGACACTTATGCAGAGAGCTGAACGAAGACGCTATGACCTTTATGTACCTGGAAATTACCACACAGATGTAGCCTTTGCAAGGGAATACCTCTGCAGTGTAGCATGATTTAGTGAAAGGAACATATGCTCTCGGAACTGATAAACACGGGTTCAAATCCCAGCTTCTGCTCTACCTTGCCGTGTGGTCTTAGAAAAGTCACATAACTCTTCAGAGCCACTTTCATTTGTTAACATAAGAACGATGAAACTTATCTTACAGTTTTTTATGAGGATTACACTAATTCATGTCTAATGGTTAGCACTTTTATTGATTGAAGAATTTTTTTCAAATATTTATATAGCATTCATATTGCCTGACCCTGTTCTAAGTGCTTTACAGATATTCATAACAAACCTACCAGGGTAAGTGATTTTATTGTTTCCATTTTACAGTTGAGAAAAATGAGGCACAGAGAGGTTAAGTAACTTGTCCAAGGTCACACAGCTGATAACAGTCAGAAAAGGGGTTAAAACCAGCCAGTAGAGGGTCAGAGACCACGGTCTTAGTCACTACTCTATAATGTCCTAATAATTGAAGTTGAAATACTTTCAAGTATTTCTCAGGCAATCATATTTGAAAGAAGTGTTTTCCCAGAACTTCAAAAACAAAGGAAATATTTGGATGTGGGAAAATTGTATATAGATTTAATTAACTATGACTTTGATGAGTTACATCACTAAACACATAGAGATTATACCTTGTGGATTTTCCTGTTACCTGCCTATTTCGTCACACAAGGGGTTGACACTAGTGTGTGGGAATCAGCTTCCTAGATGACTCCTGTTCCTCTCTAATCTCTTCCCATTTACTGTCTTATGTCTTCTCTGTCCTGTCCTGTCCCCTGTAACTTCTGTCGTGGCCGTCACTGGATGCAGGGGCTCTCAAACTCTTGCACACTTTCTGCCTTTGTTAATGTCAACCCCTTACCTGATTCCAGGCCACTTCCTTTCCTTACTTCCTTTCCCCACCCTGCTCAGGCTCCCACTCATACCCAGTCTTCTTACACTCAGTACAGGACTTTGCCTCCTAATTCTCAAGAGAAATAGAGGCCAGTGCACACAAGCTCCTCAACTTCCCTTTAGCTCCACCACATCTGCACAAGCACAGCAATATGCAAATGTAGGTCCTTAAACTCCTCTCCAAAACTTCCCTCAACTTGTGCTTCTGATCTCATTCTTTTGCCTGTGGGGCCTTTCTTTGCCTATTATCTCCTCTCTTTCTCTCTTGCGCCTTCCATTTGTCAAGTTTTTCCTCATCTTATGTCATGGATTGAATCGTGTCCCCCAAAAATATCTGTCAACTTGGCTGGCTTATGACTCCCAGTATTGTATGATTGTGTACCATTCTGTAATCTGATGTGATTTCCTTATGTGTTGTAAACTCAATCACTATGATCTAATAAGATGGATTAGTGGCAGTTATACTGATGAGGTTTACAAGATTGGATAGTGTCTTAATCCAATCTCTTTTGAGATATAAAAGAGAGAAGTGAGCAGAGACACAAAGGAACCTCATACCACCAAGAAAGCAGTGCTGGGAGCAGGGCGCGTCCTTTGGACCTGAGGATCCTGTGCTGCGATGCTCCCAGACCAAGGGAAGACTAATGCATCACAAGGACGTTTCTCCAGAGCTGACAGAGAGAGAAAGCCTTCTCCTGGAGCTGATGCCCTGAATTTGGACTTGTAGCTTACTGGACTGTGAGAGAATAAACTTCTCTTTGTAAAGCCATCTACTTGTGGTATCTCTGTTAGAGCAGCCCTGGATGACTAAGACATCTTAATGTAGATCCTGTTTCTACCTGTAGTCTCAGCAATCTACTGCCCTTTCTCCTTTCCTTCAATGACTCACACTTTGGAAGAGGGTTTCTTCTGGCTGTCTCCCCTCTTTCTCACGAGATCCACCTTGTAACTCCTGCAGTTTATTTGGCTCCTTTCCACAACACTTGACAGAATTGCTCTTGTGGTGGTTATCAGTGGTCCGTTAATTGTTAACTCTGACGGCATCTTCTCAGTCTTCACACTTGACCTCTCAGCAAGACCCTGCAGAGTCTGGCCGGAGGCCAATTCTCTTGCTGCATTTCCTATTACATCCCCCTAACTCACCACACTACAGCTGGACTGGCCTACCTACTGTTATACAAACAAGAAGAGCAGGGCTGTTCTATGGCCTTTGCATGAACTGGTACCTATGTCCCTAGAACATTATTTTCCCAGATCTGCATGGCTCTCTCCTCTTCGTTCAGTTTTCTGCACAAATGTCACTTCTTAAAGAAGCCCTCCCTGAAAACTGTTGCCTAAAATGGCACTCTCTTCGCCCATTACTTTTTAGTATCATTTAATATCCACACAATTCAAATTTCCCCATTGTCTCATTAATGGCTTTTTACGCTTGGTTTGATCAACAGAATCCAGACAAGTTCCACACTTTCATTTGGTTGATAAGGCCTTTTCTAAATGAAGCATTGTTGTTTTAGGTGCTGTCGAGTTGATTTCAACTCATAGTGACCCCATGTGACAGAGCTGAACTACCCCATAGGGTTTTCTAGGCTGTTATCTTTATGGGAGCAGATCACCAGGTCTTTTCTTTCGGAGCTGCGGGGTGGGTTTGAACTGCCAACCTTTTGGTTAGCAGCCTTAAGGTTAGCTTAGGTTAGCTTAATTGTTGCTCTACCAGGACTCCTTATCCTTTACTTTGTATCCCCTTACCTGCTTGAGTTTTTTTCATATCGTTTCTCACCACCTACCTGTTCATTATCTTTATCCCCACAATATAATTCCATGAAGGCAGGGACTCTTACTTTTTGTTTTCAGGTGTATTTTGGCTATAATATTTATGGAGGCAGATTGCCAGGCCTTTCTTCCACGGCACTGTTAGGTGAGTTCAAACCACCAATCTTTTGGTTAGCAGCTGTTCGCAAACCACTTGTGAACTATGTAGCAGGCATTATTCTAAACACTTTATATCCTGACTTAATCATTAAACAACATGATTTTCTCCATTTAACAGGTGAAGAAACTGAGGTACACAGAGGATAAGAAACCTTCTGAAGGCCTTACAGGTATGGGTGAAACAGGGATTCAAACTCAGGCAATGTGACCAGGAAGTGAATAAGGAAGTCAAGAGGCTTGCAGCTCTAATTGGGAGGGAAATGAGATTGGAATTGGGAAGCCATGTTCCTTCCTTTAGGAGTCCCCGGGTGGTGCAAATGGTTGAATGCTTGACTACTAGCCGAAAGGTTGGTGGCTCCAATCCACGCTTAGAGGTGCCTCAGAGGACAGGCCTGGTGATCTGCTTCTGAAAAGTCACAGCTTTGAAAACCCTACGGAACAGTTCTACTCTGCACACGTGGGGTCGCCATGAGTCAGAACCAATTTGAAGGCGAACTAACGACAGCAACAACATCCTCCCTTCTTTCTCTGGGGTATCAAAGACTGGGCTGAGGAGAATGGCATGAGTAACTGAGTTAAGAGTAGACAGGAGGAAATTTTATGGGGAGAAGTTGAATTTTCTTGAACAACAATTTGAGTAACTTAACAGAGATTTCAAGGGGTGAGGTGGAGACGGGAAGGCAAGGGACAGCGAGGAAAAGAGAGAGAGAATCAAAGACAAAAGAAAGCCCTTTGCAGCCTCCTTCCCTGTGAGACACTGAGAGGTCTGGAAAATCCTTCCCTTGTTTGGAGCAAGGATATAACTCAATTGATTAAAATGTGGCCCTTTCCTGGCCTCTGCTATCCCGTCAACAAGCCACTGCATCTTTTGGATTGTTTGGGCAGGTGGAAGTGGATGGGTAGAATGGCGCATGAAAGTGGTTGATTCATCCCTCTTGTGCATTTTGGTGGCGAAGGGGCTGCAGGGGAATTGGTCTTTTGAATGAATTAAGCTTGGGTGCTGGAGAGATCCAGGAGGCACCTCAGATGAACCTCAGGCTCCAGAGGCAAGAGGTATAAACTTGTTATTGCCCCAGGTTGGTGCCCCTGGTGCCAAGCAAGGGTCTGCCACAACCAGGTTCATGTGCTTCAACCACATCAAGTGACTTGCCTTTAACCCATTGTTGACTCACCAGCCAGGCCCTTTCCCATATCTGGATCTGTTAATATGCTTATGCTGCTCTCTGTCTCCAATGACCTTCCTTTACCTCCCTCTTCCTCTTACTGTTGTCAATTCTTTCAGTTCCTCCCCCTCCACTGAGGTCTTATATGTCTCCAAGGACGCGGCATGTATTTCTATTATCATATAGAGCACATTAAATTACAATTTTCTCACTAAACTGTGAACTTCTCTAAGAGCATGCTTTGAATTTTGTCCTCTGTATTCCCAGCAAGAAGCACAGAGCACACCCTAGGTGCTTAATAAATGTTTGATGAATACATAAATGAGTGAATACCTGTAAAACATTTAGGTGCTGCAGCTGTCGCTGCTGTCACTCCTCATGCATCTCAGTGGAGGTTTTTTCTTTCTTTCTTGCACTGGCACGCTGTAGCCCCTGATAAGTAAACAACCTCCTTCACCCTTGGGAGATTCCAACGGTGTCATTTGTTATATGGCACTCCTATGGCATACAAATAATTATTTATCTCTTGTCCTTTCTCTTTCTTTATTAAAAAAAGAAAGAAGAAAAGAAATCTGCTTTGTATTAGAATTTTCCTCTGGCTGAGGATCCACACCAGAAAGACTTTAATTCTTGATAATAATTCTGGAGAATTTCACTGAGTATGTACTTCATGCTGCCTACAGTGCTAGACACATTCAATACATGTTCTCATTTAACCCTTAGAGTAATCTTCAGTTTAAAAAGCATTATTTTCAGTTTTAAAATGAAGAAGCTGAGGCTAAAAGCAGTTGAGTGCCTTACCCAACGCCAATTTACTAGTAAGTGGAGACACCATGATTCAAAGCCAGATTTCCTAGATCCTAAAATCCCAGACATGGAGATCTGGGATTTGGAAGGGCCCTCTGACTGCTGTGTGGAGGGTGGCTCTAAAAGTGACAAGAGGTGGAGCTGAAGAGGCAAGTATGAGGATATGGCAGTGACTCCTGTGAGAGATGGTTAGGACTTCAGCTGGGGTGGTGGTGATGAGAGGACAGGGAGAAGCAGACAGATTGGAAACACGTTTAGCATGTAAAGTTTGAAGAATTTTGTGACTGATTACCGAAAAAAAACAAAAACAAAAAACCCAAACCCATTGCTGTTGAGTCAATTCAGATTATGTACCCCCAGAAATGTATGTATCAATTTGACTGGGCCATGATTCCCAGTATTGTGTGGTTGTCCTCCATTTTGTGATTGTAATTTTTTGTTAAAGAGGATTAGGGTGGGATTGTATAACACCCTTACTAAGGTCACATTTCTCATCCAATGTAAAGGGAGTTTCCCTAGGGTGTGGCTTACGCCATCTTTTACCGTACAGAGATAAAAGGAAAGCAAAGCAAGCAGCGAATTGGGGACCTCACACCATCAAGAAAGCAGTGCAGGGAGCAGAGGGCGTTGTTTCGACCTGCGGTCCCTGGGCAGAGAAGCTCCTAGTCTGGGGGAACGTTGATGAGAAGGCCAACAGAGAGAGAAAGCCTTCCCCTGGAGCTGATGCCCTGAATTTGGACTTCTAGACTATTTTACTGTGAAGAAATAAATTTCTCTTTGTTAAAGCCAGCCACTTGTGGTATTTCTATTAGAGCAGTACTATATGACTAAGACAAATGTTGGGACTGATTACCAAAAAAACAGACAAAAAAAACCAAACCCCTTGCTGTCGAGTCAATTTCGACTCATAGTGACCCTATAGGACAGAATAGAACTGCCCCATAGGGTTTCCAAGGATCAGCTGGTGGATTGGAACTGCCGACCTTTTGATTAGCAGCCAAGTTCTTAACCACTTCAGATTAGAGGTAGGCAATTAGGCAAGGGAAGATGTGCTGGTGACTTTCTAGTTCCTGGTTGGTCCCCTGGGCATATGTGGGAATCATCCCTGAGTAGGAAATATTAGAGACAGAACAGGGATGGAGAGAAGATAATGAATTTAGTTTGGAGGTATTGAGTGTTATGAACTTGAGGGTGTCCAAGCGGAACTTCTGGTAGACAGCTGTACAAGTAAGTCTGAAATTCACAGGAAATATCTTTAATCTTTTCTCTAGTTGTTTGTACTATGTGATCATTTTCTTTAAAATTCTTTTTAGTTTCCAGAAGTTTTTTATTTAATGGTCAGATTAAATCAAGGGAGTGTCTGTTAGTGAATCAGAGCCTCTTACAGAAACCTGTTCCATATTAGCCTATTAAATGCTTGGATGAGGTTTTCCCCTTTGTTGTATTTTCCCATTGCCTGATGTCATTCTGCATCCTTAAATTTCTTGTATTGCACACTGATCTTTGTCAGGAAACAAATAGCTGATTGTGTCACCTCTACTTTCGTGGCCTCAAACTTACCTTAGTTGTCAGATGAACTGGCCTGCAATAAATTGTCTCCCACGATCTCTCTGAAAACACGTTTTAATAATAATATATTTATTTGTTTATTTATAAGTGAATTTGGACATCTTATATTTAAGGGCCATCAGTATGCCTTTTCTATGAACTGCCAAATTATGTCTTTTGCCCATTTTTCTATTGAGTTTAGGTCTTTTTCATTCAATTAAAATGTTTTTATTGTGACAAAATATATGTTACGAATTGAATTGTGTTCCCCAAAAGTATGTGTTGTAAATCTTAACCCGTATGTCTGTTATAATCCCATTTGGGAATGGAGTTTCTTTGTTATGTTAATAAGGCAGTATTAGTGTAGGGTGTGTTTTAAGTAAATCTCTTTGGAGATATAAATGAGCAGATTAAGCAAGCAAGCACAAAAGGGACAGGAAGATACATGCCACATGATCTTCAAAGAATCTAGGAATAGAAGCTGAAAAGAGACAAGGACCTTCCCCTAGAGTGGACAGAGAGAGAGAGAGAGAGAGCTTTCCCCTAGAGCCAAGTGCCCTGAATTCTGACTTCTAGCCTCCTAATTGTAAGAAAACGAATTCCTGTTTGTTAAAGCCACCCACGTGTGGTATTTCTGTTATAACAGCACTAGATAACTAAGATAATATATATAACAAAATGTTCGCCATTTTAACAATTTTTAAGTGTACAATACAGTGACATTAATCACATTTCACCATGCTGTGTTGCTGTTAACACTCTGTTTCTAAAAATTTTACATCAGCCCAAACAGAAACTCAGTACCCTTTCAGCAGCAATTCCCATCCCTTCCTCTCCCCAGCCCCTGGTAACCACTAATAACCTTTTGTCTTTGTGCACTTGCCTAATCTAGATATTTCATATAAGCGGGATCATATAATGTTTGTCCCCTTGTGTTTTTCAAGGTTCATCCATGTTATAGCATGTATCAATTACTTTATGTTTTTCTTCCACACAATCATCTATTTCAAAAGAATTACCATGTCTCCTTTAATCAGTTGGCCATTCGATATAGCCTTGTTTATAATCCTGGGTACAATGAAAGTACCATGATTAAATAAACCCTAGGAGTCCCAGCTTAGGCTGTCTCACCAAGGATACGCTGTAAGATAAAAGGGGATACAGGATGGCAGCGAGTGATAAAAAGAATTATTGAACAAAGGAACTGGGACATGCAAGCCAAGATGGGCTTCTATAGACCTCCTCCCTTAAGCTGGGTGCCCAGTATTACTTGCTGTATGTAATGGGCAGTTGCAATGCATTTTGGCCCTCCAGCATCTGAACACCCTCCATATGTTTGTGAAAACCCCATCAACTGATAAAGAGCTAGCACCTATGAGACAAGCTAAAAATGTCATGGTTGCTCTCCCAGCCCCTTGGAGCTAGAGTGTGGGTGCTGGCAATGAGAGATAACCACACCAGGCTTGCAGCTTGATGCTGGTGACCGGGAGAAGCATGGACTCCACTCTGGTGAGGGTGGCAGCAGCAGCATCCAGTTTTCAGAGGCAGCAGGGAATGGTTTGGGAGAGAATGCTGTGTCCTCTGTCCTTGGGTTGGTAGTATGCATCATGGCAGCTGTGTCCCCCTCCATCAGACCAACCCTGCAGTATGTGATTCAGACACTGCTTTAGTCTGCAAAGCCTCCATGTCTGGCCCTTCTAGAGATTTAGTAAGCTACCCAACATTTTTATTTTTAGTAAAAATAGATTTTTATTAAATCTATTTTCTGCTCGTATTAGCCAGGGTTGTTCGTTGCTTGCAACTGATAGGTATATCTCACTTCCATGTGATATACTAATTTTTAAGAATTATGCTCTGTCCTCCTACAGCTTATCTCATGGACTCTCTTTAGAAAGAATTTTACTTTGCCTTGTATTATATTTTAATAGGTACATGTCTTTTTTTAAACAAATTTTGGAAGAGCACAGATCATATCTCATTCATTTTTGTATCCTCCTGCTGATGCCCCACCCCAAGTGCCTTGCACTTGTTGTTATTGTTAGGTGCCATCAAGTCGATTTTCAACTCATAGCGACCCCATGTGACAGAGTAGAACTGCCCCCATGGGATTTTCTAGGTTGTAATCTTTATGGGAGCAGATCACCAGGTCTTTCTCCCCCTGGAGCCTCTGAAAGCATTCAAACCATCAGCCTGTCCATTAGCAGCCAAGAGCTTAACCATTACACCACCAGGGCTCTTCATCTTGCATATAGTAAGGATTCTATAAGGAATTGACTGCAGCAGGCTGTAAATAAACTAGACATTTCTGGCTGTGTGATGGTTGTGGGTATGTGTCAACCTGGTTAGACTATGATTCTCAGTGATTGTAATCATCCTTCATTTTGTGATCTGATGTGAACAGCCAATAAGCTGAAAGGGGAGTTTCCTTGGGGCGATGGACTGCGTCCAATATATGCGGAAGTTTTGGCAAAGCTCTCTCTCTATCAGTCCTGCATCTGACTCATCATCTTCTGACCTCTGGTTCCTGAGATGTGAGCAAGCAGCCTGCTGCCTGACCTGCTGATTTTGGGTTCATCAGCCCCTGCAACCACATGAGTCAGGAGAAGCATCTAGCCTGATTCCTGACCCACAGATTTGGGACTTGCCAACATTTGCAACTGCATAAGCCATTTCCTTGAAATAAAACTCTCTTTCTCTCTCTCTGTACATACATACATATGTGTGTGTGTGTGTGTGTGTGTGTGTGTGTGTGTATCACTGGTTTAGATAACCACTCCTCTAGATAACCCAGCCTAAGACATTTGGTACTGAGAGTGGTTCTAGAGGAACAAAATTGTAAGGATGAGTTTTCTTAATTGTTTCTCAAGCCTCGCTAGCCTTAAAGGCATTGATGACTCTGCCTCCAGTAGTAAAGAGGGCACTGCTCATCTATGGCATGAGGTGGCAATAGAAATATGTAAAATATTGCCCCACTGGATCAAACAGTTGTGAAAGACAAGGCCCTAGGTGATTATGTATTGGCTACTTTTCTATAATTTTGTCAAAATGAGAAGTATAAGGAAGCAGGTTGGTTGGTCCTGCTTTCACCAGACAAAATAGTGAAAGAAAGGGATGAGCTCAAAGCTTCAAAATTACAGTTCAAGAACCACATACAAGATGTGAAAGTTGCCACTTGTGCCCTGAAATAAAGCCTTATTTCTTGTAGTAAGAGTTGATATTGCCGAAAGCCAAACCCAGAGTGTTATTATGAGAGTGGCTGAATTACAACGCCAATTGAATTCCCAACCTTGAATGGTGTCTGAAAAAGTGAGGGCACTCATTGGGAAAAAAATGGGATGCTGAAACTTGTGATTGGGACATTGAAGCCCTAAATTTCATTGAATCACTCTCGCCAACAGAACCAGCCCTTTTACTCCCATCTGAAGAGATTACACCATCTTTGTCTGCTAAGACATGCTCCCCAGTAAAACCATTATCCTTTTCACTCCCATCTGATGAGATTAACCCAGCTGTGCCTGACGAATCTTTGTCAGGTATCAGCTGGTGTGGCACCTGGGGTAGATGCCTTACAAAACATTGCTGAATGTCCTCAGGACCCACTCTCATATCCATTTTTGCTTCTAGACCTATAACCCCAAGAGGTAAAGTATAAAATGTGAGCCAGGAAGAGGTATACTACAGTCCAAAAGAACTACTTGATTTTTCTAATATAAACAAACAGAAAACTGGGGAATATGTGTGGGAATGGCTATTAAAGTTGTGAGATAATGGTGCAAGGAACATAAAGTTGCATCAATCTGAGTTTAAAAAGTAGTTTATTTGTTTGGTTCACTAAAGATTGATTAAGCAGTGGCCTACACTAAATCAAATTGAAATACCAGACCTGCCTTGGTATACTGTAGAAGATATCCAAAGGCTTAGTGAAATTGACATGTTAGAGTGGATTTATCAGATTAGATACACAGACACTCCAAGAGGACATACTTATTAGCACATTGGTGGGGAAAAAAATTGTAAAGGGAGTCCCAGCATCCTTGAAGACTCCTGTGATTGCTATTTTATGTAAGTCAGACTCGACAGTGGGAACTGCCCTGACTGAATTAAGATACCTAACTAAAATGGGGCTGATTGGACCCTGGGGTGGAAGGGGCCAAGTGGCTGCACTTAACTGACAAAGACAAGGTGAGTATGGCTACTTTAATGGACAGCAAATTCAAAGCAGTAATTAGAATAATCCAACTCATATGAACTTTTTGCATTGACTATTTAGTCATGGTGTCCCTAGGAGTGAAACTGAAGGGAAATCTACTAAATTTTACTTCATCTGTACAAGTTGAAGAATTCTAGGTCAAGTGAATGACAGTCTAACAGAATGGGGAGTCACAGCCCCTCAATCAGTTCTCAGACTTGAGCAAGTTTACAGACCCATAACCTCTTGAATGAAGAGGAGGCTGGGTTCCCTTGAGGAAGGACACCACTACACAACCAAAAATTTATACTGTTAATCTTTCTCCCAGCCTTCCCTCAAAAGGATCAATGGCCTTTTATGAGAGTGTTCATTGGGGAAAAGGAAATAATCAGACTTTCTGGGGATTACAGGACACTGGCTCTGAACTAATTCTGGGAGACCCAAAACATCACTGTGGCCCACAAGTCAGAGTAAGGGTGTATGGAGGTCAGGTTATTAATGAAGTCTTAGTTCAGGTCCATCTCACAGAAGGTCCAGTGAGTCCCCAAACCCATCCTGTAGTAATTCCCCCAGTTCCATAATGTATAATTGGAATAAACATAGTCAGCAGCTGGCAGAAGCCCCACATTGTATCCCTGACATGTGGAGTAGGGGCTATCATGGTAGGAAAAGCCAAGTGGAAGCCATTAGAACTACCCCTTCCTAGGAAATAGTAAACCAAAAGCAATACCACATTCCTGGAGGGATTGCCTAAATTACTGCCACTGTAAAGAACTGGAAGGGTGAGGGATGGTGATTCCCACATCCTTTTGGCCTATGCAAAAAACTGATGTATCTTGGAGAATGATAGTCGATTATCATAAACTGATCCAGGTGGTGACCCCAATTGCAGCTGCTGTTCCAGAGGTGGTTTCATTGCTTGAGCAAATTAATATATCTCCTCATGCCTGGTATGCAGCTATTGATCTGGCCAATTCCTTTTTTTCTTTTTTTATCCTTTATTACAACTATTAGTTTATAATTGCATGGGAACATTTTAGGACAAACTGGAATTTACAGCTTTTAGCTTTAAGAACTCAACCCTGCCAAAGTTAATTATTAAAATATAAAAAAGATCTTCTTGGACAGCTTAGCTCATAAATGTGCCTGTCTGTCCTAGGCTGGGTTCTCTAGAGAAGCAAAACCAGTGAAGTGTATAAATATATATATAGAGAGAGAGATTATATCAAGGAAAAAGCTCACGAAATTGTAGAGGCTAGAATGTCCCAAGTCTGTGGATCAGGGTAGAGGCCTCTCCCAAGTCACACAGCCGCAGAAGCTGGCAAGCCCAAGATTGACAGGTCGGAGAGCAGGGCTCCCACTCACAGGCTGTGCAGATCAACGAATCCCAGGTTCAGCAGATAAGCTGACAGCTCAAGTCATATCCAGAGACAGCAAAAAGACAGAACATCTGCTTATATTCAGATGCAGGCCACACCCATAAGGAGACTCCATTTCATCTGATTGGCTACTCACAGAATATTCAATCATGGGAGTGATTACATTAAAACACTGAGGATCATGGCCCAGCCAAGTTGACACACAATCTTAACCATCACACTGTCCTAGAAAAAAAGTTACCAAATACATTTCTTGGTTCTGATACTCAACAAGTTGAGCATGTTTCCAAGTCGTTAGATCAAATGCTGAGGTTTTCTGAGTCTAAATTCATGGTGGGCCTAGGTTCCTGGACTTCAAATCTTGCTCCCGCTGCAGCTGATCATCTTCTGGGGACAGAACCTCCCAGGTTGAGCTGGGGTTGCCATCTCTAAAACTCTTGCACTTCAGGTCCCATTCTCTAGCACTCAGTTGTCAACCGTCATGATACGCCAATGCTCCTAACTCCAATACTCAGGTCAAATTTTTAACCTCAAAGTTGGATGCTGCTCCTGTCTTCCGTGCTACACAGTGGAACTGCAATCTCCGTGGCAACACTGGAAAGCCAATTCCTTTTTCTTGATTCTGGTTTTGAAGGATCACCAGAAGCAGTTTGCCTTCATCTGGCAAGGCCAACAATACACCTTCACTGTCCTACCTCAATATATCAACTCTCCAACACTATGTCATAGTTTAGTCTGCAGGAACATTGATCGCTTTTCCCTTTCATAGGACTGATCCATTACGTTGTTGACATTATGCTGATTAGACCTAGTAAGGAAGAAGTATCAATGACTCTAGACTTATTTATAAGACATTATTGTGCTACAGGGTGGGAAATTAATCTGGCAAAAATTCAGGTGCCTTCCACCTCAGTGAAATTTCTAGGGGTTCAGTGGTGTGGGGCATTTTCAGATATTCTCTCTAAAGTGAAGGATAAGTTATTGCATCTGCCCCCACCCACCCCCCAGCTAAAGAGGAGGCACAATATCTAGTGGACCTCTTTGGATTTTGGAGGCAACATATCCCTCATTTGGATATGCTAGTCTGTCTTGGAAGAAGTACAGCCAGAATGTTCATTAGAATGCTCATTAGAAGCGAGGGTGGCGAGACTGCATCTCACATACTTTGGACATGTTACCAGAAGGGACCAGTACCTGGAGAAGGACATCATACTTGGTAGAGTAGAGGGTCAATGAAAAAAGGAAGATCTTCAATGAGATGGAACGACATAGTGGCTGCAACAATGGGTTCAAGCATAACAATGATTGTGAGGATGGCGCAGGATTGGGCAGTGTTTCATTCTGTTGTACATAGGGTTGCAATGGGTTGGAACCAACTCGACAGCACCTAACAACAACAGCAAAAACTCTGGCCTATTTATCAAGTAACTTGAAAAGTTGCTAATTTTGAGTGGGGCCCAGAACAAAAGAAGGCTCTTCAACAGGTTTGGCCTGTTGTGCAGGACACTTTGCCACTTGGGCCATATGATCCAGCTGATACAATGATGCTTGAAGTAGCAGTGGCAGATAGAGATTCAGTTTGGAGTCTTTGGCAGACCGCTATTGGTGAATCACAACCCAGACCCTTAGGATTTTGGAGCAAAACTCTGCCATCCTCTGCAGATAACTACTCTCCTTTTGATAAACAGCTTTTGGCTTGTTACTGGGCCTTAGTAGAGATGAATGCTTAACCATGGGCCACCAAGTCACCATGTGGCCTGAGCTGCCCATTGTGAACTGGGTGTTGTCTGACCCACAGAACCATAAAGTTGGGTGTGTACAGCAG
Source organism: Trichechus manatus latirostris (assembly GCF_000243295.1). Classification (NCBI taxonomy): domain Eukaryota; kingdom Metazoa; phylum Chordata; class Mammalia; order Sirenia; family Trichechidae; genus Trichechus; species Trichechus manatus. The sequence goes on along the minus strand of NW_004443939.1, from coordinate 25,610,387 downwards.
CATTCCATCATTAAATGGAAGTGGTATACTCGAGATCAGGTCCGAGCAGGACCTGAAGGCAAAAGTAAGTTGCATGTGGAAGTGGCCCAAATGCCCATGGTCTCCACTCCTGTCACCTTCCTTCTCCCAGTCTGCACCTATGGCCTCATGGGGAGTTCTTTATGATAAGTTGACTAAGGGAGAGAAGACCTCTGTCTGGTTTACAGATGGTTCTATGAGATATGCAGGTACCGCTTGAAAGTGGACAGTGGCAGCACTACAGCACCTTTCTGGGACCTCCCTGAAGGACAATTGTTATGGATTGAATTGTGTTCCCCAAACATATGTGTATCAATTTGGCTAGGCCATGATTCCCAGTATTGTTTGATTGTCCACCATTTTGTGATTTCACTATGTGTTGTAAATCCTATTTCTGTGATGTGAACAAGATGGGATTATCAGCAGTTATGTTAATGAAGCAGGACTCAGTCCACATGATTAGATTGTGTCTTAAGCCAATCTCTTTTGAAATATAAAAGAGAGGGGCAAGCAAAGAGACATGGGGACTTCATACCACCAAGAAAGCAGCGCTGGGAGCAGAGTATGTCCTTTGGGCTGGAGGTTCCTGGGCAGAGAAGCTCCTAGACCAGGTGAAGATTGATGACAAAGACCTTTCTCCAGAGCCAACACAGAGAGAAAGCCTTCCCCTGGAGCTGATGCCCTGAATTCGAACTTCCATCCTACTAGACTGTGAAAGGATAAACTTCTTGTTTGTTGAAGCCATCCACTTGCGGTATTTCTGTTATAGCAGCACTAGATAACTAAGACAACAATGGTGAAGTGAAATTATTCCAGTAGGCAGAACTTCAAGCAGTGCACCTGGTCGTTCGTTTTGCTTGGAAGGAGAAAGGGCCAGATATGTGATTGTATGCTGATTCATGGGCTATGACCAATAGTAGGCTGGATGGTCAGTGATGTGGAAGAAACATGATTGAAAAATTGGTGACAAGGAAGTACGGGGAAGAGGCATGTGGATAGACCTCTGAATGGGCCAAAGAGGTGAAAGTATTTGTGTCTTATGTGAATGCTCACCAAAGGGTGACCTCAACAGAGGAAGATTTTAATAATCAAGTGGATAGGATGATGCATTCTGTGGATACTAGTCAGCCTCTTTCCTCAGCCACTCCTGTCGTTAGCCAATGGGCTCATGAACAAAGTGGCCGTGGTGGGCAGGGACAGAGGCTATGCATAGGCTCAGCAACGCAGACTTCCACTTGGGCAATCAGCCAGCAACCTGTGGCAGGTTGATTACATTGGACCACATCCACCATGGAAAAGGCAGTATTTTACCCTTACTGGAACAGACATTTACCCTGGATACTGATTTGCCTTCCCTGAATGCAATGCTTCTACCAAAACTATCATCCATGGACTTACAGAATGCCTTAACAACTGTCATGGTATTCCAAGCCTTAGATCAAGGAACTCACTTCACAGCAAATGAAGTGTGGCAATGGGCCCATGCTCATGGAATTCACTGGTCTTACCATGTTCCCCATCATCTTGATACAGCTGGCTTGATAGAACTATGGAATGGCTTTCTAAAGGCACAATTACAGTGTCAACTAGGTGGCAATACCTTGCAGGCTTGGGGCAATGTTCTCCAGAAGGCTGTATATACTCTAAACCAGTGTCCAATATGTAGTGCAGTTTCTCCCATAGCCAGGATTCATGGGTTCCAGGAATCAAAGGGTGGAAATGGGAGTGGCACCACTCACTATTACACCTAGTGACCCACGTGCAAATTTTTTGCTTCCTGTCACTGCGACCCTATGTTCTGCAGGTCTAGAGGTCTTAGTTCCAAAGGGAGGAATGTTCCCACTAGGAAACACAACACTGATTCCATTGACCTGGAAGTTAAGAATGCTACCTGGTCACTTTGACTCCTCATGCCTCTGGATTAACAGGCAAAGAAGGGAGTTATCATATTGGCTGGTGTGATTCATCCTGATTTTCAAGGGGAAATAGGATTGATATTACATAATCGAGGTAAAAAAAAAATGTCTGGAATACAGGAGATTCCTTAGGGCATCTCTTAGTACTACCATGTCCTGTGATTATAGTCAATGGAAAACTACAGCAAACCAATTCTGACATGACTACTAATGGATCAGACCCTTCAGGGATGAAGGTTTGGGCCACCCCACCAGGAAAATAACCATGACCAGCTGAGTTGCTTGCTGAGGACAAAAGGAATACGGAATGGGTAGTGGAAGAAGGTAGTTCTAAATACCAGTTACGACCACATGACTAGTTGCAGAAACAAGAACTGTAATTGTTATGAATATTTCTTTTTTTATTATATGTGTGTGTGTATGTACGCATATATCAAATATCTTTGTTTTCTTCCCTCCTTTATTCCATTGAACAACAACAACAAAAAATCTTGCCATTGAGTCGATTCCAACTTATAATGACCCTATAGGGCAGAGTAGAACTGCCCCACAGGGTTTCAAAGGAGTGGCTGGTGGATTCAAACTGCCGACCTTTTGATCAGCATCTGAACTCTTAACCACTGTGCCACCAGCGCTCCCTTTATTCCATCACTTATTATAAGATAAGAGATGTACACGGGGCTAGTGTGTTTTTGGTTGTCAGCACGTTAGTTGTATCACGTTAGGCATAAACATGACTTTAAAATTGTCTTTCTTTAGAAATTATGTATAGTTTACAGAGATTTGTACAGGTGCCAAGTAGACAAGGGGTGGATTGTGATTCTTAAGGTTATGCGTCAACTTGGCTGGGCCATGATTCTCAGCTCTTTGGCAGATATTATGTAAGTATCTTCCATTTGATGATCTTATGTGAGCAGCCAGTCAGTTGAAAGGGGAGTTCCTTTTTTTTTATTTTTTAATTCTTATTGTACTTTAATGAAGGTTTACAGAACAAATAGTTTCTCTTTAAACAGTCAGTACACATATTGTTTTATGACTTGGTTAACAACTCTATCACATGTCAACACTCTCCCTTCTCGACCTTGGAGGACCTTTTTATTTTTTTTTTTTTTTTTGGCTGAAAATATACATAGCTAAAGATACACCATTTCAAAAATTTCTACATGTACAATTCAGTGATATTGATTACGTTCTTCCAGTTGTGCTGCTATTCTTACTACCGTTTTCCAAATTATTCCATCACCATTCTCTTCAACTCACTGTCCCCTAGGCTTCCCATCAAACCTTTTGAGTTGCTGTTGTTAATTTGATCTCACATAGATAATTAATTTTTTTTTGTACTTTAGATGAAGGTTTACAGAACAAAATAGGTTCTCATTAAATAGTTAGTACACATATTGCCCTATGACAATGGTTAACAACCCCATGACATGTCAGCACTGTACTTTCTCAACCTTGGTTTCCCTATGAAAGAGGAGTTTCTTTGGGAGTGTGACCTGCATCCAATATATGCTGATGTTCTGGCAAAGCTCTCTCTCTCTTGATCCTGCATCCAACTTATCATCCTCTGATCTCTGGTTCTTGAGATGTAAGAAACAGCTTGCTGCCTGATCTGCTGACTCTGGGTTCATCAGCCCCTGCAACCACGTGAGTCAGGAGAAGTCTCCAGCCTGACGTCTGACCCATGGATTTGGGAATTACCAGCCTCTGCAACTGTATGAGCCATTTCCTTGAAATAAATCTCTCTGTCTATCTACACATGCGTTTCACTGGTTTTGCTCCTCTAGAGAACCCAACCTAAGACAAGCTGTAAGAAAACAACATGGGCTAAGTGTAACCATAGCAGTAAACTTTGAAACTCTGAAAAATCCCTGGAAGAATTGTCAAAGTGTGTCCTATCATAGTTAAGACTTAAGTAGTGTGATATTCCCTGTAAGGTTTTGCCTGTTAATGGGTCCAGGCCACTGGTCAGTAGTAGTTGAGTGATGGTGATAATCCCTCCTTTAAAAATCTCCCATCAGATTCTATTTGCTGAGCAATAATCGTCTGCATCTCAACACCTACTGGGTCTTCTGGTAAGCTATTGTAGTGAACGCAATGCAATTCCTTTTTTTCAGCAGGGTGCCTAGAAGTTTCCTTCCTTTTAAAGGAAAAAAAAATTCCCTAGAATCAAGAGCATGTACTCTATATTATAATGCTTTATTTCTCAAGATCTCACTTTCTTTTTATGTCCTGTGGCATGAAAGGAAGCCCCATGTGAAGTGTGCATCCATTTCTTACACATACATTATCACCAGCCTAATTTTTTCATGATGCTTATTGGACACAATATAGAATATGGAACCTTCAGTGACATCTCACTGCTAATTGGCATGAGTCTAGGGATCACACCTTTACTAAGTTATGCCCATGAAACCTGAAATTGGACATAAATCTAGCTCACTTTAGCATGGACATGAATTGGACTCTCTTCCCCTTTTTACCCCATATCTTTGACCTAATTATGGGTATCATGTATTTGCTTTGCAGTTTCTGTTGTGGTCTTGATCTCTTCTCTACACTATGATCTTAAAGTGGGATGTGTATTCCATTTCTATCCCTCCTCTTATCTGTGAATTATGACTTACCAAAGGGCAAGATATACTATATTTGCTCTATGCCACTGAAAATCCCATTTCTTTTTGTGAGAGAGGTCCCTCAAAGAGTGCTCAGAGTAGAATAACTGCTAAGACCCAAGTTCACATTTATCCTAAGAAGCTATAAGGACTACTCTTCTTTTTCTAGCTCGCTCATAGCTCTAATGTAAATTGCAAATTTACCTTTATCTAGCTAGATCTTCAGTATAACAGTTAAGAGTATAACATAGTATATTAATTAGAAGTGTGGCCTCTGATCCTCACATGTCTGTCAGTTTGTCATACTGTGAGAGCTTGGGTGTTGATGTGATGCTGGAAGTTATGCCACTGGTATTCAAATACCATCAGGATCACCCACGGTGGACAGGTTTCAGCTGAGCTTCCAGACTAAGACAGACTAAGAGGAAGGACATGGTAGTCTACTGAAAAGAATTAGCCAGTGAAAACCTTATGAATAGCAGCAGAACATTATCTGATATAGTGCCGGAAGATGAGCCGCTTAGGTTGGACAGCACTCAAAAGATGACTGGAGAAGAGCTGCCTCCTCAATGTAGAGTCGACCTTAATGATATGGATGGAGTCAAGCTTTCGAGACCTTCATTTGCTGATATGGCACAACTCAAAATGAGAAGAAACAGCTGCAAACATCCATTAATAATCGGAACATGGAATGTACGAAGTATGAATCTAGGAAAATTGGAAGTTGTCAAAAATGAAATGGAACACATAAACATTGATATCCTAGGCATTAGTGAGCTGAAATGGACTGGTATTGGCCATTTTGAATCGGACAGTCATATGGTCTACTGTGCCAGGAATGACAAATTGAAGAGGAATGACATTGCATTCATTGCCAAAAAGAGCATTTCAAGATCTATCCTGAAGTACAACGCTGTCAGTGATAGGATAATATCCATACATCTACAAGGAAGATTAGCTAATATGACTATTATTGAAATTTATGCAGCAACTCCTAAGGCCAAAGATGAAGAAATTGAAGATTTTTACCAACTTCTGCAGTCTGAAATTGATTGAACATGCAATCAGAATGCATTGATACTTACTGGTGATTGGAATGTGAAAGTTGGAAACAAAGAAGGATTGGAAGTTGGAAAATATGGCCTTGGTGATGCTGGAGATCCCATGATAGAATTTTGCAAGACCAATGATGTCTTAGTTATCTAGTGCTGCTATAAAATAAATACCACAAGTGTATGGCTTAAACAAAGAGAAGTGTATTCTCTCACAGTCTAGGAGGCAGAAGTCCAAATTCAGGGTACCAGCTAAACGGGAAAGCCTTCTCTCTCTCTCAGCTCTGGAAGAAGGTCCTTGTCATCAATATTCCCCTGGTCGAGGAGCTTCTCAGCACAGGCACCCTGGGTCCAAAGGATGCGTTTTTTCCTGCTGCTTCTTTCTTGGTAGTATGTGGTCCCCCATGTCTGTCTGCTCGCTTCTCTCTTTTACATCTCAAAAAAGGTTGACTTAAAACACAACCTAATCTTGTAGTTTGAGTTTTGCCTCATTAACATAACTGCCACTAATCCCACCTCATTAACACCGTAGAGGTAGGATTTACAACACATAGGAAAATCACATTAGATGACAAAATGGTGGACAAACACAACACTGGGAATTATGTTCTAGCCAAGTTGACACACATTTTGGGGGGGGGGGGATACAATTAAATCCATACCAGATGACTTCACATTGCAGATAACCTTTTACAACAACGTAAACGGTGACTATAAACATGGATCTTGGCAGATGGAATACACAGGAATGAAATTGACTATATTTGTGGAAAGAGACAATGGAAATCTCAATATTATCAGTCAGAACAAAGCCAGGAGCCGACTGTGGAACAGACCATCAATTGCTCGTATGCAAGTTCAAGTTGAAGCTGAAGAAAATGAGAACAAGTCCAAGAGAGCCAAAGTAGGACCTTGATTACATCCCACCTGAATTTAGAGATCATCTGAAGAATAGATTTGATGCATTGAACCCTAATGACCAAAAACCAGAAGAGTTGTGGAATGACATCAAGGATATTATACATGAAGAAAGCAAGAGGTCATTAAAAAGACAAGAAAGAAAGAAAAGACCAAAATGGATGTCAGAAGAGACTCTGAAACTTGCTCTTGAATGTCGAGTAGCTAAAGTAAAAGGAAAAAATGATGAAGTAAAATCGCTGAACAGAAGATTTCAAAGGGTGGCTCGAGAAGACAAAGCAAAGGATTATAATGAAATGTGCAAAGACCTGGAGTTAGAAAACCAAAATGGAAGAACAAACTCGGCATTCCTCAAGCTGAAAGAACTGTAGAAAAAATTCAAGCCTTGAGTTGCAATATTGAAGGATTCTACTGGGAAAATATTAAATGATGCAGGAAGCATAAAAGAAAGATGGAACAAATACACAGAACCACTGTATCAAAAAAAAATTTGTTGACATTCAACCATTTCAGGAGGTTGAACCAATAGTACTGAAGGAAGATGTCCAAGCTGCACTGAAGGCACTGGCAAAAAAAAAAAAAAAAAAAAGCCTCCAGGAATTCATGGAATACCAATTGAGATGTTTCAACAAACGGGTGCAGCACTGGAAGTGCTCAATCGTTTATGACAAGAAATTTGGAAGACAGCTACCTGGCCAACCGACTGGAAGAGATCAATATTTATGCCTATTCCAATGCAAGGTGATCCCACCGAATGCAAAAATTATCAAACAATACCATTAATATCTCTTGCAAGTAAACTTCTGGTGAAGATCATTCAAAAGCAGCTGCAGCAGTACATGTACAGGGAACTGCCAGAAATTCCAGCCGGATTCAGAAGAGGATATGGAACCAGGGATATCATCGCTGATGTCAGATAGATCCTGGCTGAAAGCAGAGAATACCAGAAAGATGTTTACCTGTGTTTTATTGATTATGCAAACACATTGGACTGTGGGGATCATAACAAATTATAATAACATTGTGAAGAATGGGAATCCCAGAACACTTGATTCTCCTCATGAGGAAACTGTACATAGACCAAGAGGCAGTTGTTTGAACAGAACAAGGGAATACTGCATGGTTTAAAGTGAGGAAAGGTGTGTGTCAGGATTGTATCGTTCCTCTATACTTATTCAATCTGTATGCTGAGCAAATAATCCAAGAAGCTGGACTATGAGAAGAAGAATGGAGCATAAGGATTGGAGGAGGACTCATTAACAACCTGCAATATGCAGATGACACAACCTTGCTTGCTGAAAGGGAAGAGGACTTGAAGCACATACTGATGAACATCAAAGACTACAGCCTTCCGTATGGATTATGTCTCAACATAAAGAAAAAAATATCCTGACAACTGGACCAATAAGCAACATTAAGATAAACGGAGAAAAGATTGAAGTTGTTAAGGATTTCATTTTACTTAGATCCACAATCAACATCCATGCAAATAGCAGTCAAGAAATCAAATGACACTTTGCATTGTGCAAAGCTCCTCAAGAGATCTCTTTATTTTGATTTTTTATATTTTTTCCATGCAAAAATTTATACATACATTGTTAAGTGACCCTAATTGCTCTCCCCATCCTGTGACAGCACATTCCTCCTTTCCACCCCTAATTCCCCATGTCCATTCAACCA
>NW_004443939.1:25595276-25596617 GCF_000243295.1 Trichechus manatus latirostris | reverse complement strand
ATTTCCTTTCTTCTGGCCCCTGAGGGCTTCTTTTGCTGCTCTGCTTCTACTTTTTCCAGTTGTGGGGCTAATGTTTTGATTATGACCCTTTCTTCTTTTTGGATGTGTGCATTTACTGCTATAAACTGACCTCTGAGCACTGCTTTTGCTGTGTCCCAAAGGTTCTGGTGGGATGTGTTTTAATTCTCATTTGATTCTACGAATTTCTTTTTTCTATCCCTATTTTCTTCTATAACCCAGTAGCTTTTGAGCAAGGTGTTGTTCAGTTTCCATGTGTTTAATCTTTTTTCCTTGCTTTTTCTGTTGTTGATTTCTACTTTTATGGCTTTATGGTCAGAAAAGATGCTTTGTAATATTTCCATGCTTTGGATTTTGTCAAGGCTTGCTTTATGGCCTAATACGAGGTCTATCCTGGAGAATGTTCCTTGTTCGTTGGAAAAGAAAGTATACTTGGCTGCTGTTGGGTGGGGTGTTCTGTATATGTCTATGAGACCAAGTTGTTTGATTGTAGCATTTAGATCTTTCATGTCTTTGTTGAGCTTCTTTCTGGATGTTCTGTCCTTCACTGAAAATTGTGGGTTGAAGTCTCCTACTTCAAATGTGGAGCTGTCTATCTCTTTTTCTCAGTGCTGTTAGAGTTTGTTTTATGTATTTTGGAGCTCTGTCGTTGGGTGCGTAAATATTTTCTATAATTATGTCCTCCTGGTGTATTGATCCTTTAATCATTATGTAGTATCCTCTCTTATACTTTGTGGTGGATTTTACTTTAATGTCTGTTTTGTCAGCGGCTAATATTGCCACTCCTGCTCTTTTTTGAGTGTTGTTTGCTTGATATATTTTTTTCCATCCTTTGAGTTTCAGTTTGTTTGTGTCTTTAAGTTGTGTCTCTTGTAGACAGCATATAGACAGACAGTGTTTTTTTAATCCAATCTGCCACTCTTTGTCTCTTTATTGGTGCATTTAGTCCATTTCCATTCAGTGTAATCATTGACAGGTATGACTTTAGTGCTGTCATTTTGATGCCTTTTTTTGTGTGTTGTTCACAGTGTCTTTGATCCACTTAATTGTGTGTGCTGCATTGTTTATCTTTATGTATTTTCCTTTCATCTTTTTCATTGTTGTTGATTTTGTGTTTGCTGAGTCTATATTTTTCTAGTTTTTTGTTTTGACTTGTAGGATTGTTAGTTTCCTTTGTGGTTACCTTAATATCTACCCCTATTTTTCTAAGTATATACCAGTCTTTTAGTTCTTTATATTGTCTGGACTTCCTCTCCATATGCAAAGTCTATGTCTACATTTTTTAAGTCCCTCTTTTTTGTTTTAATGTTGTCATCTTTTACA
>NW_004443939.1:25586105-25593987 GCF_000243295.1 Trichechus manatus latirostris | reverse complement strand
TCTGTTACTAGGTATGTGAGCTCAGGAGTCCGCCCACTCCTCCTGTATGGATTCAGCCCAGGTGGCCAGGTAGATAGCCAAGAAGTGTGTGGTGCAGGCTCTTACCTACAGTCCTAGATAGGCATGGGTGATTGGTGTAGGCACAGGTATCTGGCTGCAGCAGGGGGACAAACTCTGAGCAAGGCAGGGTGCTGTCGGCCACCCTCGAGTGTCAAGGAGGAAGATATGTTCCTGTTCCCTAGAGCGTGTACGTGAGTGGGTTTTACAGCCGGACTATGAGCACCTAATGCTGTTGGCTGTAAGGACTAGAGGGCACCTCTTGTTCTTGGGCCTGTACTGCAGGTGGCTAGGTGGCATAGGTGGAGCCACCAGTCCTCAGGCCCCTGATGTGGGGAGGTGAAGACCCTGCTAAATGGGTGTCACATGTCACGAACCTGCCACTACACAGTTGAAAGAGTTCAAGTTAGACTTCAGGTTTATACCCTCTTGTACTGCGATAATGAGGGCCTCCGGTGTTGAGATGGGCCCACACAAGTCTCTGCAGGGGGAAAGGCACTCAAAGTCCGTGGATCCCTTATGCCTGTGCCTAGGCAAAGGAGCTGTGCCTACCCTGGGTTTCTGGCTTAGGGGAGCCTGCAGTTTATTTTTTCCCCTGTTTGTTAATTTGTTCACTCTTCAAGGCCAGGAGAATGGCTCAGGGTGTGTGATGGATCCTACTTTTGACCTAGGGGCTTGACATTTGCTGAAGCCTGTCCAGGACCCAGTGCAGAGCAGGAAGCAGGGAGGTAAATGGGAGAGAGGTTTTTTCCCTAAGGGGGGTGTTTTTGATGTGCATGGTAGGCGGTAGGCAAGTACTTATCTTTAGCCAGATTGAGGGCTGCTTCTCACTGGTTCTGGGTGGCGGAGTAAACTCTCTTCAGCAGGGTCTCTCCTGGTGCAGAACACGTTTCCAAAGCATCACTGCTTGCCTGTGTCATGGCTCACCCATGAGCTGATCAGGCCTGAAGGGCTCAGGCTCTCGCCAGGTCAGGTCTGCCAGCTCCTCGCTACTTCAGAACCATCTCTCCCTCCCTCTGCCACTTCATCTGGTGTCTCAACTCTGCCTTTGATGTTCAGGGCTCCCAGATTGCCATATATAATTGAATCACTTGTTTTTTCGGGTCTTTGTTGTAAGAGGTCTACTGGAAGCGTCTGACTACTTTACCATCTTGGCCCTGCCCCAGAGACCTCTTTAAAGTGTTAAAAAGCAAAGATGTCACTTTAAGGACCAAGGTGTGCCTGACCTAAACCATGGTGTTTTCAATTGCCTCACATGCATGTGAAAGCTGGACAATGAATAAGGACTGAAAAGAATGGATGCCTTTGAATTGTGGTGTTGGCGAAGAATATTGAATATACCCTGGACTGCCAAAAAGAACAAATAAATCTGTCTTAGAAGTACAGCCAGAATGCTCATTAGAAGCAAGGATGGCGAGACTTCATCTCACATACTTTGGATAGTTATCAGGTGGGACCTGTCCCTGGAGAAAGGCATCAAGCTTGGTAAAGTAGAGGGTCAAGGGAAAAGAGAAAGACCCTCAATGAGATGGATTGACAAAGTGGCTGCAACAATGGCCTCAAGCATATCAGCAACTGTGAGGATGGTGCAGGACTAGGCTGTGTTTTGTTCTTTTGTACATAGGGTAGCTGTGAGGTGGAAGTGACTAGATGCCACCTAACAACAACAGTAACAACATGGCCTCTGATATCAGACTAACCAAAACCAAAAACACACTGCCACTGAGTTGATTCCCAGCTCTACCATTTACCAGTTTTGGACTTAAATTAACCATGTCTTAATTTACTCAGTTATAAAAAGAGCATAATAGCCTACCTCAGTGTAGTTGTTAGAAATAAATTAATTTTTACATGTAGAAACTTAGAACAGAGAATGGTTTTTTAATAAGAACTCAATAAATATAAGCTATATTAGCCAGTATTCCTTTTAATTATGTCATTTGCAACTGCAATGACAAGGCCATTCCTTAGGTCTCCTAAAACTGCAACCATTGGAACGCAAAAGGAACCAAAAAGCTAACATTGAGCCATTAAGCCTCTTGGTATAACTACAGGAAATCTAGAGGAATCATAAATCTGAAGGGAATTAAGTCATAAATTAATTTTCAAAATTTAGTAAATTCATCAAGTTTTATTATCTTTTATGCCATTAAAACATTATTTCATACACTAACAGATTTTATCAACTTAGGTACAAGTTTCCTGTAGATCATAAATTTATGACTCTGGATGGAATCACAGCATTTGAAACTTAGAAGTGGTCCCATTTTCTACCTCAGAAGTAAACCAGTTGCTCAAAGTCTTGCACTATTTAGAGGTTTCAAGCTCAATAAAGCCTGTATTTTGAGTAGCAATAAGACTAACTCTGAAGCAGAGCGTTTGTTCTTCTCTGCATCTAAGATTCTATTAATTTAAAGGATATACACAGTACAAAAATTTAGCCTACAAGGCAGTTGTACATAGACAATAGTAAAAAGTTAGACTGTTATTCCAAATAATTCTTGGAAATTATAATTCATATCATAAGAGAATAAATTAGCTCATTTAACTGAATTTCTCAGGTAGCTAACATATTAGTCTTAAGAGTTTACTATCTCTTGTCATTCAGGTCTCAGGTCAACTGTGACTCCCTCAGAGAGGGCTTCTCTAACCATCCTAACTGAAGAGGCCCCTTCTTCAGTCATTCTCTCCTCTTATCCTTTTTTTTATTTCCTTCATAGTTTATTCCTGTTGCCATTGAGTCAATTCCAACTCATAGTGACCCTAAAGGACAGAGCAGAATAGTCCTATAGGGTTTCCAAGGAGTGCCTGGTGGATTCAAATTGCCAACTTTTTGGTTAGGAGCCATAGTGCTTAACCTCTATGCCACCAAGGTTTCCTATAGGGTTGCTATGAGTTGCAATTGACTCCACGGCAATGGGTTTGGTTTGGTTGGTTTTCATAATTTATAGAAGAAATTATATTATCAATTTATTTTTTTATTGTCTCTTTCTGTCACACTAGAATGCAAATTTCATGCAGGTATAGACAGTTTTTCTTAAAATTGTTATCTCTATGTGCTAGTATCATGCCTGGCACACAACAGTCTCTTAGTAAAAATACATTTGTTTGATTGAATGAATAAATAAAGGCCTTGCTAAGGAAGTTTGATCGCATTTTGAGAGTACAATGAGGGCAGCTGAAGAATTTTATATGATGAAGTAATGATACCAGAAGTACATGCTGGAAAGACACCCTGGCAGCATTGTGTTCTTACCATCTCTATTAGCCACTGGGAAATTAAATTTACTCTTGAACTAGCAAATGTCATTTAGATATAGAACTTGTAGAAATTGGAAATTAGGAAAGTATGAGAAGAAGAGAAAGAAGGAAGAGGAGGAGTTGGAGGAAGAAGAGGAAGAGGGAAGAAAAGCAAAGCAAAAGCGTGTGGAAGCAAACGCCTAGGAAAAGTAACCCCAGACAACCAAACAGATACATCTCAATGAGAGGGAGAGACGTGGAGAGGTGGCGAAGCTGAAAAGGACTAAAAGAGTTTTCTGGCACGAGCTTTGGGTTATGAAGTGTTCTACCCTTGAGATGAATTTGGGTCCTTACAATGTTATCTTCATAGCTACTCTACCATCTTATTATCTAAGGTTTTCCTGAAAGTTTGCACTGATACATGGACTCAGCGATCTAGGAAGCTGTGTGTATCTCAGAAAATTTATTTAGCCCTTGCTAGTCTGACGCAATGGTTAAGACCTCGGCTGCCAACCAAAAGATCAGCAGTTCTAATCCACCAGCTGCTCCTTGGAAACCCTATACGACAGTTCTACTGTAGGGTTGCTATGAGTCGGAATGGACTTGACAGCAATGGGTTTTTTTTTTTTTTAAGTCATACATAAAGGAGCCCTGGTGGTGCAATGTTTAAAGTGCTCAGCGACTAGCAAAAAGGTCAGCAATTCAAACCCACCAGCTTCTCTGCAGGAGAAACATGTGGCAGTCTGCTTAAATATTTACAGCCTTGGATTAAGCAAAAAGGCAGGGCCAAGAAGGCAGAGTAGTCAGACGCTTCCGGTGGACCCTCTTACAACAAAGACCCAAAAAAAAAACAAGTGAATAGATTGTATATGACAATCTAGGAGCCCTGAACATCAAAGGCAAAGTTGAGTAACCAGACTGAGTGGCAGGGGAGGGAAAGACAGTTCGGAAGCAGCGAGGAGTTGCCAGACCTGACCCGGCAAGAGCCTGAGCCCTTCACTCCTGATCAGCTCAAGGGTGAGAGGTGAGGCAGGCAAGGAGCAGTGCCCAGGAGGTGGGTTTTCTGCACTGGGAGAGACCCAGCGGCAGCGAGTCTACTCACCTACCCAGAACCAGTGAGAAGCAACTCTCAATCCAGCGAAAGACAAGTACTTGAGTCTGACCTATCAAGTGGATCAAATCACCCCCTTTAGGGAAAAACCTCTCGCCCATTTACCTCCCGTCTCCCTGCTCTGCACTGGGTCCCGGACTGGCTTCAGCAATTGCTGAGTCCCCTGGGCCGGAAGTAGGATCCATCACATGCCCTGAGCCTTTCTCCCTGCCTTGGAGAGTGTACAAATTAACAAACAGAGGAAAAAAAACCTGCCTGCTCCCCTAAACCAGGAACCCAGGGTAGACACAGCACCTTTGCCTAGGCACAGGCATAAGGGATCCATGGACTTTAAGTGCCTTTCCCCTGCATAGAGTTGTGTGGGCCCATCTCAGCAGTGTAGGCCCTCATTACCACAATACAACAGGGTATATACCTGAAGTCTAACTTCAACTGTTTCAGCTGTGAAGTGACAGGTTCGTGACATTTGACTCTGCTCTGCCCATTAAGCAGGGTCTTCAAATACCCACATCAGGGGCCTGAGGACTGGTGGCTCCACCCATGTCACCTAGCCACCTGCGACAGGGGCCCAAGAATAACAGGTGCCCCCAGTCTTAACAGCCAACAGCATTGGGTGCTCATAGTCCGGGTGCAAACCCACCCATCTATGTGCTCTAGGGAACAGGGACACACCTTCATCCTGGATACTTGGGGGTGGCTGTCAGCCCCCTGCCTTGCTCAGAGTTTGTCCCCCTGCTGCAGCCAGATACCTGTGCCTACACCAATCACCCATGCCTGTCTAGGACTGTAGGTAAGAGCCTGCACCACACACTTCTTGGCTATCTACCTGGCCACCTGGGCTGAATCCATACAGGAGGAATGGGCGGACTCCTGAGCTCACATACCTAGTAACAGATCTAACCACCTGGTGACAGGACATTAGGGCTTCAAAGCTGCCGATAATCAAACTAGCTCATATGAGCAGCCTATTTGGGCATATCAAAACAAAACAAGAAGCTAGGACACAGTAAGCAAAAGTAAAATAAATAAATATAATAACTTATTGATGGCTCAGAGACAACAGTCAATATGAAATCACATAAAGAGGCAGTACATGATGGCTTCAGCAAGCTCCCAAAATAAAGTATCTAGAAATTTCCCAGAGGAGGAAAATTTGTTGGAATTACTGGAGGCAGATTACAAAAGATTAATGTACAGAACTCTTCAAGAAATTAGAAAGGAATTTAAGCAAAATGCAGAACCTGCATAGAGGAAATTAAAAAGATTAGAGAAGAGCATAATGACAAATATAACAGGCTACAAGAATCCATAGAGAGACAGCAATCAGAAATCCAGAAGATTAACAATAAAATTTCAGAATTAGACAACTCAATAGAAAGTCATAAGAGCAGAATTAAGGCAATGGAAGTCAGAATTAGTAAGATTGAAGATAAAGCACTTGACACCAACTTATTTGAGGAAAAATCAGATAAAAGGATAAAAAAAATGAAGAAACCCTAAGAATTATATGGGACTCTATCAAGAGGAATAACCTATGAGTGACTCGAGTACCAGAACAGGGGCAAGTAAAATAAATTACAGAAAGAGTTGTTGAAGATTTGTTGGCAGAATACTTCCCTGATATCGTGAAAGATGGGGAGATATCTATCTAAGATGCTCATCAAACCCCACATAAGGTAGATCACAAAAGAAAGTCACCAGACATATTTATAATCAAACTTGCCAAAACCAAAGATAAAGAGAGAATTTCAAGAGCTGCTAGGGATAAAGGAAAAGTCATCTACAAAGGACAGTCAATAAGAATAGGCTTGGACTACTCAGCAGAAACCATGAAGGCAAGAAGGCAATGGGACGACATATATAAAACCTTGAAAGGAAAAAACTGGCAGCCAAGAATTATATAGTCAGCAAAACTGTCTCTCAAATATGATGGCAAAATTAGGGCACTTCCAGATAAACAGAAGTTTAGGGAATTTGCAAAAACCAAACCAAAATTACAAGAAATACCAAAGGGAGTCCTCTGGTTAGAAAATCAATAACATCAGACAGCCACCCAAGACTACAAGACAGGACAGAGCAACCAGATATCAACCCAGATAGGGAAGTCACAAAAATAAATCAAAGCTAAAACGTGGAAAATAGGGAAACAGATGTCAATATGTAAAAGATGACAACATTAAAACAACAAAGAGGGACTTAAAAAACGTAGACATAGATTTTTCATATGGAGAGGAAGACAAGGTGATATAAAGAAATAAAAGACTGGTATAAACTTAGAAAAATAGGTATAAATATTAAGGTAACCCCAAAGGAAATTAACAATCCTACAAGTCAAAATAAAAAACTAGAAAAATATAAAGACTCAGCAAACACAAAATCAACAACAATGAAAAAGATTAAAATACATAAAGAAAAATGACTCAGCACAGAAAATAAAGTGGAACAAAGAAACTGTCAACAACACACAAAAAAAGACATCAAAATGGCAGCACTAAACTCACACCTATCAATAATTATGCTGAATGTAAGTGGACTAAATGCACCAATAAAGAGACAGAGAGTGGCAGATTGGACAAAAAAACTGGATCCCTCTATATGCTGCCTACAAGAGACACACCTTAGACTTTAAGACACAAACAAACTGAAACTCAAAGGATGGAAAAAAATATATCAAGTAAATAACACTCAAAAAAGAAGAGGAGTGACAATATTAGTTGCTGACAAAATAGACTTTAAAGTAAAATCCACCACAAAGAATAAGGAACGACACTATATAATGATTAAAGGATCAATACACCAGGAGGACATAACTATAGTAAATATTTATGCACCCAACGACAGGGCTCCAAAATACATAAAACAAACTCTAACAGCACTGAAAAGAGAGATAGACAGCTCCACAATTGAAGTAGGAGACTTCAACCCACAATTTTCGGTGAAGGACAGAACATCCAGAAAGAAGCTCAACAAAGACACGAAAGATCTAAATGCTACAATCAAACAACTTGATCTCATGGACATATACAGAACACTCCACCCAACAGCAGCCAAGTATACTTTCTTTTCCAGTGCACATGGAACATTCTCCAGAATAGACCACATATTAGGCCATAAAGAAAGCCTTGACAAAATCCAAAGCATGGAAATATTACAAGGCATCTTTTCTGACCATAAAGCCATAACAGTAGAAATCCACAACAGAAAAAGCAAGGGAAAAAAATCAAACACATGGAAACTGAACACCTTGCTCAAAAACTACTGGGTTATAGAAGAGATTAAGAATGGAATAGAGAAATTCATAGAATAAAACGAGAATGAAAACACATCCCACCAGAACCATTGGGACACAGCAAAAGCAGTGCTCAGAGGTCAGTTTATAGCAGTAAATGCACACATCCAAAAAGAAGAAAGGGTCATAATCAAAACATTAGTCCCACAACTGGAACAAGTAGAAAGAGAGCAGCAAAAGAAGCC
>NW_004443939.1:25508095-25586005 GCF_000243295.1 Trichechus manatus latirostris | reverse complement strand
TCTTATTCAACATTGTGCTGGAGGTCCTAGCCAGAGCAATTAGGCTAGAAAAAGACATAAAGTGCATCCAAATTTGTAGGGAAGAAGTCAAAGGATCTCTATTTGCAGATGATATGATCTTATCCACAGATAACCCCAAAGAATCCACAAGAAAACTACTGGAACCAATAGAAGATTTCAGCAAAGTTTAAGAATACAAGATAAAAAAATCAGTTGGATTCTTTTAAACCAACGAAGAGACTCTGGAAGAGAAAATCACCAAATCAATAAAAAAAAAAATCAATAAAATACTTAGGAATAAATCTAACCAGAGACATAAAAGACCTATACAGTGAAATCTACAAGACATTGCTGCAAGAAACCAAAAGAGATCTGCATAAGTTGAAAAACATACCTTGCTCATGGATAGGTAGACTCAACGTTGTGAAAATGTCAATTCTACCCAAAGCGATCTACAGATACAATGCAATCCCAATCCAAATTCCAATGGTATTTTTTAATGAGATGGAGAAACAAATCACCAACTTCTCATGGAAAGGGAAGAGGCCCCAGATAAATAAAGCATTACTCAAGAAGAAGAACAAAGTGGGAGGCCTCACACTACCTGATTTTAGAACCTATTATTCCGCCACGGTAGTGAGAACTGCCTGGTACTGGTTCAACAACAGATACATAGACTGAAGGAACAGAATTGAGAATCCAGACATAAATTCATCCACCTATGAGCAGCTGATATTTCACAAAGGACCAAAGTCTGTTAATTGCAGAAAAGACAGTCTTTTTCACAAATGGTACTGGCATAACTGGATATCCATCTGCAAAAAACTGAAACAAGACCCATACCTCACACCATGCACAAAAACTAACTAAAAATGGATCAAAGACACAAATATAAAATCAAAAAAGATAAAGATCATGGAAGAAAAAATAAGGACATTGCTAGGAGCCCTAATACATGGCATAAACACAATATGAACCCTAAGTAACAATGCACAAGCACCAAAAGGGAGACTAGATAACCAGGAGCTCCTAAAAATCAAACCCTTATGCTCATCAAAAGACTTCACCAAAAGAGTCAAAAGACAACCTCCACACTGGGAAAAAATTTTTGGCTATGACAAATGTGGTCAGCGTCTAATCTCTAAAATCTACAAGATACTGCCAAACCTCAACAACAAGAAGACAAATAACCCAATTAAAAAATGGACAAAGGATATGAACAGGGACTTCACCAAAGAAGATATTCAGGTGGCTAACAGACACATGAAGAAATGCTCACGATCATTAGCCATTAGAGAAATACAGATCAAAACTACAATGAGATATCATCTCACCCAGACAAGGCTAGCATTAATCCAAAAAACACGAAATAATAAATGCTGGAGAGGTTGTGGAGAGACTGGAACACTTATACACTGTTGGTGGGAATGGAAAATGGTACAACCACTTTGGAAATTGATTTGGCACTTCCTTAAAAAGCTAGAAGTACCATACAATCCAGCTGGCCTGCTCCTCGGAATATATCCTAGAGAAATAAGAGCCGTCACAGGAATAGATAAATGCACGCCCATGTTCATTGCAGCACTGTTCAAAATAGCAAAAAAATGGAAACAACCTAGGTGCCCATCAACAGACGAATGGATAAATAAATTATGGTATATCCACACAGTGGAATACTATGCAATGATAAAGAACAACAATGAAGCTGTGAAACATCTTATTACATGGAGGAATCTGGAGGGCATTATGCCATTATGCTGAGTGAATTTAGTCAGTCACAGAAAGACAAATATTGTATAAGACCACTATTATAAGAACTCAAGAAAATATTTAAACACAGAAGAAAACAGTCTTTGATGGTCACGAGGGTGGGGAGGAAGGGTGAGGGTTATTTACTAACTCGATAGTAGATAAGAATTATCTTATGTGAAGGGAAGGACAGCACACACTACAGGGGAAGTG
Source organism: Trichechus manatus latirostris (assembly GCF_000243295.1). Lineage (NCBI taxonomy): Eukaryota > Metazoa > Chordata > Mammalia > Sirenia > Trichechidae > Trichechus > Trichechus manatus. The sequence continues at coordinate 25,584,043 of NW_004443939.1, read as the reverse complement.
AGCACAACTGGACTAAACCAAAGCTAAGAAGTTTCCTGAACATAATCAAACACTTTGAGGGACAGAGTAGTACAGGTAGGGATCTGGGGACCATGCTTTCAGGGGACATCTAAGTCAATTTGCGTAACAAAGCTTATTAAGAAAATGTTCTGCATCCTACTTGGTGAGTGGTGTCTGGGATCTTAAAAGCTTGCAAGCAGCCATCTAAGATGCATCAATTGGTGCCAACCACCTGGAGAAAAGGAGAATGAAGAATGCCAAAGACACAAGGAAAGTAATAGCCCAAGAGACAGAAAGGTCCACATAAACCAGAGACTTCATCAGCCTGAGACCAGAAGAACTAGATGGTGCCTGGCTACCACCAATCACTGCCCTGACAGAGAACACAACAGAGAGTCCCTGCTGGAGTAGGAGAAAGGTGGGGTGCAGAACTCAAATTCTAGTAAGAAGACTAGACTTAATGGTCTGCCTAAGACTGGAGGAACCCCAGAAAGCATGGCCCCCAAATTCTGTATCAGCCTAGAACTAAAACAATTTCTGAAGCCATCTCTTCAGACAAAGATTGGACTGGACTGTGGGATAGAAAGTGATACTTGTGAGGAGTGTGCCTGTTAGCTCAAGTAGATACAAGAGACTAAATGGGCAGCTTCTGTCCGGAGGTGAAATGGGAAGGCAGAGAGGGTTAGGAGCTGGTTGTCTGGATATGGGGAGTTAGGGGTGGAAAGCAGGAGTGTGCTGCCACAGTATGGGGACAGCAATTAGGGTCACATAACAGTGTATGTATAAATTTTTGTACGGGAGACTAACTGAAGTGTAAACTTCATTTTAACCACAAAAAAAAAAAAAAAAAAAGAAGAAGAAGAAGAAGACTTACACCTTGGAAACCCTATGGGGCAGTTCTACTCTGAACTAGGGTTGCTATGAGTCAGAATCAACTTGACAGCAATGCGTTTAGGGTTTTTTGGCTAGTCATATATAAACACCAAGTAAGCTGCTGATGGGGAGAAAAGGGGTAGCTGATGATCTGAGGTGATTTTCTGTGTATCTCAAGACAATAATAGTGGCTCTCAATCCAGCAAAGAGAAATAGGGTCACCCAGAAAGCTGGATTCAATTCTAGAATCTTAGGTGATGTGAAAAGAAGAGGTCACGTAACTAACTCTGAGCTAATGGGAGGACAGCAGTGTCATGAATCACACCAAACAGTAGATCATTTAAAAACTTCATAAAATTGGGCTATGGGATGCACTGCATGACTTCTTTGGTAGAGGATTTACATTTTATTTGCTTTGCTCAAGCTAATAGCAAAATTAGTTTGTATTCCCTCTGTGTTTGGAAAATGTTTGGCATCAGGTAGATTGGATGTAAAGAGAGTAGGAGAAAAGGAAAGAAAATGTATAGGGGGAGCGAAGCGGCCCAGAAGCATGTTTGCCAGCTAGAGACTGCAGGCCAGGATAAAACCTTCCATGTCTCACCCGCATGGTGCAAAAAACATGCACAATTAAGAATGAACTGTACGATCAGCTGATATGATTAAAAGCACCATGCCTGATAAAGCCAGCATTCAATAAATACTTGTTAAATGAATGAAAGGATTTTGCTGTGCTGTTGAAGCATGGACTCCTTATTTCATTGGAAATCAGCAATATTGACTCAGCGATGTTGAATCTTTATTCGGTGCTCTCTTGGCGAGAAATCACAGGGATCTCTCTCACCCTACCTCATTTTTTTCTCATCAGACTGACCCCTAGAATAGTAAAAAGTTTTCAGGACTTGAGGATAAAACTTGCTCTTGCAACCAGAGCTTAATATGTCAGTTTGAACTTAAGTGCCAATGCTATTTTTGAAATTTTGTCATTGGCTTTTTAGTGTACGTTTTTAAGATTGGAGACTCACTTTTGCCTGGCGTCTCTAGCTCTTAAAGCTTTAGCTTCTTAAAAAAAAAAATTTATTCTGCTAAAATATATACATAACATAACTTTGCCGTTTTAACCATTTTTAAGGGTACCATTTAGTGACGTTAATTACATTCACAATGTGGTGCAAACATCACCACTACCATAGTTTTTGCAAATAACACACGCCTTCTACATTTGTTTGCCAACCGCTCCCCCAGATCCCACCAGAGGTATTTTTGTAAATGCCATTTTTTAAATGTTGCTGTAAACAAATTAGTATAGAGTGCTGATGAAAATACCTCTGAAGGGAGGGAGCAGGGTTGGCAAACAGCTTAGAAGGTATGCATTATCTTTGTAAAATACAGTATCTATTTCTAAAATGGGGCCTATTTCTAAAACATTTTCTTCACCCCAAACACAAACTTCTTGCTTGCCATCAAGTCAATTCCAACTCATCGTGACACTACAGGACGGAGTAAAACTGCCCCCTAGGGTTTCCAAGGCTGTAATCTTTACTGAAGTAGACTGCCACATCTTTCTCCCATGGAGTAGCTGGTGGGTTCAAAGCCCTGACCATTCAAGTGCGCTACCATTGTGCCAACGGGGCTCCTCAATAGAAACTTAGTACTCAGTAAGCATTAACTCTTCATTCTCACCTCCCCCCAGCCCCTGGAAACCACTAATCACTAATATACTTTGTCTCTATTCATTTGCCTATTCTAGATATTTCATATAAGTGGGATCATACAGTATTTGTCTTTTCACTTCTGACTGATTTCACTTAGTATAATGTTTACAGGGTTGATCCATGTTGTAGGATGTATCAGAACTTCATTTCTCTTCATGGTTATCTGGCCACTTTTGATAGTTGTCAATACCATACACACCGGGCTGTTGTTGTGGGGTACCGTCAAGTTGATTTTCAACTCATAGTGACACCATGTGACAGAGTAGAACTGCCCCATAGGGTTTTCAAGGCTGTGATCTTTACAGAAGCAAATAGCCTTGTCTTTCTCGTGCGGAGCTGCTGGGTAAGTTGGAACTGATGAAATTAGATGCCCATTCCTGCTTGCCCTGCTACTTCTCAACTGGCCCTAGCAGAGAAGGGTGTTACGGCCAAGTTTCCAGGACATACTGAGTCAGTAGCACACTTCTCCAGCCCACGCTGCTGCTCTTATGTCAGTGGGGACTCACTGATGAAGTGACCCAGCTCTCAGAGGATTCCTTGCTATCAGAAAAATAGCTGCTAGCAGATTACTCTGCACTCTGCCTGGAGTGGTGACAAACTTGAAGGCTTAATCCCTTCTTTAGCATGGCTCCTCCCCCTTTTTTCCCCTGATTCGATCTCGGTAGGATCAAGACATTAAAGCTTGCATGTATTTCTATCCAGATGGGGTGAATCTATAATGCCACGTAAATAGACTCCTCTCAAAGAGAAAGAATCTGTTTTGCATCCCTTGCAGATACCGTCCATGTTGTAGGCTTCTGTTCTAAGATGCTACTTGGAACATGACTGTATTCTCTCATAACCAAACAAACCAAATTCATTGCCATTGAGTCAATTCTGACTCATAGTGACCCTATAGGACAGAGTAGACCTGCCCCATAGGGTTTCCAAGGAGAGACTGGTAGATTCGAACTGCCAATCTTTTGCTAAGTACCTGAGCTCTTAACCACTGTGCCACCAGGGCTCCAAATTCTCATATGAGTGTGTAAGTAAGTCTATGTGTCAGAGCACATAGGGGACAATTCTGACAAGAAACCACCCAATCAGCCTAGGGATATCTACACTATTCTTGAAATTGTGATCTAGCGGCCCTATCAATAGAAATGTTAAAGGTTTTAAGAATACTTATTGCCATAGATTATTCTCATTCATTGCTTACAAATTGTTAGCATAGTATAAGCTGCTCTGTGACCTTTGTCAGTTTTCTTTTAGGTCAGAAAATGCTGGTTGATGTCTTTCATTGCTGAAAAAACAAGTGCTGGGGACATACTGGTAATTGTGTCAGAATTTCTGCTAACAGAAATTTCACCTCAGAGGTTTAAAAGAATAGGGTTTTATTTTTCTTACATACTGAAGTTTGGAGGTAGATGTCCTAGTGTTGGTAAGAAGGCTCCATGGTGCCATCAAGGACCTGGGTTCTGCCTACTTTTCTGTTTTTATATGCCTACTGCTTGACTGTCTTCCAGGTTGCTCACAGGTTGGCTTTTTCTCCTCTGGACATCGCGTCCGATTCCGGGAAGAAACAAGAATGGGGAGGTGGGGGAGATGACAAAGGGCACAATAGTGCTGAGTCAGTCCCTTCTGTATCGGGAAAACAATAATTTTCCAAAAATCTTAATTGAGTAGATTTCAACGTTCAAATCTTAGGTCAGAACAGGACCAAATAACCACCCGTAGCAGCACAGGAAGTTGGGAAAGTTGAGTATTTTTCACTGAGCACATTTCTATTCCAAACAAGTTAAGGCTTTTCTTGGTAAGGAAAACGGGGAAATATTCTATCCGTAAAGATACTGGTTAGGCAACTAGTTGTTTTTACCACAACACATTTATAACGTGGAATTTTTTTTGTTTTCAAATTCATTAAACTTTTTGATACTCCAATTGGTTCATCAGAAAGGAATTCCAAACTTCTAATATATAAGGCAAATAAATAACCAGATTCTGACAAACTTTTGTCAGGGCAGTGATGATGTGGAAATTAAATCTGGAACTCAAGGGCTTTGTTTATTTTTTTCTGCTACTGAACTATGAGCTCTGAAGAATGGGGGGGAGGCAGTGGGGGAGGGCAGGGTTTGTAGCTTATTTTTCCCTGCTTTGTCCCAAGCATCTTTGGCATCAAATAGAGTAAGTGCTCAAAAGCACACGTTGAATGATGCATGAATGAGCGTCAGTAGACCTAGGTGCTGCCGTCATCACCGATTGGCTACAGGATCATGTGGCTTGACCTTTCATGTGTTTCCCATCTCAGAAATGGTGACGTTACATGTGTGATGTGCCTCATGGGGCTACAGGGAAGGTCAAATAAGGTAACATATAATAAATATTTTTTGCACAATGTAAGTATTTACAGTTTTCAAGGTGCTTTTAGATCCATTGTCCCTCTTGACTAATCCATAGAATGACCCACCGTTGGCCCCTACTTATGCTAGAGTGAGGGCAAGCATCACTGCACCCATTTTGATAGACTGACAGATTAAGAAACTGAGGCTCAGGTAGGTTATAAATGATCTAAGCTCACATACACTAAAAGTGGCAAAACTGGGAGTTTAGGCTTGAAAACAAAAGTGTACAATAAGCCTTGCTTATTTATCACCTGCTTCCCTCCCCCCACTCCCCAAAAAAGGGATTTAAGGAGATAAGGAGTTGTTTTTACTTTAATCTAGTTACTCTGGGAAATATGTAACTTCAATAGTTCACAGAAAGCTTAAACAATAGGGTATCATTCAGCCTATAGAAGAAAAGTTTGAAAGCCTTCATGAAGGCTTTTTAAGAGTATAAGGGACCCAGAGATATAGAACAAATGTAGTTGAAGTACGATAAAGTTAGGTTAGGAATTGTTAAACAGTGAGGGTTTTAAAACTCTAAAATGGGTTAATAAGGTTACTTTCTCTAGTGGTTTTTAAAAATAAGATAGATTCTTATCTGTGAGAGGTGGTGTAAATGCAGCAACTCAGAATAGACCATTTGGTCTGCTTTTAAGTGTGCCTTTGAGCCTTGTAATCTCTAAACTCTTGGAATTCATTATCACTTCTGCTTATTTACTTCAAAATAACAACTGACACTTTACAATTTACAAAGTGCTTTCACATATAGCCACTCATTAAATTCTCACAACAACTTTCTAATATATTATGCACATTCCACAAATAAATTAGCAAAACTAAAATCTGAGACAAAGTCTTCCAAATCTAAATCTGATGCACTTTTCTAGACGTCTCATCTACTTCCCACTTCTATGTGGTTATACTATGGCCGGGGAGTTGGTGAACTCACAGTCTTCCCCTTCAAACCTCCACCTTCTCCTATAGGCCTGGTCTTGTTGGTAGAACCATTTTCTACCCAATCTCTTGAGACAGAGACCTGGGAGTCAAACTAGTCTTTTTATCTCCCACGTCTACTAAATCATTAAGTCCTGTCAATTTTAACTTCTAAATATATCTCAAAAATGTGTCTCCTTTCCAACCCACCACTATTTTTTCAGTTGAAAGTCTTCTCCACCTTTTATCTGAATTATGAAGATATTTTTCTTCCTAGATTTTCTCCTTTTAGCATTGCTTCCTTAACTTCAACCTGTGACCAGAGTGAAGAGCTTCAAGCAGGAGAGTAGTGAGATTCCCGTGGAAATTTCCGGCTGAGAGCCCTTCAACAGCTCCCTGTCTCCTACAGCAGTCTTTCCTAGACTTCAGCCATTTTCATAGCCCCTTCATATTATTGCCATAGCTTGAACCACTGACAGAGATTGTTTTGGATTGCATTTTGTCCCCCCAAAATTTGTCTTGTAAATCCTAACTCCTATACATGTGGATCCAACTGAATGTGGAAATTATTGAACTATATCATTAATATCACATGCAAGTAAAATTTTGCTGAAGATCATTCAAAAGCAGCTGCAGCAGTATATCCATAGGGAGCTGTCAGAAATTCAAGCCCTATTCAGAAGAGAATGTGGAACCAGGGATATCATTGCTGACGTCAGATGGATCCTGACTGAAACCAGAGAATGCCAGAAAGATGTTTACTTGTGTTTTATTGACTATGCAAAAGCATTCATCTGTGTGGATAATAACAAATTATGGATAACATTGAGAGGAATGGGAAGTCCTCAACACTTTATCATGCTCATGAGCAACCTGTACCTAAAGAGACAGTCGTTTGAACAGAACAAGTCTAAAGTCAGAAAAGGAGTTCATCAGGGTTGTATCCTTTCACCATACCTATTCAATCTGTATACTGAGCAAATAATCTGAGAACCTGGACTATATGAAGAAGAATGGGGCATCAAGATTGGAGGAAGACTCATTAACAACCTGTGACATGCAGATGACGCAACTTTGCTTGCTGAAAGTGAAGAGGACTTGAAGTACTTACTGAGGAAGATCAAAGATCACAGCCTTCAGTATGGATTACACCTCAAAATAAAGAAAACAAAAATCCTCACAACTGGACCAATAAGCAACATCATGATAAATGGAGAAAAGATTGAAATTGTCAAAGATTTCATTTTACTTGGATCCACAATCAACATCCATGGAAGCAGCAGTCAAGAAATCAAAAGACACGTCACATTGGGCAAATCTGCTGCAAAAGACTTCTTTAAAGTGTTGAAAAACAAAGATATCACCTTGAATATCACCTTGGGTCATGCCTGACCCAAGCCATGGTGTTTTCAATTGCCTCATATGCACCGGAAAGCTGGACAATGAACAAGGAAGACCGAAGAAGAATTGACAGCTTTGAATTGTGGTATTGGTGAAGAATATTGACTATGTCATGGACTGCTAAGAGAACAAACAAATCTGTCTCAGAAGAAGTACAACCAGAAGGCTCCTTAGAAGCAAGGATGGCAAGACTATATCTCACATACTTTGGACCCGTTATCAGGCGGGACCAGTCCCCGGAGAGGGACATCATGCTTGGTAAAGTACAGGGTCATGGAAAAAGAGGAAGACCCTCAATGAGATGGTTTGATACAGTGGCTGCAACAATGGGCTCCAACATAACAATGATTGTGAGGATGGCCCAGGACCGGGCAGTGTTTCATTCTGTTGTACATAGTGTCGCTATGAGCTGTAACAGACTTGACAGCACCTAACAGCAACAACATACCTGTGGATGTAATCCCATTTGAGAATAGAGTTTTCTTTCTTACGTTAATGAGGCTATTTCAGTGCAGGGTGTCTTAACCCAATCACTTTTGAGATATAAAAGGAACAGATTAGGCAAAGAAGCAAGAAAACAGGAATAATGGAAAGACAGAGGCCATGTGGAGATCACCAAGGAATGTCAAGAAGAATGCTAGAGAAGCTGAGACAAAGATCCCTCAGAGCAGACAGACAGACACTTCCCTAGAGCCAGCACCCTGAATTCAGACATCTCACCTCCTAAACAGTGAGAACAGAATGAATTTCTATTCGTTAAGGCCTCCCACTTGTGGTATTTCTCTTATAGTGGCACTAAGAAACTAAGACAGGGATATTCGATGTATTGTTGAAACGAATACATTGATGCCCATGTATATTTAATATAGGAGAATCCATATGATCAACCCTATAATCTGCTCTATCCAGACTCCAAACGAGTTGTAGCAGAAGTTTCAGTTGTTCAGGGTTTGAAACATTCCTGCTGAGGACTAGGCTTGAATTCTTGGGGTCCAGATGGGAGCAATAACAACTTTAGCCCATCCAAGGCATACATACATTTGTATATATATGCATAAAATCATGGGTTTGATGTGCTAGCTGTTTCCTCCAATACACATTAAAATACATAAATCTGTTGCCATCAAGTTGATTCTGACTCATAGCGACCATATAGAACAGAGTAGAACTGCCCCATAGGGTTTCCAAGAATTCCAGCCGACCTTTTAGCAGCTAAACTCTTAACCACTACACTACCAGGGCTCCTTAAAATATATATATATAGCTATTAAGATTTAAAATATACTTTGTATGTTACCTAAAAACTACTTCCTTTATACCAGTGTTCCATCATCCATCTGTCAGTTTTTGGTACTATGGTGGTTTGTGTGTTGCTGTGATGCTACCACCTGTACTTTAAATACCACCAGGGTCACCCATGGTGGAAGGGTTTCAGCAGAGCTTCCAGACTAAGAAAAATTGGAAAGAAAGTCCTGGGAATCTACTTCTGAAAATTAACCAATGAAAACCCTATGGATCACATTAGAATATTGTTTGGTACAGCACTGGAAGATGAGCCCCCTAGACTGGAACACTCAAAATACACAGTGGTCATAACAATGGACTCAAGCATACCAGTGATCTTGAAGACTGTGCAGGACCAGGCAATGTTTTATTGTGTTGCACATGGAGGCCCCATGAGTTGGAGCTGACTTGACGGCAACTAACAACAAGGACAATACCTAGTGGTGAACCTAGTATACTTTTGGAAACTCCTTAGCGTGACGTAAATGACTTTGTGTGGCTTGATCTCTGCTTCACTCTGTAGCCTCATCTGTAAGGTGATAGTAGGATGGTCAGATAATTTATCATCCAAACCAAGATACTTTTGAGTATGTGTGTGGAGAGGTGAGGGATGCTATTAACAACTTAGCAGAACAACGGGAGTAAAACTGTACTATCCTCAGTAAACTGGACATATGGTTACCGGATTCATCTGTTCACTCCCTAATTTATATTTTATGCACTGAAGCGAAGACTATTTTCACATCTTGGTACTCACCATGTGGTTTCATACCTCTGGGTTTTTGCACATCCTGTTCCTTCAGCCTGGAAATCCTCTCTTACTTTTCTTCTGCTACCTAAATCCTAGGCATTAGCTTCTCCAGGAAGCCTTTTCACACTCCAGACTGAACCAAACGACACTCCCTGTGTTCCCTGAACGTTCTAAGTATATCTTATTTTTCACATTAAAGTACTCTCCAGAGCAGGAATCATGTCTTACTCGTTTAGCTCCCTGTAGCACCTAGCACCGTTTAAGGCACATGGTGCAAATGACTACTAGCTGAAAGTTGGTGGTTTGAACCCACTCAGGAGTGCCTCAAAAAAGATGCCTGGTGACTTGCTTCTGAAAGGTCACACACTTGAAAACCCTATGAAACACAATTCTACTCTGTGCGCATGGGGTTGCCATGAGTCGAAATAGACTCAATGGCAACTAACAACAAGTGACATATGTATGACTCATTATGGGCCACCCCAGTGAAAGGATCCATGCTATTCTTCTGTAGATCACACTGAGAGGGACCCTGGCTTGACTTGATGATGCTGGCATTTTCTAGGAGTACTGCTTCCCTCTGGGGAAACCATTGATCCTTTCCCCTCTCCTCTCTTCTCTGATTTCCTCTTACCTTTGGTGCAGAGGCAGAATACCATGGTGCTTAAGACATGGCTTAGAGGTTAGACAGGCTTAGTTTAGAATTCCTGCTCTGCACTTAACAGCTTTGTGACCTTGGGAAAGTTAATCAACTTTCCTAAACCTCAATTTATTCATCTGTAAAATCTGTATGCTAGTAAAACCCACCTGATGGAAATGCTGTGATGATTAAGTGCTAGAATACATCTAAAGGGATGACTACAGTGCCTGGCATACAGTATGTGCTAGATAAATGTCTTAGAAAAGAGCGATGGGTGGGGATGGTGAGAATGTAAAGAGAATCGTATTTTCCTTTGGCTGACTGACTCACCAGGGAACGTTGGATTTTTAAGACAGCTTTGTTTGAATCGAAGGTTGCACACGAAGTACTGTTCATGGGCTTTGAAGAAGCATAGAGCCAACACAGAAAATTAAGACCTTACCTTAGGCAGCATATGTTTCCTGATATATAAAATGAAGCTTTTAAAAACAATAATGTTTTTCTTCCACAATGTAACACTGAGATCATCATCATCTTCTGTGTACCCCAAAACGTAGGCTATTAAGTCCCTAATGCTATCTCCTCTGGCCCCATGAACAACTCGGTTAATGAATCAATCGTGCAGTATTTACTTAACTGATTAACCAGAGTTATTCCATGCCTATTACATGCCAGGTACTCTTCTATGCTCCCATTTTGTGTTAGGCAGTGTAACAAGTAGTGGGGGTAAAGCGATGTTAGAGTAAGTATCTGACCTTGGGGCTGGAGGGGGTCAGATAAAGCTTTAATCACATACTGTCTGTAAGTGTGGTAGGTTCTTGACAAATCTGTGTCTGGGTGCTATGAGAGCATCAGGGAGCGGTACCTAACTTCTCATGGGAGTGGGGAGGGTGTGTTAGAAAAGGTTTCTGTTCTATTTCATGATTTTTTTTCCTGTAGTGGCAATTACTTAGCACGGACAGTCTGATCACTCAATGATGAGTTTCACGGGCAAGGGCAAAGGCTGTTTTCGTTGGCTCCTCTGATGTGACAGCTTTAACGAGCCTGGGAGGGTGTTAGGTCATTCCTGTGCTTGTGTTTAGGGCCTCAGCCCTGTCTCTCCGCTCTACTCGCCCGACACCCTACCCCCGCAACCCATGCACACTCAGTGCTTGGAATAGAGAATCGGGTATGGCAGGCAACAAGGTAGTTTAATTAGGACATTTCTACAATCATCCATGCCAGGAAAAAAAAAAACACAGGTGGGAACAACGGAGTGGGGAAATCTGAGCTTAGAGACAACCAGATGGTGGGAGAGAGATGAGGCCTGATCATGGTGAATAGTATTAAGAGCTAGGGAGTCAGAGAAGAAGGGAGAGGAGAAGGCTCTAATGGGAGTTTAAGCTTTTATTTTCTTTAAATATAAGGTATAATTTTTAAAATAGGAGCTAATCTTTGTTTCTGAGTATAAATGGCAATTGCCATCTGTCCAACATTTTAGCATTTCCCTCAGGTTCCAGACAAAACGAATACTGTCAAACACGTCCTAGTACTACCCAAACACACTTGGTACAGAGTACATTTAAACTATGATAAGAAAGGCAATGCACTTGCAGCCTATCAACAGCTCCAGTCAAGCACTGTCAATTGTTAGCTAATGATTGTCAATAATTCATCAGTCACTATTTATGTCTCTACAGACACATGTTTAAAAATGACAGAGATTAAAACTGTGGTGGCTGCTAACCAGGGTTTAGCGTGCTATCCTTAATCAACTTGGTGGCATGCATATCTTGAAATGTTCTCTTAACAATCCCAGTACTGGTAACTTGAAATAAACCTTGGGAAATTGCCATACAGAGCAAAGCTCGCGTCTAGTAAAACAGGGCCAGTTTGGGATGATTAGTAAAATGTCTGAACAAAAAATTATAAACATCACTCTTCAAAAAAATTATAAACATCACTATGCACTCTCTGTGTTGTTTCAGAAATTATGCCAACCAACATGTCGCTGTATAGCTCTCCTGCCATAACATAGGAGTAAAAAATTAGTTATAGTTATTAAGTCGGAGTGTCAGTATAAGCATTTAGATGACCACAGAGTTTGTATGAAAATGAGTGCTTCTAAAATATTTAAAAGCTTTTTTGTATGACATAGCCTGACATACTGAAATTTCGTTTCTACATCTCATTGTTCTGGAAGCACACCAGTTTAATTCCTATTAGTACAAAATTAAATTGAAGTCCATTTCTCAAGTTAGTTTTATTGATTTCATTTTTAACAAATACTTATCAAGGTTCTGCTTTGTATTTGGTACTGACGTCTACTCGATGCAGCATGAACTAGACATCCCAGCTTCGGACCTCGCTGAGCTTTCACTTATTTTGCAATGCAGGGATAATGACACAGAAGATTTATTGTAACTACATATTTTCACGTAACTATGTACTACAAAGACACTAAATAAAGAGTTGAAATAGGGAATGCCCAGGGGAATGGGAAATGGTTAAGTGCTCCGCTGCTAACCAAAAGGTTGGTGATTTGAACCCACCAGCAGCTCCGTGGGAGAAAGACCTGGTGATCTGCTACTGTAAGGATTACAGCCAAGAAAACCCTACCGGGACAGTTCTACTCTGTCACATGGAGTCGCTACGAGTCGGAATCTACTCAAAGGCACCTAACAACAACAGTGACAGGGAATGGGGGCTACTTAGAATATTAGGGAAGGCTTCTCTCATTTGATCTAAGACCTAAATGATGACAGGAAGACAATCATACTAATACTTTGGAGGAAAAAGACTATAGGCAGAGGGGAGAACGTGTGCAAAGACCTCGAGACAGTATAGAAAATGATGTGTTTAAGGGATGGAAAGAAGGCCTGTGTGGCTAGAACATAATGAATGAGAAAGAGGGAGGAGGAGGTGAAGTCAGCAGGAGATGACCAAAGCCAGTTGCCACAGAGTTGATTCTGACTCCTGGTGCCCCCATGTGTGTCAGAGTAGGACTGTATGTACTCCATAGGGTTTTCAATGACTGATTTTTTGGAAGTAGATCATCAGGTCTTTCTTCTGAGATACTTCTGGGTGGGCTCCAACCTCCAACCCTTCCATTAGCAGCTGGGTGCATTAATCCTTCGCACCACCTGGGGACTCCAGCAGGAGATTAGGCCCTCGCTAATACCCTTGCCACCATCCATTTGTCAGCTTTTCATACTGTGGTGGCTTACATGTTGCTATGATGCTGGAAGCTATGCCACTGGTATTTCAAATGCCAGCAGGGTCACTCATAGTAGACAGGATTAAGCAGAGCTTCCAGATTAAGAAGGACTAGGAAGGAAGGCCTTGCAATCTACTTCCAAAAACTAGCTGATGAAAACCTTATGTATCACAACAGAATATTGTCCGATATAGTGCTGGAAGATGAGCCCCCTAGGTAGGAAGGCTCTCAAAATCCACAGTGGACACAACAATGGAGAGTATGCCAACAATTGTGAGGGTGATGCAGAACTGGGCAGTGTTTCATTCTGCTGTGCATGGGGTCACCATGAGTTGGAGCTATCACCATAGCAACTAACAACAACAATAGCTCTGCAATAGAAAGGCAGTAGTGGGTGATGTGATTTAATGTCAGCATTAAAAACATCACTGTGGCTGCAGTGTAGAGCATGGAGTTTGGGAGACAGAAAACGAAGCAGGAAAACAATTAGGAGGAACTGATGCATTAGTCTAAACAAGAGCCAACTATAGCTTAAACTGAAGCTGTAGAAGTTAGAGATGGTAAGAAGTGGTTGGATTGATATACACTGACAGTCAGGTCTATGGTACTTACCGAAGGACAAAATGTAAGATATGCTAAAAAGAGAAAAATTAAAGATAACATAATTTAGGTCTTTGGTTTGAACAACTTCATGGCTGGTGGCACCATTTACTGAGACAGGGAACACTAGGAAAGAGCAGGAAAAGAAGAAGCAGGAAAAAAGCAGGGATGAAATTAAGAGCTCATTTGAAGACATAAGAAGTTTGAGGTAGCTTTTTTGAGCTATCTCATAGGTGGTTGTGAATGTATGTCTGTAGCTCCAGAATGGGTCAGGACTGGATGGAGATCCAGAATTATGAGGTGGCGAGGTCAGTAGATTCACCATTCCTATAGGGTCAAAGGAGAGTTGGACTGGGAGAGTTAGAGGAAGAGCACTGGGAGGGTAGAGGGAGTAGTCAGAGGGTAGGATGACTGAGAGGTTGTATTGTTTGGTGAAAATGATGCCTAGGTTAGAACCATGGGAGGGAAGGGTTAAAGTGGAGGATAACATGCAAGGGAACTGCAGCTGATATGCTGTGGGGATGTTGAAGTCACTTAGAACGACTGCAAGAGCAGAGGTGAAGATGAGGATAGAGACTTGGGTGCTATAGCTGCCATGATCGAGGGGCAGGGACTGCCATATTGGTAGATGGCAGCAACCAGAAAGGCTGGAAGGTACCAAATTGTGATGACATGTATTTTAAAGAAACTTCGAGAAAGGAGGATAATTAGTTTGGGAGCAGCAAGGTGGAACAAGCAGGATATACCCTAAACCCTACTACCTAACGTATAGGAAAAGGGGATAAGGGGGAAGAACCCAGTAATAGGAGGGTTGCTATGGAGAGTAGCCTCTTCAGGGGAAATTCTAGTTTCAGTTAGGACATCAGAATCCCCTGGGGGACTTGTTAAAACACAGGTTGCTGGACCCAACCCCCAGAATTTCTGATTCGGTAGGTCTGTGTTATTGTTATTGTTAGCTGTCATCAAGTCGACCCCCAACTCATGGGGACCACATGTGTTACAGAGTGGAACTGCTCCAAAGGGTTTTCTGGGCTGTAATCTTTTTTTATTTTTATTTTTTATTGTACTTCAGGTGAAGGTTTACAGAACAAATTGTTTCTCATTAAACAGTTAGTACACATATTGCCCTATGACAATGGTTAACAACCCCACTACAAGTCAACACTGTCCTTACTCAACCTTGGGTTCCCTATCACCAGCTTTCCTGTCCCCTTCTGCCTTCTAGTCTTTGTCCCTGAACTGCTGTGACTCATTACTCCCGTTTTGTTCTATGGGCTGTCCAATCCCCTGCTGAATGGTGAATCTCGGAAGTCACTTCACCACTGAGCTAAAAGGGTGTCTGGGGGCCATACTCTCGGGGTTTCTCCAGTCTCCTTTAAGCCAGCAAATCTGGTCTTTTTTTGTGAGTTAGAATTTTGTTCTACATCCTTCTCCAGCTCTGTCCAGAACCCTCTGCTGTGATCCCGGTCAGAGTAGTCAGTCAGTGGTGGTAGCCAGGCACCATCTAGCTGTACTGGACTCAGTCTGGTGGAGGCCATGGTAGCTGTGGTCCATTAGTCCTTCAGACTAATCTTTTCCTTGTATCCTGTTCTCTTCATTCTCCCTTGCTCCCCAAGGGGTGAGACCAGTGGAGTATCTTAGATGGCTGCTCACAGGCTTTTAAGACCCCAGATGCTACTCACCAAGGTAGAATGTAGAACATTGTCTTTATAAACTGTGTTATGCCAATTGAGCTAGATGTTCCCTGAGACCATGGTCCCCACAGCCCTCTGCCCAGCACTTCAGTCCCTCAGGGAGTTTGGATGTGTCTATGGAGCTTCCATGACCTTTCCTTGTACAAGTTGTACTGGTTTCCCCAGTATTGTGTACTGTCTCACCCTTCACCAAAGATACCACTTATCTATTGCCAATTTAGTATTTCCCCCCACCCCTCCCATCCCTGGTAACCAACAGAGATTGTTACTTTTTGTGTGTAAACTTTTTCATGAGTTTTTACAATAGAGGTCTCATACAATATTTGTCCTTTTGTGTTTGACTTATTTCACTCAGCATAATGTCCTCTGTCCTTTACTGAGAGTGGTGTGTTGAAGTCTCCTACTATTACTGTGGAACTGTCCATTTTCTGGGCTGTAATCTTTATGAAAGCAGTTCACCAGGCCTTTCTTCCATGGAGCTGCTGGGTGGGTTCAAACTGCCAACCTTTAGGTTAGCAGCAGATCGCAAACCTCTTGCACCACAAGTCTGAGGTAGGGCCTGAGAATTTGCTTTACTAATAAGTTCCCAGGTGATGATTATGCTGCTTGTCCACAGACTACACTTTGAGGACTGTCTTAGGCTGGGTTCTCTACAGAAGCAAAACCAGTGAAGAGAATAAATATATATACAGAGAGAGAGAGAGAGGGATTTATATCAAGGAAACAGCTCACATGATTATAGAAGCTGGAATGTCCCAAGTTGTGGATCAGGATAGAGGCTTTTCCTGATTCATGTAGCTGCAGGGGCTGGTGAACCCAAGACCAGCAGATCGGTGACCAGGGCTCTTGCTCACAGGCTGTGAAGGTTCACAGTCCCAAGATTGGCAGGCAAGACCGCAAGGCTTCTGCTGATTCACGCAGCTGCAGGGGCTGGCGAAGTCAAGATGGGCTGGTTGGAGAGAAGGACTCTTGCTCACAGGCTGTGAAGATTGACAAATCCCAAGAACAGCAGGCAAGCTGCTAGCTCAAGTCCCAAGAACCAGAGGTCAGACAAACAAGAGGCAGCTGCAGGATCCATAACAAGCCAAAAGCTTTGGCAAGGAGAGCAGGACAGAGACAGGCAGCAGAGGGCAGAGAGATGAAGGCCGAGGGGGCAGTGAGCCACCACAGGCCCTGCCCCGACCAGTACCACTCAGCAGATTTCATCATGGGGGTGATCACATATCAAATTTCAACAGGGGAAGTGATCATATTATACAACTGCCAAAACACTGAGAATCATGGCTCAGCCAAGTTGACACACAATCTTAACCATCACAAGGACCATTGAGTTAGATCAAGAGAATGAAGTAAAGCTTCAGAGAAGAAATTAAGGGTATGGACGGTTTGCTGATAACAAACTGAATGCCAGAGAGTAGCATGGAAGTTTCTGGAGGAATAGGGAGGAGTGTGATGGTGAATGAAAAGGACTGGCTTGGCTATCTGATGTTGCCTGAAGAAACCCAGGATGTGAGGAATCCTGGGATTAGTCCTTGTTGTCTCTGAAAGGAAAGTGATCAGTGGAAGTCCACAGTACAAAGCTGGAAGGTTCGGGTCTCTTTACTTCGGTGATGCAGAATTGCGTGTTGGCCTGGAGGATGGTCAAGAGCCTTCTTAAAGGCAGCCCCTTGGGGGCAGCTCCATGAGTTGTGGAGGCTCTGGAAGAGCATCTTACTTGGAATGGGAAATATGACTTCCAGGCCACTGGTCTTCCACACATAAGGAGGTGTTAACTCAGCAGGAAGGCAAGGTTAAAAGACCTTGAGTACCTCTTTTATATAATTGATATAGTGGGCACTATTAATGATAGGGCAGACTTTGCCCATTAAAATCTCAAAATCCTGCAGGTGCAGGTAGGAGAGTAGCTTGTTTAGTCAGGACTCTTTCAATTGCCAGTGATGGAAACTCAATTTAAACTAATGTAACAGAAAGACAAATAATGTCTCATGTTATCCGAAAGTCTGGGAGTGATTGGTTTCAGGAACAATTGGATCAAGGTGCCCAAACCGTGTCATCTGGAATCAATCAATGAATCAATCTTTTTCTCTGTTTCTGTCTCTGTCTCCCCTCCGCCACCTCCACTCTCTTTCAGTTATGCTGGCTTAACTTTCAGAGACATTCTCCCTTCCTGTAGAAATAAGCAGCCTCAAGCTTACTTCTTATTACCCAGAAAACCCAGTGGAAAGATACCTTCTTCTCCTAATAGTTTCATATAAATCAGAGAGATGAACCAACACTTGACCAATTATTATGGCCAGTGGGACAAATGCTCTGATTTGACCTGGCTTACGTCATGTGCTCACCTCTGGGAACAGGAAGGGCTTCAAAGGGGCTTAGCATCAACTCCACCTGAACCACACGGACTGAAAGTGCAGGAAATTTGTTTCCTAAAAGAAATTTAGGATGTTATGATAAAAAAGACAGCAACAATAATTTTTATTGACTTCTTACTTTTTGCAAGGCATACTGCTAAGTGTTTTACATGTATTATCTCATTTCATTTTCACAAAATCTGTACAAAGAGTACTATTACTATCCCCACTCTCCTGAAGCACTAAGAGGCTAAGGCATTCCATAAGTTTATACGGCTGTAAGAGGAAGGGAAGAACCTGGAATATGAATGCTGGGCATGGGGGCAGGACAAAGTACTGTGAGGACAGGGGAGTAGGGGAGATGTTCCTATTAAGGAGCCCAGGGAGAGCCATCTGGAGAGAATGAAGTAAATGGTGCCTGAAGGCGAGGCAGGACAATAGCAGGTGGACATGGGATGAGGCACATCCCCAGTATAGGGGTGGGCAGCAAAAACAGTGGTATAGGAATGCTAGAACACGAGCCATTTTACATGAGAATGGGGAGGCTACAGAGGCCACGGGCAGGGGGATGTGAAAGGCTTCCACGGGACATGTCTGGAAAGATGGTCTGAGCCCACAAGTTCACCTTGAAGGCCAGTCTGATGTGTTTGACTTTTAGCCTGAGGCAATGGGAAACCACTGAAGGCTTTTGAGCAAGGGAATTACAAAATTGGGCCCCTCTGGTGGCTGTGTGTGGTGGAACTGTAGTGGAGAGAGAATGGGTGGCAATTAGAAGATTGCTGAAACATTGCAACAAGGAAGTAATGCGAGTCCAATGGGTGTCAGATTCCAGAGTTATTGTGAGATAAAACTAGCAGGATTTGGCAGTCAGTTTGGATATGGAAGTAAGAATTGAAATGCTTTCTCCACAAGAGGCATATAATAAATCCCTATTAAACATTCACCAAGGTTTCATGTCTGGGTGCTAGGAGTATGGCAGGCTTACTATGGAGAGAGAATGCAGTGATGTTAGAGAAGTCGGGGTGGACAGGTTATAAAGTCAATTCTTGATATGCAAAATTTGAGGTACTTGGAAGTTATCCAATGGGAGATATAGTTTGGGCAGTTGGAAACGCAGTTTGGTATTTTGGCGCTTAGAAGAGACAGACAGACAGAGAGAGATTAGACAATTGGGAGAGTCACTGTAATAGAGAAGATATTTGAAGCCAGCCCTGTAAATGGCTGAGATTGTCAAGGGCAGAGGATGGCCTGGGAAGACGGAGGCCAAAGAGGAAAGCCAGGGGACATCTGTCTGTTAGAGGAGAAGGCAGGAAGAGGAGCCCAAGGAGGGGACTGAGAAGAAGCAGTGAAGGTGGTTGAAGGAGAATGAGGAATATACAGGACCCTGGCTTCTAGGAAGCAGAAGAGAGTGTCAAACACGAAGCACTCCTGAACTCAGACAACTTCAGATAAGTGAAGATGGACTTAATGAGGCTTTACTGCACTGTGCTCTTGCCACCACGATCGCTTACTCCCTCTGCAAACAAAGCTGAGATGGCACAAATGTTGAAGGAGAGAGAATTTGAGTCAAGTGGCTCATTGACATGTCCGCGGAAACAATCAAACATTTTCCGTCTGCTTTTCTGTTTCACTCTGTGAATCTGGATCGCTTTGTTTACGGATCAACCCACTTTTCCCATTGGACAGAGCTGTGTATAATTATGCTGAACTTGAGCAGAAGATGTGATTACGATGCCGACTTCAGCCATAGGATTGTTCATTTTATTACAGCCCCGACACTTTCAAGTGCAATTACGGGAATGAGAAATTTCCAGGGAACTTTCCGCAGTTGTGAAGCTCACAGAAACCCTGCACTGTTTCCTTTGCTCATGTCCAGACAGAAGTCCTCTTGGTGAAAGAATCACTAGCATCGCAGTGTGTCAGGAGTGATTAGACCGACATGATGGATTTCCAGCTGCCCTTCAGAGGAGCCTCTCCTCTCTTCTGTGTAGGTTTCCCTCTTCTTACTTGCCTTCAATTGATCATAACAGCTGCAATAAAACCCACTTCACCTTAATAAAAATGAATCAGAGAGGCTTATTCTACATAGTCGAACATCACTTACACAGTGTTGACTACTGATCTGAAAACATGCTATGCTTTTGCCTGGTTACATTTAGCTTCATTTTCCCCTTTCAAGTTTCAGTAATGGCCACGGTTACCTACGATGAAATTGCTCTAGCAGAATGATATGATAGCGGACAGGTCAGAAAATCTATCCCAGGTCAACAATTTGTCATAGTGAAAATTGCAGAGACCTGAGTGTGTTGGCTGAGCAATTAGCCACTCATGCTTTTCTCCCCGAGACATCACATGCACCTGGCTTGCTGTCCCTCACTGATAAATTCAATTTCTTCAATAGAGGAGATGATTATGCTACTGAGCAACTGAGTTTGCATAACCACATAACCACCTAACCAAAGGTGCGAAAGGGACAATGACAGTGGTGGCAGCCGAATGTCTTCTACCCCTAAAGAACTGTTAAGGAAGGTCAGACTCAATAGCATCTAACTCTTCTTTCCAGATGAGCTGTTTTGTCAACTCCTCATTGTGAAGTGAAAACCAGGTAGCTGGGAAGGGACAGCAAAATGACACCAGTGCCATGGTTACCTTCACTTTCATGCCATGATTTCCATCCTCTTCAAACTACAAAGTTTACAGGTTGATGAGGTCATTTTGCCAAGGGCATGAACCTCTGCTTTGTTCCGAGATAGGGACATCAAGCTGTGTTCTGCCTCTTACTTTATTGTGATCAATAAACCCTGTAATATTCCATTCAGTTCAGTAGAGGTTTATTGAGTGCCCACACGTCTCAGGCTCTCTGCTAGGGGCTGCGGGTTGGTGTGATTTGTATGCACCTCGTTTCCTTTTGAGTTGTAAAGTACCACAGTGAAGTTTCCTGGGGTAGGCGTTTCACTGTCAGCTAGATCCCTGCTCGACTCCATAGTTGTCATGGCTGGTTATTGTGTCATCTATGCTCTCACACAAACCACAGGTGGAGGGGAGCAACTTAATGGTTGAAATTTCAGGTGCCGTAGGCTGCAAGTGGGGGAAGCTGTTACTACGGGACTATGCAGAGTGGGCTGGGCCTCATTCTGCACTGCTGGCAGGACTCAGGAAAAAAATTGGGGAATAAGATCTGGCATGGCAATACCATCCAAATGCATGATAATTAAGGAACATTTAGAAAGCATAGGTATTATACAAAAGAAAAAAAACAGATAAAAACTGTGTATAGTCACCTAGAGAAAAGCACGGTTATTATGCTTCTACTTTAATAGTTACCCCATACACACATACACAGGCACACACACATGCCCTTAGACTTACAAAAAATGGAGATGTACTATTTTGTAGCTTATTTTTTTCCAAGTAAAACGATACTGTGAAGATATATTCATTTATTTCACATATATTTATTAAACACCTATTACGTGCCAGGCAGGAGTCCTTGAGTGGCGCAAACGGATAAAGCACTCAACTATCAACCGAAAGGCTGGCTGTTCAAACCCACCGAGACGTGTCTCAGAAGACAAGCCTGGCTATTTGCTTCCAAGAGGTCACAGCCGTGAAAACTCTATGAAAAAGTTCTACTCCACACACAAGGGGTGACCATGAGTCGGAACCAACTTGGTAGCAACTAACAACAATAACATGTGCCAGGCAGTGGTCTGGGCCCAGCGATTTGTGAACAAAAGAGACAAATTCCAGATTTCATAGAGGCTTTCATCCTAGCGAGGGTGTAAAAAAGAACAGAAAATAAATAAACTTGAAAACACAACAGGCTGCTATGATAGATGGAGCTTGGGGAATGCTTTTGTTTGGACAGGCTGAGAAGGCCTCTGTCAGAAAATAACATTAAATAGTGAGTTGAATGGCAAAGCGAATCTGTGTTTCAGTAGAGAGAGAGAGAGAGGGAGACCAGCTTGTGCAAGGACATGAAGAGGGAACCAGCTTGGCAGTCTGCAGGGACCGCGAGAAGGCCTTCGGGGTCAGAGCAGACGAAGGAAAGGAAGAGGATGAAGGTAGAGAGGGACTCAGGGAACAGCTCATTTTTATAGTTTTTTCTACATGTGATCAACATGTGATATGGTTTTCGAGAGGATTATGCATTTCAAGTGCTTTAAACTTTTGTAGCATGAACAGATTTGTAGTTTTAAAAGATACTGTAGCTACTGGGTGAGTATGCAGTACAGAGGGGAAGAGTGGAAGCAGGGACACCAGTAAAGAGGCCATTAAAGTGGTCCCAGAGAAAGATAATAATGGCTTGAACCAAGCCTAGAAAAAGTCTGTTCATATCATTAAGTGTATTAACTTCTTCCAAAGGTAAATAATGTATGTCCCTGGTTGGTGCAAACAGTTGACACACTTGGCTGTTAACCAAGAGGTTGGAGGTTTGAGTCCACCCAGAGGCACCTTGGAAGAAAGGCCTCGTGATCTACTTCCAAAAAATCAGCCACTGACAGCACTACGGAGCATGGTTCTGCTCTCACACACATAGGGTCTTAGCCATGAGTCGAAATCGACTTGCCAGCAACTGGAAGTTCGAAACTGACATATGGACAGAATCTAGCAGTAGGCTCTTTAGAAGAAAACTCATATGTACCTTTAAATATTTTAATCAGAGATGAAAAAAACTTCTTAGTATTGAGTGCCACTAGCAGAGTTGACATAGGAAAGGAAGAAGGGGAGATGAAAAAGACAATGTGAGCAGAAACAAGGAAGAGAAAAGAAGGGAAGTGGCAAGAGGAGAAATCAGAAAAATAGACATTTAAGTGGTTTTGAGTGGGAATACTATGAGAAAGTTCTACTCACTGACCCCTGTGACAAAAACTGTCTACCTCCTCCAGCACTGTGTCATTAGGAGAAATTAGCTGATTGTTAGTAATTTGCAAAGAGGGATAGAATCCAGTGGGTTATTCACAGCTTTAAGGGTTATATTGTCTGAACTATGGGGAATCTTATTAAAATACGAAAATAAGCAGCACAGGGTCTCCGGCAGGAGCAGTTATGGAGAGTAACCAGATGTCATCTCAAAATCACTTTCCTGATAGTTATTCATAAAGAGCTTGGTCTAGGCTCTCTTTCATGTACTTCTCTTCCAAATGAAGCCAATTATAAGTAGAGATCCTGACTTTCATGCCTTCTCATAGTTTGTTTTCACACCATTTCTTCTAATCACTCCCTTTAACTGTTCTCATACATGTTGTTCACTAGTATCCCTCCCCACAGTGCAAGCACAACAGAGAAAGAGAGAGAGATTTAGAATCCAAGTGGCTGCTCTTCACTCAAGCAAACGTCTTCTAGGTGGGGAGTGTGTGGGAATCTTGTTTTGCCTGTAATATCTGGACAGTAATCAGGAAAGTCCTATATTCATTGAATAATTGTTTAGTTTGCAATGCGGAAACAGCAGACACTTTGGAGCCAGAAAATGATTAGAGTCCTGGATCTGACATCTGCTCTGTGACCTTGTCAATTTATATAACTTCTCTCAGAACCTGGTTTTGTCATCAGCAAATGGAGGTGGGACAACCTACCTTTCAGAGCTGTTGTGAAGAATAGATACGATCACTGTGAAAAGTGCCTTGCACCCAACAATCATTCATTTTCTTCTGTTCATTGTGTTGTATTAACTGGGCTTTACAATCAGTTCAATATTCCTTCCCTGAAGCCTATTTCTATGTGGATGCATCTACATATGTGTAAACCAAAACTTTTCCTTGCTTCTCACTCAGTTGTCACCTGTCCTTATGTTCCCTAAATCCTGCTGCTACTCTTTCGTGTATGAAGCTTTGAGGTTGCAAGCTGTCAGCTTTCTGGGCCACAGTTTGGATCCTGCCTCTGTCAACCTGGTTAAGGATCATAGACTATGTAAATAATGACACTTCCTAAAATATTTTTAATCCTTCATCTTGATGGACGCTTTTGTGTTTCACATTTGTCCTTCTGAGGAAGGAGAAGGAAACTCATAGCTCCTCCAGTTGACAGGGCAATTGCACACCAAGAGCCACATTAGCACCAAGCAGTATCTGAGATGTCTTGCCACAGAAAAGAGATGTTCAAAACCCCAATTCTCTCTCTCTCTCTTTTTTTTAGCATTTCTTTTTAAATTGTTCTTTAACTGAAAGTTTATGATTCAAGTTAGTTTCTCATACAAAAATTTATACACACATTATTATGTGACCCTAGTTGCTCTCCCTATAATGTGACAGCACACTGCTCCTTTCCACCCCAGATTTCCCATGTTCATTAAACCAGCTCCTGTCCCTTTTTGCCTTCTCACCTCACCTACGGACAGGAGCTGCCCATTTAGTCTCATGTATCTACTTGAGCTAAGAAGCACATTCTTCACAAGTATCATTTTATGTCTTATAGTCTGGTCTAAACTTTCTCTGAAGAGTTGACTTTGGGAGTGGTTTCAGTTCTGGGCTAACAGAGAGTCCGGGGGCCATGTCTTCCAGGGTTCCTCTAGTCTCAGTCAGACCATTAAGTCTAGTCATTTTACATGAATTTGAGTTCTGCACCCCATTTTCTCCTGCTCTATCAGGGACTCTGTTGTGTTCCCTGTCAGGGCAGTCATTGGTGGTAGCTGGGCACCATCTAGTTCTTCTGGTCTCAGGCTGATGAAGTCTCTGGTTTATGTGGCCCTTTCTGTCTCTTGGGCTGATATTTTCCCTGTGTCTTTGGTTTTCTTCATTCTGCTTTGCTCCAGGTGGGTTGGGACAAATTGATGTATCTTAGATGGTCTATTGCTAGTTTTTAAGACCCCAGATGCCACTCACCAAAATGGGATGCAGAACATTTTCTTAATAAACTTTGTTATGCCAATTGACCTAGATGTCCCCTGAAACCGTGGTCCCCAGATCCCTGCCCCTGCTACTGTGTCCCTCGAAGTATTTGATTGTATTCAGGAAACTTCTTAACTTTTGGTTTAGTCCAGTTGTGCTGACTTCCCCGGTATTGTGTGTTGTCCTTCCCTTCACCTAAGATAATTTTTATCTACTATATAGTTAGTGAATACCTCTCTCCTCCCTTCCCACTCTCGTAACCACCAAAGAATATTTTCTTCTGTGTTTAAACCTTTTCTTCAGTTCTTATAATAGTTGTTTCATACAGTATTTGTCATTGTGTGACTAATTTCACTTAGCATAATGCCTTCCAGATTAATCCATGTTATGAGATGTTTCACAGATTCATTCTTGTTTTTCATCATTGCATAGTATTCCATTGTGTGAACATACCATAATTTGTTTACTCATTCATCCATTGATGGGCACCTAGGTTGTTTCCATCTTTTTGTGATTGCGACCAGTGCTGCAATGAACATGGGTGTGCATTTATCTATTCTTGTGATGGCTCTTATTTTTCTAGGATATATTCTGAGGAGTAGGACAGGTGGATTGTATGGTACTTCTACTTCTAGCTTTTTAAGGGGGCACCAAATCAATTTCTGAAGTAGTTGTACCATTTTACATTCCCACCAACAGTGTATAAGTATTCCAGTCTCTCTACAACCTCTCCAACATTTAGTATTTTGTGTTTTTTGGATTAATGTTAGCCTTGTTGGGGTGAGATGGTATCACATCATAGTTTTGATTTGCATTTCTCTAATGGCTAATCATCGTGAGCATTTCCTCATGTATCTGGTAGCCACCTGAATGTCTTCTTTGGAGAAGTGCCTGTTCATATCCTTTGCCCATATTTTAATTGGATTATTTGTCTTTTTGTTGTTGAGGTTTTGCAGTACCTTGTAGATTTTAGAGATTAGACACTGATCAGATTTGTCATAGCCAAAATTTTTTTCCCAGTCTGTAGGTTGTCTTTTGAGTCTTTTGGTGAAATCTTTTGATGAGCATAAGTGTTTGATTTTTTAGGAGCTCCCAGTTATCTAGTTTCTCTTCTGGTGTTTGTGCATTGTTAGTGATGTTTTGTATTCTGTTTATGCCATGTATTAGGGCTCCTAGCATTGTCCCTGATTTTTCTTCCATGATATTAATCGTTGTAGATTTTATATTTAGGTCTTTGATCCATTTTGAGTTAGTTTTTGTGCATGGTGTAAGATATGGGTCTTGTTTCAACTTTTTGCAGATGGATATCCAGTTATACCAGCACCATTTGTTAAAGAGACTGTCTTTTCTCAAGTTACTGGACTTCAGGCCTTTGTCAAATATCAGCTACTCATAGGTGGATGAATTTACGTCTGGATTCTCAATTCTGTTCCATTGGTCTATGTATCTGTTGTTGTACCAGTACCAGGCTGTTTTGACTACTGTGGCGGTATAATAGGTTCTAAAATCGGGTAGTGTGAAGCTTCCCACTATGTTTTTCTTCAGTAATGGTTTACTTATCCAAGGCCTCTTCCCTTTCCATATGAAGTTGATGATTTGGGTTTCTCCATCTCACTAAAAAATGCCGTTGGAATTTGGATCGGGATTGCATTGTATCTGTCAATTGTTTTGGGCAGAATAAACATTTCACAATATTGAGTCTTCCTATCCATGAGCAAGTTATGTTTTTCCACATATGTAGGTCTGTTTTGGTTTCTTTCAGTAGTGTCTTGTAGTTTTCTTTGTATAGGTCTTTTACATCTCTGGTTAGATTTATTCCTAAGTATTTTATCTTCTTGGGGGCTATTGTAAATGGTATTGATTTGGTGATTTCCTCTTCGAAATTCTCTTTGTTAGTGTAGAGGAATCCAACTGATTTTTGTATGTTTATCTTGTATCCTGATACTTTGCTGAAATCTTCTGTTAGTTCCAGTAGTTTTCTTGTGGATTCCTAGGGGTTTTCTGTGCATAAGATCATGTCATCTACAAATAGAGATACTTTTACTTCTTCCTTACCAATAAGGATGCCCTTTATTTCTTTTTCTAGCCTAATTGCTCTGGCTAGGACCTCCAGCACAATGTTGAATAAGAGTGGTGATAAAAGGCATGCTTATCTGGTTCCCATTCTCAAGGGAAATGCTTTCAAAGTCTCTCCATTTAGGATGATGTTAGCTCTTGGCTTTGTATAAATGTCCTTTATTATGCTGGAATTTCCCTTCTATTCCAATTTTGCTGAGAGTTTTTACCATGAATGGGTGTTGGACTTTGTCAAATGCCTTTTCTGCATCAATTGATAAGATCATGTGGTTCTTTTGTTTTATTTATGTGATGGACTATATTGATTGTTTTTCTAATGTAGAACCATCCCTGCATACCTGGTATAAATCCCACTTGATCATGGTGAATTATTTTTTTGATATGTTGTTGAATTCTATTGGCTAGAATTCTGTTGAGGATTTTTGCGTCAATGATCACGAGGGATATTGGTTTGTAATTTTATTTTTTTGTGGTTTGTTTACCTGGTTTTGGTATCAAGGTTATGCTGGCTTCATAGAATGAGTTTGGGAGTATTCCATCTTTTTCTATGCACTGAAATACCTTTAGTACTAGTAATGTTAACTCTACTCTGAAAGCTTGGTAGAATTCACTAATTCTGACTTCCATTGCCTGAATTCTACTCCTATGACTTTCTATTGAGTTGTCTAATTCTGATATTTTATTGTTAATCTTCTGGACTTCTGTTTGCTGTCTCTCTATGGATTCTTTTAACCTGTTAAATTTGCCGTTGTGCTCTTCTATAGCCTTCTTAAGTTCCTCTATTTCTTTGTCTGTATGTTCCTTGGCTTGTAATGCATTTTTTCTGATCTCCTTCCTCATCTCTTAAAGAGTTCTGTATAAAATCTTTTGTATTCTACCTCCGGTAATTTGAAGAAGTTCTCTTCCCCTGGAAGATTTCTTGATTCATTTCTCTGGGAGCTTGTTGAAGCTATCATGGTCTGCCTCTTTATGTGATTTGATTTTCACTGTTCTCTCTGAGCCAAAAATAAGTTATTATATTTATTTATTTTATATTTGCTTACTGTGTCTCAGCTTTTTGTTTTGTTTTATTTTGATATGCCCACATAGGCTGCTCATATGAGCTGGTTTGATTACTGGTGACTTTGAAGTGTGAAAGTCCTGTCACCAGGTGGTTAGATCTGTTACTAATTATGTGAGCCCAGGAGTCCATTTACTTTTCTTGTATGGATTCTGCTAGGTGCCCAGGTAGTGGGTCCAAGTGTGTGGTGCAGACTCTCACCTACAGTCCTAGATGGGCAGGGGTGATTGGAGTAGGCATAGGTATCTGGCTGCAGTAGGGGTCATGCACTGAGCAAAGCACGGGTTGATGGCTGCCCCTGAGTGTCTGGGAGGAAAGCATGTCCCTGTTCCCTAGAGCATGTACGTGGGTGGGTTTTGCAGCCAGACTGTGGGCACCCAGTGCTGTTGTCTGTAAGGACTGGAAGGCACCAGTTATTCTTGGACCCCTATTGCAGGTGGCTAGGTGGCATGGGTTTAGCCACCAGTCCTCAGTTACCTGATGTGGGTAGGTGAGGACCCTGCTTACTGGGCAGAGCGGTGTCAAATGTCATGAACCTACCACTCCACCATATAGCTGATACAGTGAAGTTAGGCTTTAGGTATACACCCTGTTGTACTGTGTTAATGATGGGCTATGCTTCTGAAATGGGCCCACATCAGTCTATGCATGGGGGAAAGCATTCAAAGTCTGTGGACCCATTATGCCTGTGCCTAGGCAAAGGAGCTGTGCCTGCCCTGAATTCCTGGCCTAGGGAAGCTGGCAGATTATTTTTTCCTGTTTGTTAATTCGTTCCATCTCCAAGGCTGGGAGAATGGCTCAGGGAGTGTGACAGTTCGTGCTTCTGTCCCAAAGGAAGTGGCAATCGCTGAAGCCAGCCTGGCGCCTGGTGCAGAGTGGGGAGGAAGCAGGTAAATGGAAGAGAGGTTCTTCCCAAATGGGGTATTTTTTGATCCACGCATAGATTAGACACATGTACTTATCTTTTGCTGATTGAGTGCTGCTTTTCACTGGTTCTAGAAGCTTGAGTAGACTCTGTGCTGCTCAGTCTCTCCTAATGTGGAAAACATGTCCCTAATGCCACTGCTTGCCTCACCATATACACCAGCCAATCCAGCCTGCAGGGTGCCAGTTCCCGCTGAGTCAGGTCTGGCAACTTCTCACTGCTTTTGAACTGTCTCTCCCTCCCCTTGCCACTCAGTCTGATTCCTCAACTTTGCATTTGATGTTCAGGGCTCCTAGATTGTCATATATAATTGATTCACTCGTTTTTTCAAGTCTTTGTCGTTAGAGGGACCAGCAAAAGTGTCTGACTGCCATCTTGGTCCCGCCTCTCCCAACTCTCTTCTTGATGTTTCTAAGAGAAGGCAGGTGCGTTTCTTTTTCTTTCTTTTTTTTTTTAAATTGTGTTTTAGGTGAAAGTTTATAGCTCAAGTTAATTTCTCATACAAAAATTTATACACGTATTGTTATGTGACCCTAGTTGCAATCCCTATAATGTGACAGCACACTCCTCCTTTCCACCTTGAGCTTCCCATGTCCATTCAACCAGCTCCTATCCCTGTCTGCCTTCTCCTCCCACCTCCAGACAGGAGCTGCCTGTTTAGTCTCCTGTATCTACTTGAACTAAGAAGCACACTCTTCACAAGTATTATTTTATGTTTTATAGTCCAGTCTAATCTTTGTCTGAAGAATTGCCTTTGGGAAGGGTTTTAGTTCTGGCTTGATAGAGAGTCTGAGAACCATGTCTTCGGGGGTTCCTCTAGTCTCAGTCAGACCTTAAGTCTGGTCTTTTTATGTGAATTTGAGTTCTGCACCCCATTTTCTTCTGCTCTGTCAAGGACTCTGTTTTGTTCCCTGTCAGGATGGTCATTGGTGGTAGCTGGGCACCATCTAGTTCTTCTGATCTCAGGCTGATGGAGTCTCTGGTTTATGTGGCCCTTTTTTCTGTTGGCTAATATTTTCCTTGTATCTTTGTTGTTCTTCATTCTCCTTTGCTCCAGATGGGTTAGGATCAGTTGATGCATCTTAGATGGCCACTCACTAGCTTTTAAGACCCCAGACACCACTCACCAAAGTGGGATGCAGAACATTTTCTTAATTAACTTTGTTATGACAATTGAAGGCACGTGCACCTTTAATTTTACTTAAACAGTGGAACAAGGGAGTGAAAAGCCACTGCTGACTCAACCAATTTCAGAATTGCCCAGAAGTGGAGTCAGATGAAGATGCTTTGGCCTCATACCTGCTGGACCAGGTCAAGTGAAACCAACCTGATTGGCATTTGGAGGCAAATTCACAGAAATCAAGTTCTCTGCTCAGAAAGTCACATAACTAGAGGAGTAGATTTGGTTCGTGGTCTTGGTGTTGTTTCCTTGTTTCTTCTCAGCATAATCTGATTTAGTGAAGTGATGCTTAATCTGTGCTGTAGTCACTGAGAAGCAGGTTTGCTGTTATACATACTACAAAATGTACCTATCCAGATTAATTGGATCAAGCAGTGTAGTGTAATAATAGCTAACATTGATTGAGCACTTGCTATGTGCCAAGCACTTTAAATGCAAGAATCCTCTCAACAACCATATAAGGCAGGTAGTCTTAGTTTCTCCATTTTACGTATGAGTAACCTGATGCACCAAGTAATTAAATAACTTTGCTAAGGTTAAGTAGGGGCTGACTTGAAATCAGACAGAGGCAGCCTACCTCCAATAACTGAGCTGTTAGCCACAATGCTCTGTTGCCTGGTATAGAATCACATAGTAGAAAGTCAATATATTCAGTCAGGAAATCTGGGTTTGAGTGCAGCCACTTACTTGCCATGTGCCCACAGGCAAGTTCCTTATGTTCTCTGATGTTTCATTTTCTTAGCTGTATAATAGAGATGATAATGTTGCTTTCTCAATCTCAGAGGATAAATAACTCTATTATTTTTTATAATATACTATGTTCCAGGTGTTTTATATACAGTTTATCGATTTCTTTAAAGCCCCTGGAAGGCAGGAATAATTATCCTCAGTTTAGATGAGGAATTGTGGCTAAAAGATTTAAATAACATGCCCAAGGCCTGACTGAATCCAAAATGTGCTTGGATCCAAAGCCTACACTCTTCCAAAGTTTTGTAAATGGAAAAGTGGGATATAAACATGAGTTGTTATTACTTCCTGGATTATAGTCCCTCTTATTTCTCTTTATAATTAATTTTCCTCTCCCCCTTTGATGGATGATACTTTACAGGTATAACCAGTGCCAAAGTTGTAAGGATTACTCTGAACAGATACTGTGTGTTGTACTTAAGATACATTCTAAACACTGCCTCCTTTGTCTTTATGGCTTATGGAGACTACAAAATTAAACACTCAATGTCTCAGCTTCCTGTAGCTAAGGCTGACCATGTGATACATTATTACAGTTAGTGAGATGTTATGAAAAGTCCTTGCACAGAGTATTTTTTTTTTCACAAATTAAAAGGGAAAATTTTGCTAGGAGAAACTAATTTTTTCTCTTGGTTCCCCTTATCCTTCCCCCTTCCTTCTACCTGGAATATAGACGTGAGGTCAGAGGTGCAGCAGCCATTTTGCAATAATGAAGTCATAGGCATAAAAATGAAAGTCTACATTCTAAAGAAGGCAAGAATGGTAAGACAGAGAGTGCCATCCCTAACGGCATAATTTAACTGTTTCGTTTATCATGGATTGCTTACCTCTAGGCCACTATGTGTGACAGATAAATATCTAATTCCTTAAACTTCTACTAGTTAAACTTTTCTACCATTATTAGCCAAATGGAACCCTAACTGGTATAGTTATGCTTGATATTCTACCTATTTATCTTGTGCCAAAGAAAGGTTGTATATAAATAATATGGATAGTCTTTGCCTTTCTCCTTACTCCATTTTTCCTAAACTTCAGCAGCACTGAAATCCTGCTTTCATGGGAAGCTACAGGACTCAAGACGCAGCCCCAGTATTTAGAGAACAACTTAAATAATACCACCTTGTGAATGAGAAAAACCAAGAATCATCATAAGACATTTTATTTGGCTTTCCTGATATGTAGCAACAGTGGCAATTGGTGTACCAGATTATTCTAACTTGAACATGAAACTCATTAAAATTACCCTTCTAACTTCACCAATGAAGACATTCAAGCGGCTAACAGACACACGAGGAACTGCTCATGATCACTAGCCATTAGAGAAATGCAAATGATGCCATCTAACCCCAGCATTACCGATATGAATCAAAAAAAACAGAAAATAACAAATGTTGGAGAGGCTACCAGAAGATTGGAACTCTTATACACTGCTGGTGGGAATGCAAAATGATACAACCATTTTGGAAAATGATATAGTGCTTCCCTAGAAAGCTAGAAATAGAAATATCATATGATCCAGCAATCCCACTACTAGAAAGATATCCTAGAGAAATAAGAGCATCACACGAATAGACATACCGACACCCATGTTCATTGCAACATTGTTCACAATAGGAAAAAGATGGAAACAACCTAGATGCCCATCAACAGATGAACGGATAAACAAACTATGGTACATACACACAATGGAGTACTGCACAACAATAAAAAACAATGATGAGTCTGTGAAGCATCTCACAACATGGATGAATCTGGAGGGCATTATGTTGAGTGAAATAAATCAATCACAAAAGGACAAATAGTGTATGAGATCACTACTATAAAAACTCACGAAAAGGTTTACACACAAAAAGAAACAATCTTTGATGGTTAAGAGGGAGGGGAGGGGTGGGATGGAAAAACACTAAATAGATGATAGATAAGTGGTAACTTTGGTGAAGGGTAAGGTAGTACACAGCACTGGGGAAGCCAGAACAACTTGTACAAGGTAAGGTCATGGAAGCTCCATAGACACATCCAAACTCCCTGAGGGACCGAATTACTGGGCTGAGGGCTGTGGGGACCATGGTCTCAGGAAACATCTAGCTCAACTGACATAACATAGTTTATAAAGAAAATGTTCTACATTCTACTTTGGTGTCTGGGGTCTTAAAAGCCTGTGAGTGGCCATCTAAGGTAATCCACTGGTCCCACCCCTTCGGGAGCAAGGGAGAATGAAGAAAACTAAAGACATAAGGGAAAGATTAGTTCAAAGGACTAATGGACCATAACTACCACAACCTCTACCAGACTGAGTCTAGTACAACTAGATGGTGCCCAGCTACCACCACTGACTGCTCTGACAGGGATCACAATAGAGGGTTCTGGACAGAGCTGGAGAAAAATGTAGGACAAAATTCTAACTCATAAAAAAGACCAGACATACTGCTCTGACAGAGACTGGAGAAACCCCAAGAGTATGGACCCTGGACACCCTTTTAGCTCAGTACTGAAGTCACTCCTGAGGTTCACCCTTCATCCAAAGATTGGACAGGCCTATAAAACAAAACAATACTAAAGGAGCGCACCAGCCCAGGGGCAAGGACTACAAGGCAGGAGAGTACAGGAAAGCTGGTAATAAGGAACCCAAGTTTGAGAAGGGAGAGTGTAGACATGTCATGGGGTTGTTAACCAATGTTATAAAACAGTATGTGTAGTAACTGTTCAATGAAAAGCTAGTTTGTTCTGTAAACCTTCATCTAAAGTACAATAAAAAAAAAGAAAAAAAAATTACCCATCTGTTTGTACAGATTATATGTTCACCAGGGAAACTTTGAATCGAAATTTGGGCTCCAGATATGCTTGTCATACTGTGAAGTGCTTTTGCTAATGAATAAGAATATTCTCTTTGACTTGAAAGTTACATTTTTCAGTATTAACGAATAATTGGTTTCTCAAGCAGTATCTTATTAGTGTGACTCAGGGACCAGGACCTACTTAACCTTGGTAATGTGAAAATAAACAGAGTTATTGAAAGTGCAAATCTGAAGACAAGATCCTGAAACTGAGGGGGCCACACTAGTTTACCTACTGCTATTGAGTTGATCCCAACTTACAGTGACCCTATAGGACAGAGTAGAACTGCCCCACAGGGTTTCCAAGGCTATAATCTTTATAGAGGCAGACTGCTACTCCTTTCTTCCGCGGAGCGGCTGGTGGGTTTGAACTGCCAACCTTTCGGTTAGCAACCCAGCGCTTTAACCACTGCACCACCAGGACTCCTTACTAGTTGGCATACACTCTGCATATCCAGTTTGACCAGTCAGCCACTGTTCTCTGTCTCCCTGGCTCACTTTTGCTGTTCCTTCACTTTGCCTCTTTCGTTATCATTTACTTAGTGCTTACTATATGCCAAAATAAAAACCAGTTGTCCTGGAGTCATAGAACCCCATATGTGCGAGAGTAGGACCATGCTCCATAGGGTTTTCAATAGCTGATTTTTTTTTTGCAGGTAGATTGCCAGACTTTTTTTCCCCCAATTTACCTTTGGGTGGACTGGAACCACCAACGTTTTGGTTAGCAGCTGAGCACTTAATTGTTTATACCACCCAGGGACTCAAGAACTGTGTAATGTGTTTTCCCTCCTTTTAATTATCAAGATAGCTCTGTAAAGTAGGATTTTAGGGCTCTTTTCTAGGTTGTCCTATTATGAATAAAGGAAGAAAGGAAAGATCAATAACACAAGAAATAATGTTTTATTGAGCACTTACTATGTTCCAGGCAATTTTCTAAGAATTTTATATAGGTACTACAATTCTTCCTTTTTTATAGATGAGAAAATTGAGATACAAGTAGATTAATACCATTCTCAAGTTAGGCAGTCCAACTCCAGATCCAATAGTTTTCGTCACATTTTATTTTCATAATGCTCTCCAGGGTAGGTATTTTAATTCTTTTGCTGATGAGGAAACTGAAGCTCACAGAAGTTAAATAAATTGACCTAGGACACATACCTAAAATGTGTCAAAGCTGTGATTCAAACACAGATTTCCCCAGCTTCCAAAGGCCATGATTTTTGTGTGAACCATGATGTCGCACTCGCTTGGCTTTGTGCCACTGAAGTCTGCATTATTTCAGTGTTTTAGTTTTAAAACTACCCTGTGAAACTTACAGTATTTAAATAAATCTTCTGAATATGACCTTAAGAGTCAGATGACACCTTTGTCCTTGGCACCACAATTAACCCTATAACTTTTAAAACAATGGAAGCTGCAGGATACAGCAACTCAGTGGGTATCAGACTGAGATTAAGCAGAATGATGCAGACCCCTATTACATTG
Source organism: Trichechus manatus latirostris (assembly GCF_000243295.1). NCBI lineage: Eukaryota > Metazoa > Chordata > Mammalia > Sirenia > Trichechidae > Trichechus > Trichechus manatus. Next base: position 25,549,111 of record NW_004443939.1, on the reverse strand, counting down.
GTACAAATGGTCCCCTAGATCTTGCGGTTATACCTTAAATAAGACATGATCACCAGTTAGTGTGTGAGAGATACTTTAACATATCCCTAAACAGGGCTTTTCCTGCTGCTTAGGAAGAGTTGCCACATCTTGTCTAAAAAAATATACATTTTTGGATCAGTTACCTACCCCAAAACTTAGGGACACAAAAAACCATTTTATGCTGCTTACAATTCTGTTGGTGATTTGGGCGGGGCTCAGCTGGGTGGTTCTTCCGGTCTGGACAGGGTTTGGCTATTTTTAATTGACCTATTTACATGTCTGGGGTCTCAGCTGGGAGGGCTCACATCACTGAGGACCCTTGTTTTAGTTATCTAGTGCTACTATAACAGAAATATCACCAGTGGATGACTTTAAAAAGAAATTTATTCTCTCACAGTTTAGGAGGCTGGAAGTCTGAATTCAGGGCACCCACATTTCTTTCTGCCTTTACCTACTCCGTTCCCCTCTCTCACCATCACTTTCCTCTGCTTACTCATGTTTCTGCCCTGTCACCTCAGTGTATGCGTGATCCTCTAGGGTCACTCTGTTTGCAGTGGCCCCAGATTACTTACAATAGCCTCTTAGTTTCCCAGTCCCAAATATTTGTAGAGGAATCTTATAGGTCCAGTGCACCTAAACATTTTTAGCCTGGTCACATAAATTTTGGGTCACTGGTCTCTTTATGCTTAGACTGCCCTAGAGAGAAATGCCCATCCCTAGACCATGGGCTCTGGTCAGAGTGAGGTCAGGTGACACAGAGCATAGCTGGGTCCATTGACAGACACTGTGGACTTGGGAAGATTCCCTGAGAGGGGAATGTGAGCAGTGCATGCATTTTTATTGATATCTTGCTTAAGCCCATTACTGTCGAGTCAATTCCGACTCATAGCTACTGTCTTAGGCTGAGTTCTCTAGAGAAGCAAAACCAGCAAAGTGTATAAATATACATATAGACAGAGACTTATATTAAGGAAATGGCTCACATGGTTGTAGAGGCTGGAATGTCCCAAGTCCATGGGTCAGGATAGAGGCTTCTCCTGATTCACTTAGCTGCAGAGGCTGGCAAACCCAAGATCGGCAAGTCAGAGAGCAGGGCTCTGGCTCACAGGCTGCAAAGATCAATGAATTCCAAGATCAACAGGCAAGACTGCAGGTAAGCTGCTAGTTCAAGTCTCAAGAACCAGAGGTCAGACTAATAGGAGCCAGCTGCAGGATCCAGCACTAGCAAAAAGCCCCCATGCTTTGCCGGAATGTCCTCTTATATTCAATGCAGGCCACATGCCCAAGGAAACTCCCTTTCAACTGATTGGTTACTCTGAGCCGATCTCATCATGGGGGTGATCACATATTGAATCTCAACAGGGAAATGATCACAACATTATATGACAGCCAAAACACTGAGAATCATGGCCGAGCCAAGCTGACACACAGTCTTAACCATCACAACGACGCTATAGAACAGAGTAGAACTGCCACATCGAGTTTCCAAGGCTTTAATATTTACAAGATCTGATTGCCACATCTGTCTCCAGCAGAGTGGCTGGTGGGTTTGAACCACCGACCTTTCAGTTAGCAGCCAAATGCTTAACCACCTTGCTTAAGTGAGGGTATATTATGGGTTGCCCTTAAAGCCTCTTCCAGAATTAGCACGTAGTCAGAAATTTGTTGTAGTTGTTAGCTGTTGCCTTAGTTATCTAGTGCTGCTATAACAGAAATACCACAAACAGGCTTTAACAGAAATTTATTCTCTCGCAGTCTAGAGGGCTAGAACTCCAAATTTAGGATGCCAGCTCTGGGGGAGGTCTTTCTCAGTCTGTCAGTTCTGGCAGAAGGTCCTTGTCATCAATCTTCCCCTGGTCTAGGAGTGTCTCGTTGCAGGGACCTTGGGTCGAAAGGACACGCTCAGTTCCCGGCTCTTCTTTCTTGGAGGTATGAGGTCACTCTCCTCTCTGCTCACTTCTCTCATTTATATCTCAAAAGAGATTGACTCAAGAAACAACCTAATCCTGTAGATTGCACCCTGACTCATTAACATAACTGCCTCTAATCCTGTCTTATTAACATCATAGAGGATTTACAACACAAGGTAAGTACATAAATCACAAAATGGAGGACAATCACACAATACTGGGAATCATGGCCTAACCAAGAAGCCATACTTTTTTGGAGGACACAGTTCAATCCATAACACCCCTCTTCAGATGATCTCTCATTTTCTAAATGACTAGGCTGAGCTTGTTCACATGGTGGTATAAGGGATCCCAGTATGAGAGCAAATGCCACAAGGCCACTTGAGGCCTAGGCTGAAAACTTGCACAGAGCAATTACTGATACATTCTGTAGCTGAAAGCAAGTTGCAAAGCCAACATTCAGGAAGTGAGGAAGCGGATTCCATTTTTTGATGGGAGGAGCTTCAAAGAATGTAGAACCATTTTGCAACCTGCCACACTTAAACCTAATTTGGTTTGCTCCATATGGAAAGACTAATTCTTTTCTATCATCAGTTACCACAAACCTGATCCATCTCAAGGACTGAATCTTTACTAAGCTCTTCCTAGTTACACAGACCATTACTATTCTCTTCTAGCTACAGTAAATAAATCATAATTTTTTTTTATGGTTTTTTAGACTTAATTCTGTGTTGTCTGAAATTAATATTACCATTCCTCCTTTGTTCATGCTGGTGTTTGCCTGATAGAGCTTTACCCCTTTTATTTTAAATATTTCTGTGTCTTTGAGTTACGTCTCTTGTAAATACCATTTATCACGATTTTGGTCTCTCATTCCATCTCTGAGTTTTTTATGAGGGAAACTTGATGCATTTGGATGTATTATGGTAACTCTTTCTTATCTTTACCTAGATTGGTTTTCTTTGTTCCCTTTTCTTTCTTTTCTCTCAGGTGTTTAGAAGTCATCCATCCTATTTCTTTCCTTCTGTGGGGCTAACTTTATATTTTCTGACATATTTTTAAATTCTATAAATCTTCCTATCCTAAACAAGACATTTAGCATGCTTTTATAAACCCTTTCCCCCAAGCTTACTCCATACCTTACTGAAATCATGTAGGGTTTTAGTTCTATGTAGTTATTTGTAGCCATTAATCCTGTACTCTGCTTAGGAATCAACTCTTTAAACTCATCTAATTTTCACCATACATTTATTTGCAACATTAAGGAAAACTTAAATTTTTAGATAAATAATTTTGTATGCATATACTTTTTAAAAATATCTCATACAAAATGAGTGCTTCACTTAAAGTTTAAATTCCCATGATTGAGAAATTTGCTATTTTAATATATTTTTCTTTTCATCTTTTGTAATCAGTTTTATTGGAGTGTAGTTCACATATTAATAAAATCCACTGATTTTAAGTACAATGTGAAGAGTTTTGACAAATATATATTTGTGCAACCACAACCAAAATCAAGATATAGAACATTTTCATCACCCCTGAAAGTTCCCTAGGGAGCCTTTGCAGTCAGTCCTTTCTCCTCAGCCTCTATCTCCTGGCAACCAGTGATCTGCTTTCTGTCACAATACCATTGCCTTTTCTAAAATTTACTGCAAGTGGTATCATACAGTATGTAGTGTTTTGTGTCTGGCATCTTTCACTTAGCAAAATGTTTTGGAGATTCATCCTTATTTATGTGTGTATCAATACTTCATTCCCACCCCTGCCTTTTTTTTGGCTGGTAGTAGATGAGTGTGTTTGTGTGTGACACCTCACAGTTTATTTAGCCATTCAACAGTTAATGGACATTTGAGTCCTTTCCAATATCTCACTATTATGAATAAAGTTGCTATAAACATTTGATTACACATCTTTGTGTAGATATATGATTTCATTTTATCTGAGTAAATATCTATATGTGGAACTGCTAGATCAAATGTTAAATGTATATTTAACTTTATAGGAAACTACCAATCTGTTTTCTAAAGTGGCTGTCTATACCAGAAATGTATGAGAGTTCCAGTTTTTCTACATCCTTGCTATCACTTGTTATTGCCAGACTTTTCCATTTTAGCCATGCTAATAAGTGTGTAGAGCTATCCCATTGTGGTTTCATTTTGCATTTTCTCAGTGACTAATGATGTTGAGCATCTTCTCATATGCTTATTTGTCATCCATATATATTCTTTGGTGAAGTCCCTGTTGAAATCTTTTGCTGATTTTTTGGGGAGAGAGTTGTCTTTTTTAATGTTAAGTTGTAAGTGTTCTTTATATTTCTGGATTCAAGTCTTTTATCAGATATATGTTTTGAAAATATTTTCTCCTACTCTGCAGCTTACCTTCTCATTTTCTTAATAGTGTCTTTTGAAGGACAAAATTATTTAATTTTGATGAAGTCAAATACACTACATTTTTCTTTTACAGTTCAAACTTTATGTGTCCTATTTAAGAAATATTTGCTTAACTCAGGAATTCTCTCCTAGAAGTTTTACAAAACTTTTAGATCTTAAATTTCCGTCAGTATGGTAGGGTGAATAATGGCCCTCCAAAGTTGTCCGCCTTCTAATGCCCAGAACCTGTAAATATGTTACATGGCAAAAGAGGCTTTGGTGATATCATTACATTAGGAATCTTGAAATGGGGAGATTATCCTGGATTATCTAGGTGAACCTAATGTAATCTCAAGAGTCCTTAGAAGAGGGAGGCAGGTAGGCCAGAATGGATCAAAAAAAGGCAATGTGATAATGAAGATAGAGAGATATTGGAAGAAGCTATGCTACTGACTTTGAAGATGGAAGAAGGGGCTGAGAGCCAAGGAATGCAGACAGCCTGTTTAAAAAAAAAAACAATGTCAGTGGGTAAGAGAAATAGGGAGCTCTACTTTCTCTTCCTGGAAACATGGCCTCACTTGAGCAGATGATAGGAAGTAGCACAATACTCAGATTGGGAGATATTTAACATGTTGTTAAAAGATAGTCACTTAGCATGTCTTGAGGCAGAAAACCATGATGGATATAGTTGATTTATGAACAGCTGGATATTAATGTGCGCAACGTCAAAGTGCATGAATTTTGTAGGGTTTTCCTCATCCAGCTTCCACCCATTGCTGTACAGTTGATTCCAACTCATAGTGAGCCTATAGGATGGAGTAGAACAGCCCCATAGGGTTTCCAAGTCTGTAATCTTTATGGAACCATACTGCCTCATCTTTCTTCCTAGAGCGGCTGGTTGGTTTGAACTGCTGACTTTTCAGTTAGCAGCCAAGCGCTAATCTCTGTGCCACCAGGGCTCCCTAGACAGCCTGTAGAAGGCAGAAAGGCAAAGAAACAAATTCTCCCACGGAGCCTCCAGAATTTTTGGTAATATGTTATGGCAACAATAGGAAACTAATAGAGTCAGTGACTTTTTTTGAGTTAAGTTGCGTATATGCTGTGAGGTGAGAGCCAAGATTTATTTTCTTCCCATATGAATAGCTAACTGTTCCAGCACCATCAGTTGTAAAGATTACTCTTTCCCTTGAATTGTCTTGGTACATTTATCAGCAGTCAAATGATCACATGTGTAAGCCTAATTCTGGACCTTCTATTCTATTCCATTGATCTATTTGTCTATTTTTACCCCAATACCCACCTTCCTCCAAGCAGCCCTGGTGGGGCAATGGTTAAGTGCTCCACTGCCGACTGAAAAGTCGGTGGTTGGAAGAGAAAGATACGGAAGTCTGCTTCTGTAAAGATTTACAGCCTTGGGGACTCTATGGGGCAGATTTCCTCTGTCCTATAGGGGGTCACTATGAGTCGGAATAGACTCTGCGACAATGGGTATTTTCTCTTCTTTTTTTAATCCCAGTACCACTATCTTGATTACCGTAGTTTTATAGTATGTCTTGGTCAGGTAACATAAGTCCTCCAACTTTGTTCTTCTCTTTCAAAATTATTTTGCCTATCCTAGGTTCTTTATATTTTTATATAAGTTTTAGACTCAGCTTCACAATTTCAACAAAATAGCCTGCTTCAATTCTGACTGTGATTGCATTAAATTTATAAATCCATTTGGGGACAACTGACATCTTAATATTGAATCTTCAAATCCATAAACATGGCATATCTCTTCATTTATTTAGATATTATTTACTTTTTCTCAGCAATGTTTGAAAGTTTTTAGTGTATGACCAAGTCTTATACTTAGTTTGTTAAATTTATTCATAAGCATTCCACATTTTTGATGCTATTGTAAATAGTTTTCATTTGAACTGCCAACCTTCTGGTTAGCAGCCGAACTCTTAACCACTGCGCCACCACGGCTCCTTTAAAATATTTATTTTTAGTAGATACAAACATAATGGTTTTTTGTATATTGATTTCAGATCTCGTAAAATTGCTAAATTCACCTTTCAGATGTAGTAGATTTTGTTGTAGATTCTTTCGGATTTTCTCCATAGATTATCATGTTATATAGCATTAACAATAGTTTCACATATTCCTTTTCAATCTGTATTACTTTTAATTTCTTTTTCTTTTTTTTCATCCTGGATAGGGTCTTCATAACAATGTTGAATAGAAGTGGTTAGGGCATACATTGTTGCCTTGTTCCTAATCTTAGGGGTAAAGCATTCAATTTTTTTTCCACATTAAGTAATTGTTAGCTGTAGATCTTCCAAAAATACTCTCGTATCAATTTGAGGAACTTCCCTTGTGTTCGGAGTTTGCAGAATTTTATCATAAATGGTATGTAAAAGATACTCGATTTATCCAAACGAAGATGGGAAAAAGAAAAGAACAAAGAACAGTTGTGACATAAATGTATGTTAAATGTATGTTAAATGTTTTTTCTGTTCTATTAAGATGATCATATGATTTTTATTTTTTAGGCTGTTAATATGGTGAATTACACAGACTGATTTTCAAATATTAAAGCAACCTTGCATTTCTGGAATAAACTCAATCTGAGAATGATGTAGTATCCTTTTTATATGCTGCTGATTTTCACTTGCTTATGTTTTGTTATAGATTTGTATATATGTGTCCATGAGAAATACTGGTCTATAGTTTGCTTTTCTTGTTATGTCTTTGCCTGGTTTTGATATCATAGTAATGCCAGCCTCTAAAAATGAGTTGCAAAATGTTATTTCTTCTTCTATTTCTTTGAAGACTTTGGATAGATTTGGTATTATTTCTCCCTTAAATGTTTGTCAAATTACCATTGAAGCCATCTGGGCCAGGAGTCAACAAATTTATTGGTAAAAATACACTCAGCATTTCTTTATTATTTTTTAAATGTCTGATACATAGTGATACAACTCTTTTATTCCTGATTTTGTTAATTTATTTATTCTCTCTTCTTTTTTCCCTGTTCAGTCTGGTTGGAGATTCATAAATTTTATTAATTATTTTAAAGAACCAGCTTTTGATTCACTGATTTTCTCTATTGTTTTTCTATTTTCTTTTCATTGGTTTCTGCGCTTATTTTAATTATTTCCTTCCTACCTTCCTTAATTTTTCCCTCTAATTATTGTTTAAGTTGATTTTTTCTTAATTTCTTAAGATGGAAGGTTAGATCATTAATTTTAGTTAAATCAGCAAGTATAATAGAGGATTTTTCCATTTGTGATCTCATGTGTCTTGAAACTTTGTTATTAGGTTTAGGATTGTTATGTCCTATTAATTAATTGGCCCTTTTATCATTATGAAATGTCTCTCTTTTTCTCTTGCATTTTTTCTTGCTCTTCAATCTACTTTGATATTTCTATAACCTTTCATGCTTTCTTTTGATGAAATATGTATGATATAGCTTTTTCCTTCATTTTATTTCTATTTTGGCTATGCTTTTGTATTTAAAAGCTGTCTGGGCCAGACAATATATTGTTGGGCCCTTTTGTTCTTTACATCCAATTTGTCAATCTCTGCCCTTTAATTTGAGTTTTTAAACCATTTACATCGAATATAATTTTCAACATTGTTGGGTTTAAATCTATAACCTTGCTATTAATTTTTTCTTTGTCACAGCTGTACTTTGTTCTTTTCTTTTTCCCATCTTCTTTTGGATAAATCAAGTATCTTTTACATACCATTTTATCCCTATTATTGGTGTATTAGTTGTACTCCTTTGTTTTTTGGGAGGTTGGTAAGTGAGTTGCTGTCTTATTTATACTATGTATCTTTAGCTTATCACAGTATTTCTTCAAATAATACTATGTAATTGTATATATTTTATAAGAATACTAACCACAAGGGTATATTTCCATTTTCTGCTTTCCAGCTTTTTCCAGAGTTCTAAAAAAGTTGATACTGACAGTTTTTGCCATCTTTCTTCTTTCTGATGTTGTTATGGAGGGGGAGAATCTGGAGCTCCTACTTCATCATTTTCACTGATATCATTCCCCTGGTTGACTTCTCTCTTGCTAAAGGGTTGTATATTTCTGATTCTTTGCATGCCTCATAATTTGTTATAGCAGCTTGACACTGTGAATTTTACAATGTTAAGTGCTAGATTTTGTTTATTTCACCTACTCCTTTCAAGTGCTTCTTTCCATATATTTGGTGAAAAATTTCTCCTCATGCATGTCCAAATTAGTACTCTGAAAAAGACTTGAGGGGACCCCTACGCAGACCTCTGGAGCTCTCTCTCTATACATGTCTCTCATCTCCAATCCCATTCCTCACAATGTTATCCATAATTTGTTATGATTCACACAATCGAATGCCTTTGCCTAGTCAATAAAATACAAGTACACATCTTTCTGGTATTCTCTGCTTTCAACCAGGATCCATCTGATGTCAGCAATGATATCCCTGGTTCCATGTCCTCTTCTGAATCCAGCTTGAATTTCTGGCAGTTCCCTGTCAATATATAGCTGCAGCTGCTTTTGAGTGATCTTCAGCAAAATTTTACCCGTGTGTAATATTAGTGGGAATTCCAGAACACTTAATTGTGCTCATGGAACCTATACATAGAGAAAGAGGCAGTTGTTCAAACAGAACAAGGGGATACTGCATGGTTTAAAGTCAGGAAAGATGTGCATCAGGGTCGTATCCTTTCACCATACTTATTCAAACTGTATGCTGAACAAATAATCCGAGAACCTGGACTATATGAAGAAGAACGGGGCATCAGGATTGGAGGAAGACTCATTAACAACCTGTAATACGCAGATGACAAAAGCTTGCTTGCTGGAAGTGAAGAGGACTTGAAGCACTTACTGATGAAGATCAAAGACCACAGCCTTCAGTATGGATTACACCTCAACATAAAGAAAAAATCCTCACAACTGGACCAATAAGCAACATGCTAATAAATGGAGAAAAGATCTAACTTGTCAAGGATTTCATTTTACTTGGATCCACAATCAACACCCATGGAAGCAGCAGTCAAGAAATCAAAAGACACATTGCAATGGGCAAATCTGCAAAAGACCTCTTTAAAGTGTTGAAAAGCAAAGATGTCACCTTGAAGACTAAGGTGAGCCTGACCCAAGCCATGGTGTTTTCAATCACCTCATACCCATGTGAAAACTGGACAATGAATAAGGAAGACAGAAGAAGAATTGACGCCTTTGAATTGTGGTGTTGGAGAAGAATATTGAATATACCATGGACTGCCAAAAGAACAAACAAATCTGTCCTGGAAGAAGTATGAGCAGAATGCTTCTTAGAAACAAGAATGGCGAGACTATGTCTCACATACTTTGGACTTGTTATCAGCAGGGACCAGTCCCTGGAGAAGGACAGCATGCTTGGTAAAGTACAGGGCCAGCAAAAAAGAGGAAGACCTTCAAGGAGACGGATTGACACAGTGGCTGCAACAATGGGCTTAAGCATAACAATTGTGAAGATGGTGAAGGACCAGACAGCATTTCATTCTGTTGTACATAGGGTCTCTATGAGTGGGAACTGACCTGATGGCACTTAACAATAACGCATCTCCAATATTCTGCCCCACAGATGCTTGCAACCTGGTATCTCTGAATTATGAAATATTTCTCCTCAATTCTGCAAAACTGCTGAGATATTTGAGTACTCCTCCCTACATTAAAACCCAAAAAACCAAACCCATTGCCATGGAGTCAATTCCGACTCATAGCAATCTTATAGGACAGAGTAGAACTGCCCCATAGGATTTCCAAGGAGTGCCTGGTAGATTTGAACTGCTGACCTTTTGGTTAGCGGCTGAACTCTTAATCACTACACCACCAGGAAGGCCTGGAAAATCACTCCTATCAACAAACTGGGAAATTGTAGGACTCATCTTGTTTGGTTGTTTTTTTTTTTTATCTTTTCAGGCAGCACTATCCTATACTGCTTCTTGTACAACGGTTAAAAACCAGTCTTTCATATATTTTGTCTTATTTTACAGTTGTTCAAGGTGGTAGTGATAATCTGGCCCCTGTTGCTCATTCATGCTGAGGCAGACACCTTCATAACACCTTAATTAACACAGATGTAGATAGCTCTTAGTTTTACTGGTCCCTAAGCAAAAAAAAAAAACATACCCATTGCTGTCGAGTCAATTCCAACTCATAGCGACCCTATAGCACAGAGTAGAACTGCCCCATAGAGTTTCCAAGGACAGCCTGGTAGATTCGAACTGCCGACCTTTTGGTTAGCAGACAAGTTTTTAACTACTACACCACCAGGGATTCCTACCGGTCCTTAGGTTTCCATTTTTCCTTACATCCCATGCCTTCCTTCTGCTTGAATTTATTTTTATTTTGCTAAAGTATGTTCTAGCATAAGAGGTTCTCGGGTGATATACTTTTCAATCTTTGCATGTCTAAAAATGTCTTCTTTTTTTGACTTGGCAGACAAATTTATGTTCAAAATAGGTATACCTTAAAGACATTGCTCAATTGTTTTCCAGAATCTACTGTTGCATATAAGAATTGAAATACAGATTTGTTGATAGTCTGTTTTATTTCTTTAGAATAATGTAGAAATTTCTGTTTTTCTTGTAATTCAGAAATGCATGTGTTTTGTGGCCAAAAACTCAATTGCTCTTATGAGAAGATACAGGAAGATATTTTTAAAATCTACATTATATAAAGAAAAAAAGTTTTTTCACAGATATTTTTGAGCTCCAATAGCTCATAGGCCCTCTCTGATATGACAGGCTTGCCTTTGTACCCAATATCCCTGCCTTTGTCCCAATTATTACCTTGAACTTCCTCATACAGTCCAGTCTGACAATGGCTCTTGTCTATTTCGTAGGTTATTTTGAGCCCTGTGAACCAGACCTGTGTTACTTGTTTAGTTAACAGTCATTTCTGCTCTGTATAGAAACATGGTCTGAAAGTTTTATTCTTTTCATCAAGGATTAAAGCTGAGTTACCCGCTATAACTCAGAGATGTTCACAATTCAGTATACAAATGTTCTAAAATTAGATATCAACTTTGCAGCTGGAACTAAAAGAAAAATGTTTCAGGTAGAAATTGAAGTTCCAATATGAGGATGGCACATACTTACTGGTAAGTGTTATAGCCTATGAAAATTAATTTGAGGTTTAAATTGGCACAAAACAGTGATCTTAGAAGGTGATAATGTGTTAAAGGGAGCATTACAATGCCCATTTTCATTTTGTGAATTGTTCTCAAATTATGTAATGTCATCAAGATTGAAACTAGTGTATGGAAGGCCCTGGCTGTTAAAGCAGTTGAAACAGATTTGCCTTTGTGTGTGTGTTTTTAACCTAGTATGTCTGCTGTTATACAGGATAAGGAGTGACAATTCCCATTGCAAACTTTCATCAGAAAAAAGAAAAGAAAAATAAGAAATAATCTGAAGGTAGAACCTTTTTGTTTAAGAATATGGTTTCTGAAATGCAAGTTTCACCTTCATTCTACAGCCTATTATGATACAAGATTGATCTGACACACAAAGTTAAGAAGAGGGTGACCTAACTTCTCGTTATATATTAACTTTGTGTACAATGAAGCATTCATATAAATACTTTGATCAACAATATTTGGTGGTGTTCTTATCTATGTCAGTAGCACAAACTACTTTCAGTGCCAAGTATGTGTCTCTGTGGCTGATAACAGTTTATTGAGGGTTCTATTCCTTAGAGGCTCTGAACAAGTTACAAAGGTCACTGTACACTCTAAGGAATAAACATGTAAAAAGAGGTTGTTGTTGCTAGGTGCTGTCAAGTTGATTTCTACTCATAGTGACTATCATGGACTGAATTGTGTCACTCAAAAATATCTGCCGTGATATTTGGCCATGATTCCCAGCATTGTGTGATTGCCCACGATTTTGTCATCTGATGTGATTTTCCTATGTGTTGTAAATCCTGTCTCTATGATGTTAATGAGGCGGGATTAGCAGCAGTTATGTTAATGAGGCAGGACTCAATCTACAAGATTTAGTTGTGTTTTAAACCCATCTCTTTTGAGATACGAAAGAGAGAGGCAAGCAGACAGACATGGGGACCTCATACCACCAAGAAAGAAGCACCGGGAGCATAGCATGTCCTTTGGGCCTGAGGCCTCTGTGAGGAGAAGTTCCTTGACCAGGAAAGTTTTCTGACAAGGACCTTGCCCCAGAACCAACAGAGAGAGAAAGCCTTCCCCTGGAGCTAGCACCCTGAATTCAGACTTCTAGCCTCCTAAACTGAGAGAATACATTTCTCTTTGTTAAAGCTATCCACTTGTGGTATTTCTGTTATAGCAGCACCAGATAACTAAGACAGCAACCTATGTACAACAGAACAAAACATTGCCCAGTCCTGTGCCATCCTCACAATCCTTACTGTGCTTGAGCCCATTGTTGTAGTCACTATGTCAATCCATCTCATTGAGAGTCTTCCTCCTTTTTGCTGACTTGCTATCTTACCAAGCATGATGTCCTTTTCCAGGGACTGGTCCTTCCTTATAACATGTCCAAAGTATGTGAGACGAAGTCTTGCCATCCTTTCTTCTAAAGAGCACTCTGGCTGTACTTCTTCCATGACAGATTTGTTTGTTCTTTTTGGCAGTCCATGGTATATTCAATATTCTTCACCAACACCATAATTCAAAGGCATCAGTACTTCTTTGGTCTTCCTTAGTCATTGACCAGCTTTCACATGCATGTGAGGTGATTGAAAACACCATGGCTTGGGTCAGGCACACCTTAGTCCTTAAAGTGCTATCTTTGCTCTTTAACACTTTGAAGAGATCTCTTGAGGAGCTTTGCCCAGTGGAATGCATCGTCTGATTTTTTGACTGCTGTTTGCACGGGTGTTGATTGTGGATCCAAGCAAAATAAAATCCTTTACAACTTCAAGCTTTTCTCCGTTTATCATGATGTTGTGAGGATTTTTTTCTTTATGTTTTCTTTATGTTAAAGTGTAATTCATACCGAAGGCTGTGGTCTTTGATCTTCATCAATAAGTGCTTCAAGCCCTCTTCACTTTCAGCAAGCAAGGTTGTGTTATCTGCATAACACAGGTTGTTAATCAGTCTTCCTCCAATGCTGATGTCGCTTTCTTCTTCATATAGCTCAGCTTCTTGAATTATTTGCTCAGCATACAAATTGAATAAGTATGGTGAAAGATACAATCCTGATGCACAACTTTCTTCACTTTAAACCACGCAGTATCCACTTGTTCTGTTCAAATGACTGCCTCTTAGTCTAAGTACAGGTACCTCATGAGCACAATTAAGTGTTCGAGAATTCCCATTCCTCACAATGATATCCATAATTTTTTATGATCCATACGGTTGAATGCCTTTGTATAATCAATAAAACACAAGTAAACATCTTTCTGGTATTCTCTGCTTTCAGCTATGATCCTTTTGACATCAGCAATGATATCCTTGGTTCCATGTCCTCTTCTGAATCCAGCTTGAACTTCTCTCAGCTCCCTGTAGATGTACGGTTGTAACCTCTTTTGCATGATCTTCAGCAAAACTTTACTTGTTCTTGATATTCATGATATTGTTCGATAATTTCTGCATTCTGTTGGATCTCCTTTTTTTAGAATGGGTACAAATATGAATCTCTTCCAGTCGGTTGGCCAGGTAGCTGTCTTCCAAATTTCTTGGCATAGACTAGTGACTACTGCCAGAGCTGCATCCATTTGTTGAAACATCTCATCTGGTATTCTGTCAATACCTGAAGCCTTGTTTTTCACCAATGCCTTCAGTGCAGCTTGAACCTTTTCCTTCAGTACCATCCATTCTTAATCATATGTTACTTCCTGAAATGGTTGAACATTGACCAATTCTTTTTGGTACTGTGACTCTGTGTATTCCTTCCATCTTCTTTTGATGCTTCCTATGTTGTTTAATACTTTCCCTGTAGAAACCTTCAATATTGCAACTTGAGGCTTGAATTTTTTCTTCAGTTCTTTTAACTTGAGAAAGGCAGAGTGTGTTCTTACCTTTTGGTTTTCTATCTCCAGCTCTGTCTTCTTGAGCTGCTCTTTGAAATCTTCTGTTCAGGTCTTCCTTTTGCTTTAGCTACTTGTTGTTCAAGAGCAACTTTCAGAGTCTCTTCTGACATCCATTTTGGTTTTTTCTTTCTTTCTTGTCTTTTTAATGACCTCTTGCTTTCTTCATGTATGATGTCCTTGATGTCATCCCACAACTCCTTTGATCTTCAGTCATTAGTGTTCAATGCATCAAATCTATTCCTGAGATGTTCCCTAAATTCAGGTGGGATATACTCAAGGTCATATTTTGGCTCTCATGGACTTGTTCTAATTTTCTTCAACTTCAACTTGAACTTACATATGAGCAATTGATTTTCTGTTCCAACCTCGGCCCCTGGCATTGTTCTGACTGACAGTACTGAGATTTTCCATCATCTCTTTCCACAGATGCAGTCAATTTGATTTCCGTGTTTCATCCAGCAAGGTCCATGTGTATAGCTGCCATTTATGTTGTTGAAAAAAGCTATTTACAATGAAGAAGTCATTGATCTTGCAAAATTCTATCATGCGATCTCCAGCATTGTTTTTATCACCAAGGCCATATTTTCCAACTACCAATTCTTTGTTTCCAGCTTCGCATTCCAATCACCAGTAATTTTCAATGCATACTGACTGCATGTTCTATCAATTTCAGACTGCAAGAGCTGGTAAAAATCTTCAATTTCTGCATTTTCAACCTCAATGGTTGATGAGTAAATTTGAAAAATAGTCATATTAACTGATCTTCTTTGTAGGCATATGGATATTATCCTATCACAGACAGCATTTTACTTCAGGATAAATCTTGAAATGTTCTTTTTGCCAATGAATGTGATGCCATTCGTCTTCAATTTGCCTTTCCTGGCGTAGTAGACTGTACGATTGTCTGATTCAAAATAGCCAATACCAGTCCATTTCAGCTCACTAATACCTAGGATATGATCTTTATGCATTCCATTTCATTTTTGATGACTTCCAATTTTCCTAGATTCATGCTTCGTACACTCCTCGTTCCTATTATTAAAGGATGTTTGCAGCTATTTCTCCTCATTTTGAGTCGTGAAACATCGGCAAATGAAGGCCTCGAAAGCTTGACTCCATCCATGCCATTAAGGTCGACTTTACTTAGAGGAGGCATCTCTTCCCTAGTTATATTTTGAATGTCTTCCAAACTGAGGGGTTCATCTTCTGGCAATATATCAGACTATGTTCTGCTGCTATTCATAAGGTTTTCTCTAGCCAATTTTTTCAGAAGTAGACTGCCAGGTCCTTCTTCCTAGTCTGTCTCTTAGTCTGGAAGCTGAGCTGAAACCTGTCCACCAAAGATGACCCTGCTGCTATTTGAAATACTGATGGCAAAGCTTCCAGTATCACATTAACATGCAAGCCACCACTGTACGACAAACTGACAGACACGTGGTAGAAAAAGAGGTTAGTATACAAAAGTAAAAGATGAAAGTATGGGAGAAAACTTACTTAGGAGTCAAATTTAAAGAACAGGGAAAGACTGCCTCCAAATTTCTGGTGCCAATTCGTTGTGTGATCTAAGATCCCACAAGCAGTTATGTGGACTCCCTAATGGGTTGTTTTGTGTGGGCCCAGGGAACAGCAGGTCAGATACCACTAGAATACTGGTGGGTGGAGCTGCCTCTGGAACAAAGACTAGGCCTGGGCTTAGTCAATGCATCATTGTCCTGGACTCTAATGTTTTTGTGCTTCAAAATGAGGATGGCAGAAAATGACAATGACCAGCATGTTAATTTCAAATGACTCTGCTCATGTTGAAAGACTGGTAGAAAAGGAGAGCTTCTTTGAAAATAAATGTTTTTGAATTTATAAAAAGATAAAATAGAAACAAGACTTGCAAAAACTGGTGTAGAGAGAAGGTGAAGGCCCAAGATCTAAACAAAAAAAAAGCATTCTATTCAACAAAGGCAGTCCGCTTGGTAGTGATGATCTTAAAAAGATTTTGACAAAATCCAGAAATACACTTAGGCAAGGTAAGAGTCGTATGCAACACATAAAAAAACGCTTTACTACAGCCAGTGTGAGCTTCTGCCACAGAAGAAACAGTGCCTGGTGGAGATGAGCGACCAGCCACCTTTGGTCTTGGTTATGCCAAATCATAACTGTTGTGGTGCTAATTGATCTAGTTGGTGAAGACACTTTGGACAAGCCTGAGTTAGTGAAGTTTTGATTTTTCAGAAAGGAAGAAAAGCAAAGAATCAAGAATTTCTATCTTGGGATAAAGAGTTTGTTATTGTTAGTTGCCATCAGGTCGGCTCCAACTCATGGCAATCCCCTGTACAACAGAACAAAGTACTGCCCAGTCCTGTGTCATCTTCTTGGTGTGCTCAAGTGGCTTGTTGCAGCCACTGTGTAATTTGAGGGCTCTCCATCCTAGGGGGCTTATCTTTCAGCACTGTTTCAGACAATATTCTGATGTGATCTATAGGGTTTTCATTGGCTGATTTTTGGAAGTAAATTGCCAGGCTTTCTTCCTAGTCGGTCTTAGTCTGAAAGCTCAACTAAAACATGTCGACCATGGTGATCTTGCTGGTATTTGAAATGCTGGTGACATGGCTTCCAGCATCACAGCAACATGCAAACCACCACAGTATGACAAACTGACATATGGATGATGGAGAAAGAGTTTAGGATAGCAGAAATAATTAATCTCACAAATATAGACTAGTTACATTTAAACTGATACTTTTGTACATTGCTGGTGACAATTGTAAACTAGTATAATCTCCTTGAAAACAATATGGCAACACAAAGCAAGAACTATAAAGAGAGTCAGAGCATTTAATCTCACCTCCGGGAATGTATCCTAAGGAAATATTTCCACTGAAGTAAAAAAATCTATATGCAAGAAAATATTCTTTTAGCAGCTTTATAATAACAACTATGAAAACGGCTCGAGAAACAATATGTGTATAATACATTTAGTATATTATGGAACATTAAGTCTATGGAATATCATTCAGCCATTAAAATTATAATTATAAAGACCATAAACAAGGAAAAATGTTTATGCTATAATGTTAAGAGAAAAAAAGTAGAATTAAAAAAAACTATGTACATTATGATTGCATCTGTTTAAAAATATGCACATGACCCCAGACACTACTCACCAAGGTAGAATGCAGAACATTGTCTTTATAAACTGCGTCTTAAAAGCTTGTGAGCATCCATCTAAGATACTCCACTGGTCTCACCCCTTCGGGACCAAGGGAGAATGAAGAGAACAGGATAAAGGAAAAGATTAGTCCTAAGGACAAATGGACCACAGCTACCAAGGCCTCCACCAGACTGAGTCCAGTACAGCTAGATGGTGCCCGGCTACCACCACTGACTGCTCTGACCAGGATCAAAACAAAGGGTTCTGGACAGAGCTGGAAAAGGATGTAGAACAAAATTCTAACACACACAAAAAAGACCAGATTTACTGGCCTGAAAGAGACTGGAGAAACCCTGAGAGTATGACCCCCAGACACCTTTTTAGCTCAGTAAGGAAGTCACTCCCAAGGTTCACCGTTCAGCCAGGGATTGGACTGCCCCATAAAACAAAATGTGACTAATGAGGCACAGCGGTCCAGGGACAAAGACAAGAAGGCAGAAGGGGACAGGAAAGCTGGTGATAGGGAGACCAGGGTTGAGTAAGGATAGTGTTGATGTGTTGTGAGGTTGTTAACCATTGTCATAGGGCAACACGTGTAGTAACTGTTTAATGAGAAACTATTTTGTTCTGTAAACCTTCTTCTAAGTGAGAATAGCAGCAAACTGGAAGAACGTAATCGATGTCACTGAACTGTGCATGTAGAAATTTTCGAAAGGGTTTATCTTTGGCTATGTATATTTTCACCAAAAAAAAAAAAATGTTGAGAAGAGAGAAGGTTGACATGTTGTGGGGTTGTTAACCAATGTCATAAAACAGTGCGTGTACTGACTGTTTAATGAGAAACTATTTGTTCTGTAAACCTTCACCTAAAGTACAATAAAAAAATAAATAAATAAAAATATGCACGAGTTAAAAGAAAATGTGCAAAAATGAATATAATTATACTAGCTTGGTGGACTTATGATTTTTTTCTTTTACAAAATTGTGTTTAATATATGATAAATATATTTTAATAAAATGCAGTGGAGACAGAACTGCTCAAGGGGATAAAATACTAAATAATCCGTTGCCATGGATTCGATTCTGACTCATAGTAACCCTTTAGGATAGAGTAGAATTACCCTATAGAGTTTCCACATTTGTAAATCTTTAAAGAAGCAGATGATGACATCTTTCTCCTTACGGAGCGGCTGGTGGTTCGAGCCGCTGACCTTTCAGTTAGTAGCCCAGAGCTTAACCACTGTGCTACCAGGGCTCCTTAAAATAGTAAGTAATGGGGTAAACCTATTAAAGAAAATTTATAAGGAAATGTTATCTGACATCCATAGAAAATTAGTTGTTTTCATTTAGCAGAGGAAAATCACCGTTTGTATGTGTAGTATAAACTACTTCTTGTAAGTGTGGTTACACGGTGCTGTGAGTCCAATGGAGCTGTCCTAAGCCTCAGCATTAAATGAAGTTTTCCTTACATCACCATCAGTTACAGAGACATGAAGCTTAAGCGGAACTGACAAAACACTAGTCTGTTGGATAGAAACATTTGCTGACTCCACATCCACGTTAACTACCACCACTGTCCACTCCCACCAACACCTACCCTGATAGGTTTAATACATACAGTTGAGTATGTATGTATCCTTGTGTCTGTATATGTGTCTCTGTGAGGGTGCTTTTCCCTTTTAAAAATTATGGATTATTTTATACATACAGAAAAATATATATTAAAAAAAATACATGTAGTTTACAGACTAATTATGATGTGAACACTGTGTAACCACCATGTAGAGTGGGAACCGGAATATTATTAGCACCTTAGATGCTCTTAATCACAGCCCTTCACAAACCCACCAGTGGTAGCTATAATCAGGAAGCAGTGCCCTGATTTTTTTTTTGGATAATTATTCCCCTGCTTTGCTTTGTTTTTTCTCATAGGTCCCTGCTGCACAGAATTCGACCAATCATAATTCTTGGTTCATGACACACTATCGTAGTCAGTTTGTGCATAACGCTCTATTTTTCATTTCATTTCATAATAATATAATGAAACTTATGGACCCACCACCTAACCTAGCCAAAAACCTAATCAGGTGCTAACATTACCACTAACTTGTACGTTTCTGTATTCTCCTCAACTAACCCATTCCATTGTCTCCTCCCCAGAGGAGAAGATTCCTGAATTTTGTGTTGTTCTTTCCTTGCTCTTTTTAAAAAAGAGTTTTATCATCTAGATATATGCATCTCTAAACAATATCTGTTTTATTTTTTCTGGTTTTGAATTTACATGAAAGAAACTGTACCACATGTATTCTTTGGTAACTTGATTCTTTTACTCAAAATTAGGTTTCTAAGATTCATCCCTGTTGATGTGCATATCTATGGTTTGTTTATTTTCACTTCTGAGCAGTATTTAATTGAATGAATACACCATGATTTATTTATTCAATCTAATGTTGATTGGAATTTGTGTTTCCAATTTTTAAAATTATGAACAGTGTTGCTATGAATATTTTTGAACATGTCCCTGGATGCACATGTACAGGAGTTTCTCTAGATTATATTCAGAGGTAACCCAAGTGCACATTTTGGCAGGCTTTTGAAATCAATATTCAAGCAATTTAAGGCTAAACATGAATGTCGTAAAATAATCAATTCTGGTGTATAAAAATAAGCCTCATTTTATATTAAGATGTAATTATCATAATGTAACTATTAAAATATTTAGGATCAAATTTTAAACATTTGAAATGTTACACTGATTTCTCAGTTTTGTTGATTACTATCAATTCTGTTGGTGACACCATGGTCACCATATTGCATGTTTGCAGTAGACACTTATTTTGAATTAAGATGGGGTGAGAAACAAAGTATCATTTTACCAACTCTGCCATTATAGGGTTCTCTGATGGTAATGTTGGTGCCATTTATTATTATTTTTTTCTTTCTTTCTAATGGCATCAGGCTATGATAAAGACATGCCTTCACTTTAACGCATGTACTTGAAAACTTATCTATTGTTGCAATTTCATTGCAGCAATCCCACAAACTCAATCTTTGGGTATTGCTTAAAGAAGATGATGTCTGACTATTCTCAGGAGCAGACTTAAGGCTGATGTCCTCACTTATATTTTATTTTAGTACTGTAGTTTTGGCCTATACTTGCTCCTACACACATTGAATTGAGAAAAAATTACCTCGAACCTTGGATTTAGAAATGAGGCAATAAAGCAATGTGATTAGCTTTCCAGATAAAAGCAAAAGTCATATGGAAATTTCCATCTGCATCTCAGCATCACTGCATGCACAATAATTTCAGCTTCTTCCTTAGAGTAAAGCGATGGGAGAATCTTTTCAGCAGGTGTGAGGTAAGAAACACTTACACTCTTAAGGCACTTGAGTTTGGTAACTTCTTCAGCAGCTTCCAGCAAATAAATTGTTTCATTGTTTGCTAGTACATCCTGCTTTAAAGATATTATTCACTGCAATGTCTGGTACTGAAATTTTTGTTATTGTTTTCATTAACATGGAATAGCTGCTTTTCTTGTTTTTAAAAAACATTTTGTATAAGCACAATACAAGGCTGTTCCATATTTGTGTCTCATGTCTACTGACTTTGGTGGAAGATGAATGATGAAAGTGGCCCAGTATTATTATGTTTATGCCTATTAATTCTGTAACGTTAATGTTGAGAACTGAACACACCACAGGAGGTGTGAGTAAAAAGTCATATGCACATGGCTTCTAATCCACTCAATGTCTTCACCTTACAGTTTCATCATTAATGACCATTGCACAATGCTATATTCACTGATTTTTCATGGCGTTAAATAATACGATTAATGAATGAAATTGATCTAATGGACATACATATAGAACACCACTACTACAGCAAAAACATTCTTTTCAAACACATGTAAAATCTGAACATTTTTCTGGCTCATAAACTAAGCCTAAACAAATATCTAAGGATTGGAATCATACAAATGCATCTTATGACCACAATGCAATTAACTTAGGAATCAATAACTTAAAAATTATATGCTTGGAAATTTTAAAAAAGTACACTTCTAAAGTAACCAGTGGATCAAAAGAGAAATCACAATAGAAATTAGAAAATATTTTGAACTAACAATAATAAAAATACTACATATCAAGTGTGGGCTTCAACAAAAAAATGCTGACATTTAGAAAGTAGAAAGCTAAAAAATCAATATGCTAATCATCCAAATTATAAGTTAGAAAATAACAGTAAAATAAACTCAAAGAACAATAAGTAAATAAATAAGAATAAATTAATGACAACAATTAATATTTATAATATAGAGAATTTAAAAAGACAGAGCTGGTTCTTTGAAAAGACTAATACAATTGACAGACCAGAACAATGAAGAATCAAAAAAGAAATGACACAAATAAACTATATTAAGAATGTAAAAGAACATCAGCACAGAAGCTGCAGATATTAAAAAGATAAATTATTAATTTATAGGCAATTTTATGGAAATAAATTAGAAAACATAGATAAAATAGATTATGTTCTAGAAAAATATACAGTATAATACAACATAGAATATAAATCTGACTCAAGAAGAAATAGGAAACCTGATAGAACTATAAATATTAAAGACATTGAATTAGTAGTTAAGATTCTTCCCACAATGCAAACTCAAGCACCAGATGGTTTCAGTGGCAAGTTTCCCCAAGCATTTATGGAAAAAGTACTCCCAGTCTTTCACAGACTATTCAAGAGATGTGAAAAAGAAGGAACGCTTCCAAACTCACTTTATGAGACTAGCTTAATCTTGATACTAAGAGCTGAAAAAGATTATTCAAGGTAGGAAAAAGAAAGACCACTTATAAACTTAGATGCAAAAACTCTAAACAAAATATTAAGAAACTGAATCCGGAAATACACAAGAAGAATAATACATCATGGCAACTTTGGGTTTAACCCAAGAATTCAAGATTGATATAACAGAGAAATTAATTAATGTAATTTATCACATTAACAAATTAGCAGGGAAAACTCACATGATTCTCTTCATAGATGCAGAAACACTGTTTGATAAAGCTAAATCATGATTAAAACTTTCAGCAAACTAGAGAAGTTTCTTAACCAATAAAAGTATTTATGGCAATTTTTAACAAAACTCATGCTTTGAAGCAAAATGCCTCAAGTGAACACTTTGTCTTTGAAATAAGAAAAAGACAAATATTCCCATCTTTCTTTCTTTTCAGTATTTGAGCAGTGATCCTATCCAGCACGATAAGCCAAGAAAAATAAATAAAAGAATTGGGCAGAAACACAGATGTCATTTTCCAGTGATCCAAAAACCAAACCAGTTGCCATCAAGTCTATTTCGACTCATAGTGATCCTGTAGGACAGAGTAGAACCACCCCATAGGGTTTCCAAGGAGCGGCTGGTAGAATCAAACTGCCGACCCTTTGGTTAACAGCCGAGCGCTTAACCACTGCGCTATCAGAGCTCTGTTTCAATGATAATAGTATTATTAGAATGAATATTATTTTCACTGAGTCTAAAATTCATTTACTTTGGACATGTCACAGGAAAGACTTATCGCTAGAAAAAGACATCATGTTTGGTAAAGCAGAGGCCCAATGAAAACTAAGGAAATCTTCAGTGAGATGGGTTGGCACAATAGCCGCAACAATGGATTCTAACATATCAAAGATTATGAAGATGGTGCAGGACTGGGCAGCGTTTTCTTCTGTTATACACAAGGTCACCATGAGTCGGAAACAACAACAAAATGCTATCAATTGTTAAGAGTCAGCATTGTTTTGCACCACTAAGAAAGGAAAAAAATGGATGCCAGTTAAATTCTGACACCCCCTTAAAATGAACAATAGTCCTGCGTTATGTATGAATTGTCTTTTACCTGTGTATTTCTGTTTCTCCAGTTTTTTTCAGGGTTTAGGGAAGTTCTCTTGCCTTTAGTATTAATGCTTGATGTGTGGTAGATAATTGTTCTGCACTCACTGCAGTAACAAAATGTCACATAACCTTGTCTACTTGTGAGTGTCTCCTTTTCTTTCTCTAGAGCATTTGGTTATTGTTTTGCAATTAAATGTGATATTTTGATTATTCCCCCACAATGAATATTTGCTACATTAATATTCAGTTTATGTTTGTGTTGCTTTGTTTCTATACCTTTTTTGTGTACTCAATAACTTTTCAAAGCTTAACAATATTGTCATCATCTTAAAGACATTTTAATTGACAGTTACACGCAACACATATGATACCAAATAGACACACAATTCAACTGAAATGATGACAATAGGTAACAATGACTGCTACCTGTTGTCGTTAGGTGCCATCGAGTCGGTTCTGACTCATAGCGACTTCATGTACTACAGAACGAAACACTGCCCGATCCTGCACCATGCTCACAACCGTTGTCATGCTTGAGCCCATTGTGGCAGCCACTGTGTCAACCCATCTCGTTGAGGGTCTTCCTCTTTTTCGCTGACCCTCTATTTTACCAAGCATCATGTCCTTCTCCAGGGACAGATCCCTCCTGACAATAAGTCCAAAGTATGTAATATGTAGTCTCGCCATCCTTGCTTCTAAGGAGCATTCTGGTTGTACTTCTTTCAAGACAGATTTGTTTGTTCTTTTGGCAGTCCGTGATCTATTCTATATTCTTCACCACTATCACAATACAAAGGCGTCAATTCTTCAGGCTTCCTTATTCATTGTGCAGCTTTAGCATGCATATGAGGTGACTGAAAATACTATGGCTTGGGTTATGCGCACCTTAGTCTTCAAGGTGACATCTTTGCTTTTCCACATTTTAAAGAGGTCTTTTACAGCAGATTTGCCCAACACAACACGTATTTTGATTCCTTGACTGTTGTTTCCATAAGTATTGACAGTGAATCCAAGTAAGATGAAATCCTTGACAACTTCACTCTTTTCTTCGTTTATCATGATGTTGCTTTTTGGTCAAGTTGTGAGGATTTTTGTTTTCTTTATGTTGAGGTGTAATCCATACTGAAGGCTGTGGTCTTTGATCTTCATCAGTGTTTCAAGTCCCCTTCACTTTCAGCAAGCAAGGTTGTGTCATCTGCATAACGCAGGTTGCTAATGAGTCTTCCTCCAATCCTGATGCCCTATTCTTCTTCATATAGTCCAGCTTCTGGGATTATTTGCTCAGCATAGAGATTGAATAGGTATGGAGAAACGATGCAACCCTGACGCACACCTTTCCTGACTTTAAACCATGCAGTATCCCCTTGTTCTGTCTGAACAACTGCCTCTTGATCTATGTACAGGTTCCCATGAGCACAATTAAGTGTTCTGGAATTCCCATTCTTCACAATCTTATCCATAATTTGCTATGATCCACATAGTCAAATGCCTCTGCATGGTCAATAAAGCACAGGTAAACATCTTTGTGGTATTCTCTGCTCTCAGCCAGGATCCATCTGACATCAGATACGATATCCCTTGTTCCACGTCCTCTTCTGAATCCAGCCTGAATTTCTGGTGGTTCCCTGTCGATATACTGCTGCAGCCACTTTTGAATGATCTTCAGCAAAACTTTACTTGCATGTGATATTAACGATATTGTTCAATAATTTCCACATTCAGTAGGATCACCTTTCTTAGGAATAGGTATAAATGTGGATCTCTTCCAGTCAGTTGCCCAGGTAGCTGTCTTCCAAACTTCTTGGCATAGATGGGTGAGCATATCCATTTGTTGAAACATCTTAATTGATATTCCGTTAATTTCTGGAGCCTTGTTTTTCACCAATGCCTTCATTGCAGCTTGGATTTCTTCCTTCAGTACCATCGGTTCCTGATCAGATGCTACCTCTTGAAATGGCTGAATGTCCACCAATACTTTTTGGTATAATGACTCTGTGTATTCCTTCCATCATCTTTTGATGCTTCCTGCATCATTTAATATTTTCCGCATAGAATCCTTCACTGTTGCAACTCAAGGCTTGAATTTTTTCTTCAGTTCTCTCAGCTTGAGAAATGCTGAGTGTGTTCTTCAGTTTTGGTTTTCTATCTTTAGCTGTTTGCACATGTCATTATAATATTTTACGTTGTCTTCTTGAGTCACCCTTTGAGATCTTCTGTTCAGTTCTTTTACTTCATCATTTCTTCCATATTCTTTAGCTACTCTACATTCAAGAGCAAGTTTCAGAGTCTCTTCTGACATTCATTTTGGTCTTTTCTTTCTTTCCTGTCTTTTTAACAACCTCTTGCCTTCTTCAAGTATAATGTCCTTGATGTCATCCCACAACTCGTCTGGTCTTAGGTCATTAGTGTTCAACGTGTCAAATCTATTCTTAAGATGGTGTCTAAATTCAGGTGGGATATATTCAGGGCTGTACTTTGACTCTCATGAACTTGTTCTAATTTCCTTCAGTTTCAACTTGAACTGGCATACAAGCAATTGATGGTCTGTTCCACAGTCGACCCCTGGCCTGGTTCTGACTGATGATATTGAGCTTCTCCATCGTCTCTTTCCACAGATGTACTCGATTTGATTCCCCATCTGGAGAGGCCCATGTGCATAGTCACCGTTTATGTTGTTGAAAAAAGGTATTTACAATGAAGAAGTCATTGGTCTTGCAAAATTCTATCATGCAATCTCCGACATCATTTCTATCACCAACGCTACATTTTCCAACTACTGATTCTTCTTTCTTCTTTGTTTCTAACTTTCCCATTCCTGTCACCAGTGATTATTAATGCATCCTGATGGCACGTTCAATCAACTTCAGACTGTAGAAGTTGGTAAAAATCTGCAATTTCTTCATCTTTGGCCTTAGTTGTTGGTGCATAAATTTGAATAATAGTCGTATTAACTGGTCTTCCTTGTAGGCATATAGATATTAGCGTTATACTGACAGCCTTGTACTTCAGGATAGATCTTGAAATGTTCTTTTTGATGATGAATGCAACACCATTCCTCCTCAAGTTGTCATTCCCAGCATAGTAGACCATATGATTGTCCGATTCAAAATGGCCAATATCAGTCCATTTCAACTCACTAATGCCTAGAATATTGATGTTTATGTGTTCCATTTCATTTTTGATGATTTTCAATTTTCCTAGATTCATACTTCGTACATTCCACATTCTGATTATTAATGGGTGTTTGCAGCTGTTTCTTCTCATTTGGAGTCATGCCACATCAGCAAATGAAGGTCCTGAAAGCTTGACTCCATCATGTCATTAAGGTCGACTCTACTTTGAGGAGGCAACTCTTCCTCAGTCATCTTTTGAGCACCTTCCAACCTGTAGGGCTCATTTTCCGATACTATATCAGACAATGTTCCACTGCTATTTATAAGATTTTCACTAGCTAATTCTTTTCAGAAGCAGACTGCCAGGTCCTTCTTCCTAATATACCTTATTCTGGAAGCTCAGTTGAAACCTGTCCACCATAGGAGACCCTGCTGGTGTCTGAATACCAGTGGCATAGCTTCCAGCATCACAGCAACACACGAGCCCCCACAGTATGACAAACAGAAAGACATGTGGGGGGACTACTATCTAGACAATCCAAAAACCCACTGCTGTCGAGTGGACTCTGACTCATAGCAACCTCATAGGGTTTCTGAGGCTGTAAATCTCTACAGAAGCAGATTGTCACTTCTTTCTCCTACAGAGCCGCTGGTGGTTTGGAACTGCCAACCTTTTGGTTAGCAGTCATTCGTTTTAACCACTGCGTCACCAGCGCTCCTTGGACCTAGACAATAGTGATTGTAAATTAAATGATAAGATTAATTTCAATTTCAGAAATGTTAAAATGTGTAAAAAGGTGCACCTTGGAATTGCTTAAATATAAAACACTTTACCAAGCTTACAGGATACAAGATCAACATGGAAAAAGGATTGAATTTGTTTACCAGTAATAGACAGAACACCCAGTTAGTTTGGTTGAAGTTGCCAAATTTCTGTTCTTCTTAGGGAAATGAAAGATGGGACAAAGTGCACTGTAAGAAAGCTTTCTGCCACCTCCTTGCTCCTCTTCCAGTACAGGTGCTTTCCAAGCTCCCTCCCACCCCAACACAAATGCTGGGAGCCTGCTACCTTCTTCTTTCCAGAGATTTTCACACTGCTTTTTTTTTTCTCCCCAACATTTTGATGCCATGATCTTCCTGTGGCTTCTGGACCTCTCCAGGATTGGACTCGGAGAATAGAATCACATCTGGGTTAGTTTTCTGTCTTGTCAGGAAAGGAAAGGTTCAGTTTAGAATTTTTTTTGAATCTCTCATATTTAACATATCTGTATATTTTTTTTTAAGACAGAAAGATATTAAAAAAAAGAAACAAGGATGTGAGAAGGATTTAAGTTATTCCATATTTCTATATTTCTATAGAATAGGAAAACAATCACATTCCTCCATTTTTCTGTTTCACCATTTGTAACCTTCATAGGTATATATCCAAAAGAAGTACTCTTTACCAAGTCCTGCCATTTAGAATGGTTAGTTTACATAAATGAGCACAATGTTTGTTGCTGGAGCTAACTCTCAAAGATTTGATAAAAGCTTTTGAATGTACTAAGTATATTAGAGTGATGGATCTTGCATAGATTTCTTTAGTTGTGTCAATTCTTCTGACAACTCATATCCAAAGAGAGTTGGAGCAGAAAAGACATGCTTTTATTTAACTACTTTACACTCAACCCTTTTAAAAAATCTCAAAGAGTTGATTAGCGAATTTTGTCTTGCCGTAAATAAACTCTAATGGTAGCCACTTTATGACTGGCAAATCTTTTACTACTTCTATTTTTGATAGCTAACCATTTTCTAAAATATGGCTCCACCAAAAGATCACCTGCCTAATGAGACAGGTAGGAGATCTGCTTTCAGATATGTGGATACTTTTTTTCACTCTCCTTCCAATTATTTCTGCAGCCATTGCAGTCACTTTCTCCCTGGGTGATTTCTTTGACTTCATCAGGTAATGTGCCTCTTTTTGTTAATCATACAATATGGCTTTCTTATCGATCCTACCTATGCTGTGCTCTTTTTTTTTTTTTTTTCCCATCTTGACCGTTGTGCTACAAGTAAACGAGCAAAATAAGATATATTTACTGCATTGCTTTGGAAGAAAGTGATGGTTAAAATCACACCATCTTACTCCATAAATCTCTTCCCCAAGTGACATAGCTGACTGCTTTATTGACAACAACAAATGTTCACTCTTGGGAATGTTGCAAAGCCATTAAATCTAGGGAAGAGAAAAAAAAAAGTGTCACTCAGTTTTCTTTATTAGTAATCAAATTGTCTCTAAAGTCTTGCTACAAAATTTATATTACCAAAATGTAAAAGACATAAATACCCTGAAACTTTGATAGCGTTTTGGGGATGGACACAATCATGTTAAATAGGTTAAGTCTTTTTTTTTTCTTTTTAGGAAAATTATTGGGACTAATAAACTTTAAAGCACTCTAAGGTCAATTTTAGTTATTTCTTTTGGTCTACTTTGTGAGTAGGCTTATTGTGAAGGAGGACTGGCAGTGGAAGATTTCTTTCCTGGGTGTCTATTTTGTTCTGTGACCTGATCTGTCTGCCTAGAAGGGTGGTGAAATTCTCAAGAGTTATTTATCATTTGCTTCTTCATATATATATTTATGTTCCTTTCACTATTTAGAGAGGTACTCCTATATAACAGTGTCAAGTAAGTTAACAGTATGGGCTCTGGAGTCAACCGTGATTAGCTGTGACTCTGTGCAAATCCCTTAACCTTTCTGAGTCTCAGTTTCCTCATCCGTAAAGTGGCAATAATAAATGTACCCATGTCATAGGGATTAAGTGAGCAGATGTGTATAACCATATAGCACAAAGACAGGATAAGAATAAACACTTAAATATTAGCTATTATTTTTACTGATATCAGGACATCTGAGCAGAGTAAGTAGATGTGTGGATCATAGTAGTTATGAGGTAACAACAGGATATATGCCACATCTGTTACTGTGAATCACGTTAGCAAAAAGGCACCCACTGTGCGTACCAAAAACGAAAACTACTGCAAAGTGTGGATGATTTCCAAAAGAACAGGGAGCTGAAATGAGTTGGACAAAATTACAATGCGATTCCAGTGACTGTAAAAATTATTTTCAGCTGTTGAAAGAAATAAAAGCTAATGCAATGAATGGAAGTGAAATAAGATAACCTTGAAAGTGATGATTAGCTGATGAATAGACGATTAGAAAACTCTCTAAAAATGACATGCAGCCTAGATTAAAGTTTTGGCTAATATTGGAGTGCTTAAGAAATATTAGGTGTCTTATAAAAGGACTTCAGCCTCATACTGAGATGCCCAAAATGAAACAAACAAGCCAGCCAAATCAGGAGACATTCAGCTGCATTGCTTCATCCAGCTATGTCAGCGTAACTTCCCACAGTACCATGATCAGTAGTGTTAGACAGAATAGGTGAGCCCAGACCTGAGGAGGTGGCATATCCAGAAATGTCTAGCAATAAAGGGCAGGGATTCGCTTATTACCGCGAGCATCACTGACCAGGGGTTAACAGCCCTGTAGCCCCTGACCAATGTATTTTTCATTTGATGAAAAAGCCCCACAAATTTAACATGATAAAAGATAAATCAGAGCTCCTGAAGGAACCATTAAGCCTTAAGTGTTAATTTCTTTAGTGTAATCATCCCTCTGTCATCTTGTTATATATGAATCATGGCATTAAAGTGAAGAAGCAGTGCTAAGACATTGAAAGTTCACCTTTATGTCTTCCAGCTTAGGTCAGGTCCTGAAACTTCTATTAAAAGCGACCAATTTTTAAGAGCCTATTTCTGGAAGGTCTACAAAAGGGAAGGCAAGGTTGGTGGGGGATGTCTGAACAAATCAAAAATGAAGACATATTTCACAGGGATCTCATTGACTTTTAGAAATACTTTGAAGAACAGCATGGCCATTGGGGTGCTGTAATGGCATGCCCCATTATAAAACGTAACACTAAGTAAACGTGGGGGTGGAAATTTAACAATTGAACATTTAATGGCTGCAATTATAGCAAAAGAATAATGAACCTATTAGACAGGCGAACTGGCAATTAGTCTACAGCTTATTGGAATACAGCTGTGAAAAAGTAATACATCAGCATGCTTAAGAATGGTTATTAAAAGGGAATAATGCATTCTGTTTACACTGACAGAAGCAATTTTTCTTCTGAAATGAAATGCGCCTTTTTGGGTATCAGACGTATGAACTCAGATATGATGAATACTACTTTAAAGGTAATGCATTTTCAGATATGCCTTTCCAGCATCCAAATGATGCCTCCACTAAGACCGTAAGGGTGAGGCTTTTTGGTGGAAGAAACGGAAGAAGATGTGCAAATGGACTTATAAACACGAAATAAATCACCTGGAGAAAAGTGGGCTAAATTTTAAATGATCCAAATAGCTGCAATAAATGAAACAGCTACAAGTTCACAGACGAGAGTTGTCAAGAGAAGGTGTTCAGAACAACTACATGATCTATGAAATCATCATTTTGGTGTCCCGGAGTGATGAATGTGTCCCATGAAATTTTCAAATGTATACACTTCTAAAGATAATTTATATTGTCCTCTCCATTTTCAGATATACCCTTCCAAATGTAGTTATCAGAACCCTGGGAGTCAGCCAAACACAAGGCTGGCTGAAAACAATAATCTCGACAGAGGGTCAGGCACTAAAGTGCAGTTGAAGTGTAGGAAAGGGTCCTGCCTAAGTGCATTTGACAGGTGGAGAGAGGGCAGGGCTCCTCAAGACCTAGACGCCTGCCAGGAGGCAGCTATTGGAGGGGAAGATGCATTCGTGTAACAAGGTGTCATTTCTGGCCATTTTCAAGATAAAGTGGAGGAATATAAAATAGAAGCCCAAATTTCACAGATTTTTAGAAATTCAGTGAGCCTTGGGGAGGTCCCTGGTCCATCCTGGACCAAACTCCAGTCATGCAAAACAGAGAGAGATTCCTGTTTTGAATCTTTCAGCAAAGAAGACTCAGTGGTTATGATAATGAGAATAATTGTGTACTTCCTTTTCTGTGGGAAAAGTCTGCTTGAAACTCAAGTGGAGGTCTGTTTTCCTATTGTTGTTGCTGTTAGTGGCTATTGAGTCAGCCCCCGACTCATGGCGACCCCATGCACAACAGAACACTACACTCCCTGATCCTGTGCCAACCCCATGATCACTTGTGGATAGAATCATTGTGATCTATAGGGTTTTCTTTGGTTAATTTTCAGAGGTAAATAACCAGGTCTTTCTTCCTAGTCTCTTAGTCTAGAAGCTCTGTTGAAACTTGTTCAGCACCATAGCAATGCACAAACCTCCACCAACAGATGGGTGTTGGCTACCCATGAGGTGCATTGGCCCAGAATCGAACCCAGATGTCCTGCACTGAAGGCAAGAATTCTACCACTGAACCAAAACTAACCCTCTTCCTATTAATGTCCTTTAATTTTATCTGCATGATTAAGGCATGGTGGCCAGGACTTGTACTTCACCTTCCCAGGAAAACTGCAAAGTATACATACCCCACTCCAGTCTGCATTTTGCAGTCACAGACCTGGAGCTTCAAGACAACTGTGCTCCATATGCCTTAGATAACAAGCATATGCAGCAAGAAACTGTTTTTAATGGTGTATTCTCTCTGGTTGAGGGCCATTTTGATGTCTAACACATGTAGAAATAGCAAAGTAAATTATCTTTTGACCCTGAAGGACATTGCTTAGCGCAGGGAATGATTGTGAGGCTATAAAACAACAAGGTGTTTTTATAGTTTTATGGTCACAGACTTGTTTTGAAGATCTAATGGAATTTGTAGACACTCACCCCAGAAAAATGCACATACATACTAGTTTTGCATGAAATTTTAGGGCTAGAAACCTACTAGGAAGTTTGCTGTCCTAGATTGAGTCTTACGCAGAAAGTGGCCAGTTTCAACTTTTGACAGCCATCTATCCAGAGAAAACTGCTAGTTCTCAGACATTTGTGTTAATGAGGCTAATGTTAGAGGTAAAATTAAACCTCTAAGTAATTTATATATATATTTTTTCCTAGCCTTCTTACCAAATCAGATTCTTACTGGTTTGGATTTCACTCTCTTTCTTCCCATGTTTACTCTGGTGGAGGGACCAATGGAGGAAAAAATGTCCAGTGACCAGATAAAGAGTGAGAGAAGATTGTAGAGGATCTCAGTGATGAAAGTTGACTATTAGTTTTGAGAAGGGGAAGATGAAAGATTAGAGAATGGTTTTGCCCATTTTTTCCATCAACTCTGGCCCCACCTGTGAACCAAATTTCTCCTCTCCATTCATTTTCAAAGTAGTAGGAAGTAACGAGAACCCCCTCACCTTCAAGGGGTCAATGAAATGGACTGAAAAGGTTAATGCCTTTGTAGGGCTCCCACAGTGAACCTCAGGATCTCATGGGCCCTGCTCTCATTTCAAACAGTTGCTCTTCCCCTGCCCACAAACCATGGCTCCTCATTCAGCTTTCTCGTTGGACTTTGGGTCAAGTCTCAAAACCAAAATAGCGCTGACCTTTTTTCTTTCTGACTTGGTTTTGTGCTTAGATTTTGTTTCCTTGAAACAGCTGTTGGTGCTTCCTTGAGTGAACTCCCACTTTATATTGCAGTTGTCCAACTAATCTCTGCCTCCAGACTCTGAACCCCAGAGAGAGGGCCTGAGACTGGTCCTGACCTTGAGCTTCTGAAACTACTGTGTTCTGCCATCCCTGGGTACAGTCAGTGGAAGAAAGGAGAAGATAGTGATTAAAAAGGTGAGGTTAGGGGAGGGGGGGGGTATTTTGTCCTTGTGTGCACAAAAGTCCTCAAAACGTCTGGCTTCTCTCATTTGATCACAGGGGCAGGTTAGAAAGTCATTTGTAACATAGGTTAGGAAGAGGGCATCCATGCTACAATTTTAGACTCATGCATTGCTTCAGATTCCAGTGCCTATCATGCAGTGAATTAATTCTTTAAAAATATCGTAATTATCTTATGAATAGTGCAATTATATTTCTTTGTGTGTATTAAAACTGTCAATTTTTTAAATGAAAACATGTAATATGCCTACCCTGGTTTGCCATTTCTTCATTTTTATATACTTGGGGTTTTAAAAAAAAAAAAAAATCCAGACTTCTATCTATTTATGAGAAGCCTTTGAGAAAGAAAGGAGAGGGAAAGTGAAAGGGGGAAAGAAAAATAAAATAAAATAAAATGACTGGACAACCAGTTAGGTGCTACAATATATATGTTTATGGCTGTGGACTCCCTGTAGCTACTGTCTGAGGCAGATGTTTTAGATTTTGAATTGGTTCATAAATCCCCCTCTTCTCTCCTTATAAAAATGGAAGTGCTCCTTTCCTGTTTGCTTTCTGTTGCTTAATTTTGTACTGAAGAATATATGAAAATTAAAATATGTGGAGGATATTTTGTGGCTTCTGTGAAAACGTTATGAAGGACTTTAGTATATAATAAAGTATAAAAAAATACAAAATGCCAAAATTCTCTGATTTTGTGACTTCACTTGGTCGGCTTTCAATAAACATTTGTTACAGTAAATGTCACTTTGAGGATTAAGGTGGGCCTGACCTCATATGCATGTGAAAGCTGGACAGTAAATAAGGAAGATGGAAGAAGAATTGATGCCTTTGAATTAAGGTGTTGGAGAAGAATATTGAATATACCATGGACTGCCAGAAGAATGAACAAACCTATCTTGGAAAAAGTATAGCCAGAATGTCCCTTAGAAGCAAGGATGGCGAGACTTCATCTTATATACTTTGGACTTGTTATCAGGGAGGACCAGTCCCTGGAAAAGGATATCGTGCTTGGTAAAGTAGAGGGCCAGCAAAAAAGAGGAAGACCCTCAATGTGATGGACTGACACAGTGGTGCAACAATGAGCTCAAACATAGCAATGATTGTGAGTATGGTGCCGGATGGGGCAGTGTTTCATTCTGTTGTACATAGGGTCGCTATGAGTCAAAAACCACTTGATGGCACCTAACAACAATATCCTAAATTCAAGTAAGTGCATTATGAGAATGGTGCACTTTCAGGGTCCTTTCCAAGTGTCAGTAGCAAATCAATGAATAGCTCTGTCTACAGATGTCTTCATGGATCACTTGAGCCGTGAATTAGTCATGTTTCACTCATGACTCATCTGGTCAGCCCTGTGCATTGTATGTACACAAGAAACATTTGACTAATTGAGACACCTGAGTTTCTAGTCCCAGCTTAGTCTTTAACTAGCTGTGTGATCTTCAATAAATCACTTTATCCTCCTGGGTTTTGCTTCCTTTTCTGAAAATAAAGGCATTGAATTTGACAGTATGAAAGACGTTTCCCAGATCTAAATATTTGTGATTCTATGATTTTAATTATTGTCCAAAATGATGCCATTTATGCTATGTAACACCAAACCTCAATCCTAGATATTTTATTGTCTGAGTATACTAAATCAACATTTCTAAGGCAAATAACTATTTCCATGCAAGCATACAACTGTGGAGCCCTTGTTTTTCTTAATATATCAACAGCTTATTTTCACTTGGCATGTCAATACAGAGGTAATAGAAACTTGGTCTGAGGGACAATTGAAGAAGTAAGGCTTGTGATTATTAACAAACATGCAAATTTCTCAACAGAACCCAGTCCCTTCCTAGGCCGCCATTAAAAGTCTGATGCCAGCCCAGCCTACCTCTGGAGATTATGATTACAAGTTTAGACACGTTTTATGATATCACAGTGGGAGTTGGTTGAAGGCACCAACCGTGTTTCTTGCACTAGAATTTTCAGCCATGCAGTAATGGCACAAGGTGTTTTCTTTTGGAAGTGCATGTTGTTGATTAGAAAATACAGAAATAAAGCTAAAGTCTGACCAACAAGGGGCTTAACGATTAACAAGAAAAGAGAAATTAGATTGCAACAACATATCTTTATGAATGTGTACTCCCTGTAGCTAACATGTGAGGTAAACATTTTGGATTTTCAATTGACTCATAAATGCAGCTATCAACAGAGTGATATCACATAATTCTTAGAAAACACATACATTGCTTAAAGAATAAAAGTGGCTCCTCATCGGTGAGTTGTGAAGCTTTGAGGAATATTGACAGGAAAATTAAAAAACAGGAAGAAAAAAATTGTTCAGAAGACACGCTTCAAGCCTATGCCACTCTAGGTAAACTGTGCTTTACAGAAAAGGGAAACATGGAAACTTGTGTATTAGTATGCAGCATAATCTTTTCATTATTTTCTTTGCTAGCATTCAGTATTCACGATGAAGAAAGTAGCTGTTTATATCCAATGCACCCTCTTCTTGGCTCTCTTCATCTTTAGCAATCTTTGAGAAAAGAACACATTTTTTTTACAAATACAAAAATTCCTGCACTAGGAACTAGCTCTACCCTTGCAAATCTAAAAAATTATATGCAAGACTTTTATTTTTTTCTCATTTACTCTCCCTATAGCATATCACTACATCTATCACTGCTGGTGTATTAATACTATTTAATGATAATTATATTAGCAACATTAATAAAATATTTTAATTTTCTTTCCCAATTAAATCAATTCCCTTGTGCTAAGAAGAAATCATTAGTGATTCCACACCAGCTTACAGATTTTCCAATTATTTTAATGTTGAATTTTCTGACTTCTATGAAGATGTGGTAAATAAGTAAGGTTTTTGCATGTGACAATTCTTGCTGTTGACAGGTGCCATTGAGTCGGTTCCAACTCTATGTATAACAGAATGAAACACTGCCCAGTCCTGTGCCATGCCCACAATTGTCGTTATGCTTGAGTCCATTGTTGCAGCCAGAGTGTCAATCTGTCTCATTGAGGGTCTTCCTCTTTTTGCTGACCCGCTACTTTACCAAGCCAGGTGTCCTTCTCCGGGGACTGCTCCCTCCTGATAACATGTCCAAAGTACTTAAGACAAAGTCTCACCATCATTGCTTCTAAGGAACATTCTAGCCATACTTCAAGATAGATTTGTTTGTTCTTCTGGAAGTCCGTGGTATACTCAATACTCTTCTCTAGCATCATAATTCAAAGACATCAATTATTCTTCAGTTTTCCTTATTCATCGTCCAGCTTTTGCATGCATATGAAGCGATTAAAAATACCATGGCTTAGGTCAGGTGCACGTTAGTCCTCAAAGTGATATCTTTGCTTTTCAACACTTTAAAGAGGTCTTTTGCAGAAGGATTTTCCCAATGCAACGTGTTTGATTTCTTGGCTGCTGCTTCCATGGGCGTTGATTGTCCATCCAAGAAAAATGAAATCCTTGACAGCTTCAATCCTTTCTCCGTTTATCATGATGTTGTTTATTGGTGCAGTTGTGAGGATTTTTGTTTCCTTTAAGTTGAAGTGCAATCCATACTGAAGGGTGTGGTGTTTTCCAGCCTCTACATGTGGCATTTTTGTGATCAGTCATAAAGAAAGGAAGAAAAGGCTCCTGAGGTTTAGAAGAGGCTGCAAATTTGCACCTACATTTGCTAATTTCAACCAGGGGCTTCTTCAGAAATACGTAAGTGGGGTTGAGATTGTACTTTTTCCCTTAATTTCTTTTCTAATATTTTAATAAATGTTGTTTATCTTTTACTGTTTTTGTGGCACAGTGGTTAAGCATTTGGCTGCTAACAAAAAGGTCAGCAGTTCAAATCCACCAGCTGCTCCTTGGAACCCCTATGGGGCAGTTCTACTCTGTCCTATAGAGTTGCTATGAGTTGGAATTGACTCGATGGCAATGGGTTTGGTTTTTTGGTTTTTATCTTAATGGATTCCCAGGGTGGTGCAAACGGTTAACATGCTCAGCTACTAATCAAAAGGTTGGAGGTTAGAGTCCACCCAGCGGCGCCTCAGAAGGAAGGCTTGTTGATCTATTTTAGAAAAATCAGTCATTGAAAACCTAACGGAGCACAGTTCTTTTCTGACACACAAGACGTTGCCATGAGTCAAAGTCAACTCAATGGCAAGTGGTAAACTGGCTGGTCTTAATATACAGGACAGTCTTTTAAATTTATCAGGATGCACTGCATTAAATAAACCCCCAAATCTCATTAGATTAATACAGTTGATGGTTATATATCACTCATAGCACAGTCCAATGTGGGTCACATGGCAATCCTGCAGGGGTCTCATCCAAGCTATGATTAGAGACCAGACTATTTCCATCTTGCAACTTGGGCATCTCAGTGTCCTTTGCTCCCAGCCTCTGGGTTGGAAGAGAGAAAGAATGTGTGTGGAGAAGGCGTATCCAAGTCTTATCTGCCAAAGACTAGAAAAAGGCACAGAGTTCCTTTCATATTTCACTAGCTGGAATTAGTCACGTAATCCTACCTATGCAATGGGGTAGGGAAATACAGAGGAGTGTGTGGATATTTTTGAGCACCGACACTCTCGGTTATATATTGAAAAATTATAGTTATTTCTGTAGGGAAGGGGGGAAGCAAAATTCAAAGTATAGCTGAATAAAACAATGTACAAATTGTCTTTTCTCTGTGGAGTTTGAAGGACTTTTTGGATTAACGATTTCAGGACACACAATAATATCAACAATTCTGACATTACAAATGCTAGTGCATGTTTGCATGCTGGGCATTGCCATTCTGAAAGCACTTTGGCATTACTGTATTCTCAGAAGCTTTTCGTTTCTGACACCTAATAGTTGCTCAATAAATATTAGCTGAGCCAACAAATGCAAGTCAATCCAATTCAAGCTTCCTAATAGTCTTGCATCCCATCACCGGTTGGCTCATTGGACCACTGGTGAAAATATAACTTTGATCAAAGACTACATTGCCACGGCTCATAAAGATTATTGAGCAGCAAGTGAGCTGAGTTGCTATTTCTTTCGTTGGCTCTGCTCAGCCACTTGGTGTATACGGAACTTCCCTGAACCTGTTCTCTAGGGAAACAAAAAACCATCCAGTTGTACCCTCGTTCTCTCTCTCTCTCTTTCTCCTTTTCCCTTAAATAGTTTTCCTGGTGTTGTTTAGGGTAAATTCTAATGTCTGTTACATATAAACCTCACATCATGGAAGTTCCTTATCACTGAACTTTATTTCTCACTCATGTCATCATCCAGTGGAGGTGTTCCTGGTCAGGCAGGCTGGCTT
Source organism: Trichechus manatus latirostris (assembly GCF_000243295.1). Lineage (NCBI taxonomy): Eukaryota > Metazoa > Chordata > Mammalia > Sirenia > Trichechidae > Trichechus > Trichechus manatus. Next base: position 25,510,499 of record NW_004443939.1, on the reverse strand, counting down.
CCAAGTTATGTTACAACAATCAAGTTTCCTTCCACCTTGAGACTCCACTGCTGTCAACTCATGGCTCCCAGCTTATGCGGGAGAGTCATCTCCATTCAAGCCAGCTGGAAGGGGGATGGATCAAAGAGGATCTCCCGTAGGAGGTTTTTATGGGAGTTTTTTTCAAATAGGCCTAGAAATTGTGTCAATCATTCCACCAATATTTTATTGTGTCAAAATTCAGTCATATGATCATACTCAGCTGCAAGAGAGCTTGGGAAATATTGTCCAATTGTCATTCTAGAAGGAGGAAAACAGGCAGTATCTGCCACAATCATCAACACTGATGAAAAAGACAAGGCATTCCTAAGTTAGATATTCATTCCAAGAAAACATAAGTTATTCGTGTTAGTAGGACTAAAAAATTTTTACTCATGCTGTACACGCATGTATATTTTGTCTATAGGCTATTGACTCTTTTTCACAAATGACTACGGAAAGGTACGGAAAAAGAAAAGAAACTAGGTTTAATTCAATCCAGTGATACAGTACCATAGAAGCCTTCTTATCTGATGTGCTCGTTATCAGTATTTGGTTGATTAATTTTAAAAGTTTCATAGGAAAGGAAATCATAAAAAATTATAAATACATCAAGTATTTTAACTTAAAACATATAAATGTATATTGTTTTACCCAGTTTTTCAAGATAAACTCAAAACCTTTCATTTGTGCGTGGATGTGTTGATTAAAGTACCATCTTATTTTTCTTGCATAAACTACATCCATTATGTGTTTTTTACAATTTTCAGTTTTGGTTTTCTTAAAATGGATTGAATTTCCAACTCCCTTTAGCTTTTAAAGCTGACTCCTCCACACATAGTTTGACAGCAATTTTTAAATGATTTATCTTTCCCAAGATTTTCTAAGACATTCAAATTCATTTTTTTACTTTCATGGTGAAATGCATTATATGTATCAAAATGTGTATCTATTGTTAAAAAAATGTATCTGTTACTCAGCTTAAAAATAGAACATTACTTGTACATTGTTGTTGTTAGGTGCTATCGAGTTGGTTCCGACTTATAGCAACCCTATGTACAACAGAATGAAACAATGCCCGATCCTGCACCATCCTCACAATTGTTATGCTTGAGCCCATTGTTACAGCCACTGTGTCAATCCATCTCATTGAAGGTTTTCCTCTTTTTCGCTGACCTTCTACTTTACCAGGCATGACGTACTTCTACAAGGACTGACCCCTACTGATAACATGTCCAAAGCATATGAGATGTAGTCTTGCCATCCTCACTTCTAAGGAGCATTCTGGCACTTGTACATTAGAAGTCCCATTGTCTGCCTCTTCTTAACAAAATACCCACTCTTCTCCCCTCCTGAGGTATTTTATACTAATCACTTTATGTTAATAAAATTTTAAATTAATCATTTAATTAAATTTTATGTTAAACATTTCTTTTGCTTCCAATATAGTTTTACTAGATGTGTATCATTGAGATTATACCTTGTTTTATTTTGCCTATTTATGTACTTTGTAAACATGATCATTCAGCATATAGATAATAATGACTTTCTTTATTCACTCAAAATTATCATTTTGAAAGTCATACATGTTAATGTGTATTTCAGTTGCTCTGTTTTCACTGCTGTATGCTATTCCATATTTTGAACATGTTGAAATTTATCCATTCTACTGTTGATAAAGAGTGGGTTGTTTCAAGGTTTTGCTTATTTTTTTTTAAATTTTTGTATTGTACTTTAGATGAAGGTTTACAGAACAAATAGTTTCTCATTAGACAGTCAGTACACATGTTGTTTTATGACATTGGTTAACAACCCCACGACATGTCAACCCCCTCTCTTCTCAACCTTGAGGACCTTTTTTGGTGAAAATATACATAGCCAAAGTTACACCATTTTGAAAGTTTCTACATGTACAATTCAGTGACATGGATTACATTCTTCCAGTTGTGCTGCTATTCTCACTATCCTTTTCCAAATTATTCCATCACCATTATCTTCAACTCCCTATTCCCTAGGCTTCCCATCAAATCTTTTGAGTTGTTGTTGTAAATTTGATCTCACACAGATAATTCTTTCTGGGTTTTTTTTTTTTTGTACCTTAGATGAAGGTTTGCAGAACAAATAGTTTCTGCTTAAACAGTTAGTATACATATTGCCCTTTGACAATGGTTAACAACCCCATGACATGTGAACACTGTCTCTTCTCAGCCTTGGGCTCCGTATCACCAGCTTCCCTGTCCTCTCCTGCCTTCTAGTCCTTGTCCCTGGACTGCTGTGCCTCATTAGTCCTGCTTTGTTTTATGGGACTGTCCAATCCCCAGCTGAATGGTGAACTTCGAGAGGGGCTTCACCACTGAGCTAAAAGGGTGTCGGGGGGCCATACTCT
>NW_004443939.1:25505564-25506959 GCF_000243295.1 Trichechus manatus latirostris | reverse complement strand
TTCCATGAATTTGTCTATTTTTTCCTCATTTTTGTCTGCTTTTTGCTTCAACTCTTGGATAATTCTGAGTATTAGAGATTTGAATTCCCTATCAGGTAGTTCTAGTCCCTTTTTTTCTACTGGAAAGTCATCTGGTGTTTTATTTTGGATGCCTACTGGAACTATCCTATCCTGCTTTTGTGTTTTGATCTTGTGTGCTGTCTTCGGGGCATTCAGTAGTTATTTTTCTCATTTATTGATTGTAGATTTGTTTGTTTCATCCTTTTTTTTTATTTGGCTATGTCTGAGCAGGCAGGTTGTGTGTTCTTTGTTGTTTGCTTGTCTGTGGGCATGATACTTTTCACCTCCTTCTCCAATTGGGAGTGTCAGTGGCTCAGATATGGTACAGCAGGGCAGGTCTAGCTGAAGAGGAATTGCTGGGATGGGTTGTTTGTGGCACTTACTACAGCCACCAGGGCGGGTCGGTAATCAGTGTGGGGCAGGTTCTGGTAGGCCATGACTGTGCTGCTTGGTGGTGTGATGTCAAGCACACGGTGCAGGTAGGCAGGATGTAGGGGGGAGATTGTGATGTGTGGAGCTAAGATGGGTATGGGAGAGACGAGAGAGGAACAGGAGCCAAAAACATACCAACAGAAAAGAGTGCTAAGGGAGCTTGCCATTGGAGTGGAGAGATGAGAGATTATGAAATGGAGAAAAACAAAAAGGGGAAGAAGAGGAAAAAAAAAGAAAAAAAGAATGAATAATTAAAAATTAGGAAGATAAAAGAACAACAAAGCTCCCAGGGATCCCACCATTGCATCTACGAGGTATGGGGAAGTTCTTCTCAGGTGTTGAAGTACAGCCTGGCTAGGAGGCATAGAAGTATTCAGCACCAGATATCCAGGGGACAGGAAAAGAAGAAAGGTATAGACAGACAAGAAAAAGAGTAATGAAGAAAGACAAAAAGGGAAAAAGAGGGAAAAGAAAACAAAACAAATTTAAAAAAAAAAGCAGAAGAAAAAAACCCCCCCAAAAAAACAGAAAAAAAAAAAACACAAAAAAAGAAATGCCCTCAGGTATCCCTCTACACATGTGCACAAGCTGAGGGGGTAGGTCCCAAGCCGCACAGCACTGCCCGGCCAGAACGGGCTCCCAACTCAAGAAAAGATAAAGAAAATAAACAAACAATTGAAAACAAACAAACAAAAGCCCCAGAATCCCACCAGCATGTCAGTACGGACCTGGAAGCTGTTCCACACTTGAACGGAGCTCCTCAGCCCCTTAGGAAGAAGCAAAGATGGTGCACAGAGCCGTATATTTGAGCAAAAGGTGGGGGAGATGGGGAAAGGTAAGGAAGAAATCAAAAGAAGTGGAAAAAAGCAACACCAGCAGCCAACAAATGGCACTCAGGGAGTC
>NW_004443939.1:25499488-25505464 GCF_000243295.1 Trichechus manatus latirostris | reverse complement strand
AGGCTGAATAGGGTGAAGAAGGGTGGGGGGTGGGAAAGCGTATATCACTGTTTACCAGTTGTTCTGTCTCCTGCTTCAAGCTCTGTGAAGCTGCTTTCTCATACTCTCTGTTCTCTGATCTCTGATAGGAGTCCAAGATGGTGGATCCATGCTGCAGTAGCTTATAGGGAGCCTCTGCATGTATCTCTCCTCGTTAGTTTCTTATTCCATTTGGTGCTTGGCTGAGTTCTTTATCTCTTCATTTGATGTTTAGGATTTCAGGATTGCTTAGTTTTTTGGTTCTTTGCTGTGGAGGGACAGCCTGGTGCTTCTGACTATAGTGCCATGTTGTCGGAAGTCCGGTTTTGCTATTTTGAACAATACTGGTGTGAACATTATGTTACCAGACTCCTGACATATGCTATGCAAAACTATCTTTGACTATACATCTAGGAGTGGAATTACTAATGGGCATGTTCAAATTCACTGTGTAATGCCAAATAGTTTTCCAAAGAGGCTGTACCAATTTGTAATCATACAAGCTGTATATGAAGGTTTTCATTTTCCACATGCTCATCAACACTTGTTATTTTCCTACTGTTTAATTTTTCTCATTTTGGTAAGTACATAATACTACCTCATTCTGATTTTAATTTGCTATTGCATGATTACTCATTATATTGAGCATCTTCCCATTACTTATAAGCAATTTCTGTTTTTTCTTATGTGAAATGCTCATTCATGTGTTTTGCCCATTTTTCTATTGGGTTACCTTTTCCTTATTGATTCTAAGGAGCACTTTATATATTTGGGATACGAATGCATTATTGGAGCCCTGGTGGCACAGTGGTTAAGAGCTCAGCTGCAAACCAAAAATCGGCAGTTCAAATCCACCAGCAGCTCCTTGGAAACCCTATGGGGCAGTTCTTATTTAGTAAATATCTTTTTCCAGCTTTTGGATTCTCTTTTGTTCTCTTAATTGTATCTTTTTGTGACCAAGGGTCTTCAAATTTTTCACATAATCAAATCTATTGTTTTTTAAATTTACATATTGAAATTTTATGTCTTGTTTAAATAATTCTTATCTGCCACAAGGTCATAAAGGAATTCTCCTACATTCTGTTCTGAAGTTTTATAATTTTCCTTTCATATTAAGTATTTAAGTAACCTGGACTTGATTTTTGTGTATAGTACAAGGTAAATTTCATTTTTACTTGCATGAAGAGTCAATTGTCCCAGTGCCTTTTAATAAGCAATTCATCATTCCCCCACTAATTTGCAATGCCAGTTTTCTCGGATATCAGGTTTCTATATATAGTGGGTTTATTTCTGGATTCTCTTGCTTTTCTATTGGATTATTTATCTACTTCTGAACAAATAGTACATGAGTAATTGCTATTAACTTTATAAAAAATTTTGATACCTTGAGAGAAAAATTTCTCTAACTTCTTTTGTGGAAAACAGACAACTTTATGATATTAAATTTTCCTATCCATCATCATGGTACAGGTAACAATTTATTTACATATTTTAATGCCTTTCAATAAACATTTATAATTTAATCTTTAAAGTCTTTTGTACTTTTTCTTACATTTATTACTGAATATTTTACATATTTCTTGCTGTTATAAATGTATATTTCAAATTATACTTCCTAACTGATTTTTGCTGATGTGTAGAAATGCTAAACACATTTACTTAAGTAACTTAATTGAATCTTTTTGGGTTGTACACAATAATATAATTTGCAAATAATGACAGTTTTGTTTCTGGCTTTGTTGATTTCATCAAATGCTTTTTCTGTAGTCAATGAGATTGTCATAGATAGAATTGTGTCCCTCTCAAAGATATGTTGAAGTCCTAACTCCTGGTACCTGTGAAAGTGACCTTAGGAAATAGAGTCTTTGAAGATGTTATCAGTTAACAGGAGGCCGTACTACAGTAAGGTGAGTCCTAATTCAATCCTATAAAAGAGAAGAAACACAGAGGGAAGGACAACCATCTATCATGGGGTTATGCTGCAGCTGCCAGCCAAGGAATGTCTAGGGCTTCCAGAAGCTGGAAGAGAGAAGAAAGGGTCTTCCCTCGTGGACCATGGCCTTCAGAGAGAAGACAGTTTTGCTGACATCCTGAATTAAGACTACTAGCCTCCAGAACTATGAGACAATAAATTTCTGTTCTTACAAGCTACCTATATTGTGTTACTTTCTTACAGCGGCCCCACGAAACTAGTACAGAGATGATCATATCGTTTCTCTCTCTAAATTACATTTATTGATTTTCTAAGGTTAAACCAATCTTGAATTTCTGGGATAAATGCAACTTAGTCATGAAAATATTATCTAACCACATCTAGATTTAGTCAGCTAATAATTTAGCATTTCTACATTTATATCCGTAAGAGAGATTAGACTGTAAATTTTCTCTTTCTCACTATTGTTACTGGGTTTTGGTATCCACGTTATGCCAATCTCAGTAAATAAGCTGGAAGTTTGCCCTTTTATCCCTGTTCTGGGAAGAGTTTGTATAAGATTAAAATAATTTGTCTTTTGAATACTTGATAGAAACTGCCAATAAAACCAGAAAAAATATTTTAATTTCTGGATTGGTTTCATTAGTGGTTATGTCAAAATTCAGTTTTATTATTTATTAGTGGATCAACTTTGGCAAGTTATATTTGTCTAGAAATTTGTCTACCTCATTTTAGTTTTCAGATATTTTTGGCATAAAATTGATCTTAATATTCTCTGTTAATTTTTTAATCTCTGTTGTATAGTTATGCCAGCTTTTACTCCTTAAAATTGTTCATTTATGCCTTATTTTTTTGATAATTATTCTTACCAGAACTTTGCCTATTTTGAAGAAGAACATCAGGCTTTTTGAAGAATCAATATTTGGCTTTGTTGGTACTCTTTATAGTAACTTTCTGTCCTATTGCATTAATTTCTATCTTATTTGTATTATTTCCTTCCTTCTACTTTCTTTGGGTTTATTCTGGTGTTCTGTTTGTAATTAAATAGGCTGAATACTTAATTAATTAATTTTGCCCTATTCTTATTTTCTAGTGTAAACATTTAAAGCTATAAATTCTCCTCTAGGTAACACATTAGCTGCATACCACAAATTGTGATAAATACTGCTTTAATTACAGTTTAATTGTAAATATTTCCAAATTTCCATTGTGATTTTCTTTTGACCAGGAGTAGTTATGAACTACACTTTAAAATTTCCAAACATAAACTTTTTCCTAGTTTCCATTTTGTTAGTGATTTCTAATTTAATTGCATTGTGAACAGAGGATAAGATCTGCTTGATACGAATCCTTTGAAATTTTTTGAGGCTTTCTTTATGGTTTAGCACATAGTTCATTTTCATGAATAGTCCATATGTGCCAGAAAAGAATTCTGAAGTACAGGGGGACAATGTTCTTGCTGTTCCTAAATTGTTCATTGTTCTTTTTAAATTTTCTCTATTTTTGCTTATTTTTTGACTGCTTATTCGATCAATTATTAATAACAATATATTTAAATGCCTCATTATGATTAGAGGATTGCCATTTTCAAATTTGAGTTTAATAATAGACTTCCAAATAAACCTATTGAGTAAGCTGTTAGAGACATGAGTGTGGAGTTCAGGAGAGAGGTGCAATGTGAATATGTAAATCTAGGAATCATTGCATATAGATGATATTTCAAGGAGTCCTGGTGGCACAATCATTAAAGCCCCCAGCTGCTAACCTAAAAGTCAGCAATTCAAACTCACTAGCTGCTCCATGGGAGAAAAGACCTGGCAACCTGGTCGCGTAAAGATTACAGCCTAGGAAACCCCACAGGACAGTTCTACTCTGTCCTATAGGGTTGCTACGAGTTGGAATCAACTCGACAGCACAGAACAACAACAACAGAGGATATTTCAGGCTAACAGACTGGATGACATCATACAGATAGGGAAAATAAGAAGGAAGAGAAGTATGAGGATTGAACCATGGGGCACTCCAGTGTTTATAGACTGGGAAGATAGGGAGGAATAGACAAAAAAAAAAAAAAACTGAAAAGAAGCAGTTAGCAAATTAAGAAATGAATCTAGAGAGAGTGATGTCCTGAAAGCTAGTGAAGAAGGTTTTTCAAGGAGCAGAGTGATTAACTATATCAAATGCTGCTAAATGGCCAAGTAAAATGAGGACTAAGAATTGAACAACAAAGCCAACAGCTCTTGTAGGTGTACATCTCCACTGGTGGGAGCAGAAGAATAAGTGGTGCCAGAGAGTGGCTATTACTAACTGGCACCATTCAGGGTGCTATCCAGGCTTGTTTTCTCACTCCTCTTCAATCACTCCTCCAAAAAAAAGCCACCTCCCTTCTGTAATTCTCTTGTCCTCCTGCTGAGCTGTAATGTGTCATTATACCATCTCACTTCTGCTCTTCTAATAATAAAGCCCTACTTGCCTTTCCAGGAGTCCCTGGTTGGTGCAGTGGTTAACAGGCTCAGCTTCTAACTGACAGGTTGGCCGTTCGTGTCCCAGAGGCACTTTAGAAGGAAGGTCTGGCAATCTTCTTCCCAAAGATCAGCCATTGAAAACCCTATGGAACACAGTTCTACCCTGACACACGTGGAGTCACCATGAGTCAGAGTCAATTCGACAGCAGCTGGTTTACTTGCCTTTCCAGGCCTAACTCACACCTGTGTCCTCCCTGAGACTTCCGTCCCTATGATGACCCATGATGAGCTCTCATCATCTGTCTCTGTTTCTGTCTCTCCCAGTAGCATGTGAGCCTGTGAGGTCAGGGAGCATGTCTGATTCACCTTTGTTTCTCCAGGCTTCACCCAGGGTTCTACACATTGCAGTCTTTTGCTGAATGTCTTTGGATGAATGAATAAATTCCCTTATTTGTATAGCATATGTATCTAGCATGATATGTTTAGCCCTCGATGAAGTACTGAAGCAGGAGGGCTGTTTCCCCTCCGTATATTCTGTCTTACCAACTGATTTAATGTTCTAGTTATCTTTCTGTGAATTGCTCAGAGGAACTAGCATAGTTGTGAGATCACAGTTGGTTCCTGATAATTCCTTGTTAAGTCCATTAGAGAGGAAAGGAGGTAAAGAAAATGATTTAGGATGAAAATGGAAACGGACACCTCTAACATGCAGTAAGGCATGTCCCACTTCCACAAATGTATTTTGGTAAGGAGGAAGGGAGGGAAAAATTGGCGAAGGTTAGAAATTATCTCAAGATCCTGCAGTGAGAATTCTATTTCAATGTTTTTCTTCCCTGTCACTGCCCTTATTTTTAGGATTCAAAGAGCTCTTTGAGGTGATCTCCACTGTGCCTACACCCTTCCCTCTTAGTACAGGCTGTCATGCTGTTTGACAGTTACATATTTCTGCCTAGTTTATTCAACTTGCAAATAGCTTCCTAAGCATCGGTCTGCCTTGAAAAAAATAATGACAGCATTTTTTGACTCTGGATTATCCACTAGACCAATAGCACAACTTTAAAACTCCTACCTACTAATTCACATTGGTCTGTGGAATAATTTTTTTTTCCCTGAACATTAGCATGCAGTGAATTAATTTCATTATGACTTTAATTAAGTTTATTTGAAAACCGTAATTATAGATAATACAGTTGAGATGGCTAAAAAGAGTCAGTATCAAGCCAAAAACTACACTATGATTAGGCAATATATCAGGACAACATCTTTTCTCACAATTCGAGGCAAATAAAAATGAGGAATAGAGAATGTGGTGGCTGCTTAGGTAAGGAAGTCCACTGCAGTCATGCCCATTTCAAATTACTGCAGAGGCCTGGGCTGGGGCAAGCCAGCAACACAGGTAGTGGAAAACGGATCTGGCAGCAGGAGCAAGCAGTGGAATTTGCATGCATTTCTAAGTCAGAGATATCTGGGTTCAAATTCCACTTACTAGCTTTCAGGTATTGTACAACTTAAACTTGCTGAGCCTGGATTTCTTCATATTTTATTAAATTTCTGAATAAT